>NW_021635651.1:0-385961 GCF_004799145.2 Neltuma alba | reverse complement strand
AATTTTTATAAAGCTAGAACACTATATTATAAATTAAGGAAAGAAAAAAAGGGATTAAGTTAAGGACAAAAGTCTTCCATATTGTGTAATCTGGTCCTAATGAGTAATGGTTGGATGTGGCTGTGATTAGGACCTTGAGGCATCCAAGATAAGGTTTGGATGTGGTTGAGCAAGCAACCCTAATGGTTGGAAGCAAAAGGAAGAGGAGTAAGAAGAAAGCTTAAGGACACAGGGTAGTAAACTTTACCGTACTCTTATGTGCTTAGTATTTGCATGCATGTATGACATGTTCTTTATTTATATGGTTTTATGATGAATCATGCATTGTGATTGTGAATATGTTTGAAATGTGTCATAGGCCTATGTGTTTTATGATTAATGCATGATAATTACTAAACATGTCACTATGTTACAGAAATGTTAAGTTGCAAGCATGTTATGAATGCCAAGCTTGCATGTATGTTTAGGTGGTTATTGTTTGCTATTGAGATTCTCCTGAATCTCACCCCTCCCTAACCAACCATTTAGGTTAATTAATGATGCACAATGATTGCATGAAGAAGAGCATGAAAAGGAAGGAGAAGAAAGCGGAGAATTATTGATGTATGTTAATGATTGTAAGGATTTATGTATAATTCTCCTATTATGTAAATTATGTATATGAATGCCAATGATGCTATGTATTTGGTTAGAATGTTTATGGAATGAATGGAAATGTGTGAGAGTGAATGAGTTAAGCCATGAAATTTGGCAAACAGTTATACACATCCCAAGCTTTAAAATGAGAGGTAGAACACCTCAATTGGATGTGTATACAAGGAGATACAAATTTTCAAAGTTGAGCCAAGAAAACTAAAAGTTCTAGAATTTACCAAATAAACAGTGATTTCATGGATTGAAATGTACGCATTAGTTTGAGATAAGTCTAGTTTGATATTTTTTCCTTGTGGAGAATTGAAAGCGCTTCAAATAAAATTTGAACCACCTCAATATGATTTTTATAGAATTAGTTATGATTTTTGAAGTTAAACTTGTGATCTGAAATTTAAACAGTAAATAGTAACCTGAGAACCAATTGTAAATTTTCAATCCACGGGCTTGTTTCATGAATCGCTTGAACTGTAATGCTTCCAAACGTGTACTCTGAGGGGTTAAGGGAAGGATGTTTCACATTAACTGGCCGAAATGCTCCTCTAAAATCCTAACTTGGTTTGCTTCCAAAAATCAATCCATACACCACTTCCACTTTACATGTTTATTTCACTTGATATTTAAGGTTCTATCCTTCCCTAAACATCACATGATCATACCAAAATTTGAGCAGCATATACACTTGATTTTTCAGTTCAAAACCCTAACTAAATTAGTGTAAAACTTAGGGATAAGAAGGCTTAAACATATCTTGATGCTTCCTAACAAAAACTAAATGATTTCTTGCTTAAAACCTCCTCAATTTCGGTCTTCTTAAGTTTGGAATTGCAGTGACAGCACCTCCCCTCTTTTTTGATTTTTCCAACATTTTCTTTTATTTTAGGAGGGGGGTATCTATAGAAAATGTAATTTGCCCCTCCCCCTCTCTTGTTGGCCAAAAATGGGACACCTAATGGGGGCTATGTGGTAGCCATTTGCAGCAAAATAAATCAGATCAATCCAAGTGGCATATCTAGACTTTTCCAATCATTATCACTCAATTTTGATTTTATTTAATTAAAAATGGTGGGGATCTGAAAACTACGTGAAATTGGACCCTTATTGGGCTCAATGTGGGCCCCAAAAATGGCTTGGGCTGATCCAAAAAGATAGCTCACAATCCAAATCAAAATCTCAAATCAATTTGAGACTTTATCAGTTACTATTCATTAGTAACATTCCAATTTTTCTAGACCTCCAAAAAAATTTTTCTCTCCATGATAATTCACCTTTTAATATGAGAATATGATCAGGATATTTTCAGAATTTTTTGCCAACTCTAGGTATTTATTTTGAATTTTCTCCAATTAGGCCTCTATCGGTGTCACTGCGGGAAAATAAATTCCTAAAATTAATTCCTGAACTTCCAATGCCTAAAACCAATTTTATAAATTCATAAAAATATTATATGATTTATCCATCTTTTTCTCAAATTTATTGAGGCCTCTACTAATTAAAATAATTATTTTCTTCTGATTTCCTACTAATTTTCTGAAAAACCTCTGTTTATAGGAAATTCTGTAACAATTTAACCTCACCATAATTTCACATCTCAAGCCTCAATCGAGTTTCCAAAACCTCTAATTTACACTTTTCCTATTTTTTTGAGAATTTTTTTAGAATTTTTCCCAAATTTTCCCGTTCTGCCATTCCTGGACTGATAACTACAAAAATGCTAGCCCGGACCTTATCGGGGTTTCACCTTCAATAATTGTTTCGTCTCCCTGTTTAGTTTCTACATTAGCCCCTATCCAATTTTTATATCCCCTGTAACCAAATGAAATTTTTTGGGATGTGACACTTGATCTCTGATACAAGTTAGATTGGGTGCAATTTGCTTTGTCCAAAATGTATACAAGTACCGTTGGAGAACAATCAAGGTGTTTCTCCCTCAGCACAATGTGAAAGGGAATCAGTGCGTGACACACAAGTTGATTTTGATGAAGATGATGACCCGCTTTAAAAGTTAGAAAATTGCCTGATATAGAGGAGCAATTATTCATAGATGAGCATCTTGGTGGGAAAACTAGCAGAACAGAGGTTGATAGATATCTGAATGAAGAAATTGAGCTTAGAAAAGATTATTTTGATATTTTGGTTGGTGGAAGCTAAATAGTCCAAGATTCCCTATTCTTTCTCTAGTAGCAAGAGATATCTTGGCTATGCCAATTTCCACTGTTGCCTCAGAATCTATATTCAGCACTGGAGGACGAGTTCTAGATTCATTTAGGAACTCTTTAACTTCTAAAGTTGTGCAATCTCTGATTTGTGCTCAAGGTTGGTCGAGGCTGTCGCTTGCAATATCTTATAGAAGAAGGAGATGATGATATACAAAAGATAAAGCTTGGTAATATTTTACTAATTCTTCATAAACCATATCTTGGTAAGAATAATACTATATTTATTTTGATATATTAAGTTAAGTATGATCTTGTTCTTTTAATTGTTAGATTTGTAAAAAAATTGCATTAGAGGCAACGGTTGATATCTTGTAGATGCAATATGAAGCAAATTGCAAGAGTTGGAAGTAATTTTTATCATCTTATATCATTATAGATTATGATTTTTAATTGACTTTTTGTTGTTGTAAAATTGTAGGAGATTATGATTTTTAATTGATGTTTTGTTGTAATTGTAGGAGATTATGATTTTTAATTGACTTTTTGTTGTTGTAATTATAGGTGGCATTCAGGGAGCAAGGCACAAATTATCATGTTTTTTGAACTTTATTATGTTTTTGTTGGATCAAGCAATATTAAATAGAGTTATTTAGTTTATATCTTGATCAATGGATTGATTGTATCAAACTTGACTTTCCCACATTTGAAGCTAGCTGTTGCTTATGATGCTTTTCATATTCTCATATGTACAAGTTATTTTGTTAACTTACCAAGCTTATATAGTATCTTTTTATTAAACAAATATGTCCTCCTCTTAATATGGCTGTTTGCTACTGCTTTTACTATTTTTGGTATAGCTATCTTGTGGCTTTTTCTTTTTTTCTTTTTTAAATGAAAGGTGTGTGTGTATATATATTAATCAAAATCATATAACTTTACAAAAGCCGAATAGGTTTCCTTTTTGTATTAGAGTTATCCTCCTTCCTGTAATAATCTTCTTTATTTTGAGTTCAAACGTTTTTTTATGCCCAAAATAATAGGAAATACTATAGAATTTTTCTTGGGCTTCAATTTTTCAAGTGGACAGGTTTGCAACAAAAAGGCCCAATAAAAGGGCCCAATAACTGAACAATACAGAATAGTCGAACCGAAATAATTCGGTTCATTCGGTTTGGTTATTTAATGTGTTTCGGTTTTGGTTCGATCTGAAAAATGTATAATGTTTGGTTTTTAGTTTTTTTTAATTTTTACTGAAAACCTCACCAAAAACCGATTGCTCACCCTAGGTACACTTGTAAATGTTTCAATCTCTTCTCTGTAACTTAAACCCATGCGTCCATGTACTTAGTGATTCTTGTTTGAGGATATTCAGATGGATGAAGTAATTAGTGTTTTTCAGTTTATATGAATTGGTTTATGAGAAACAGATTTATGTTTTTGAAACATGCTTATATTTGTATTGAAATAGATGCTTCATTTGACTATGAATATGAAGGGGAGGAGAATGAGTGTGAAGAAGAAGATTATGAATATGAAGGGGAGGAGGATGAGTCTGTAGAAGAAGACATTGAATATGAAGGGGAGGAGGATGTGTCGATAGAAGAAGATTTTGGGAATTCTGAATCACAAAAAACACCATTCTTCATTGTTGGCATGACATTTGCCAATGTTGAAGAAATTAAGAGGGCTATTAACCAATATGCAATAGTAGAAGGAGTTAATCTGATACTTATAAGGAGTGAATCATCAGGAATAAAAGCTGTATGTCAAAAGGACTGTCCTTTTGTCCTGTATGCTTCAAAAGAGTAGTCCATGCCAAGATTGATGAAGACCTTATGTTTTGAGCGCAGATGCCTTAGGGTTTTTAAGAACAAAAGAGCTAGCGCAAAGTGGTTAGCCAACTACTTTAAAAAGAAGATTCAAGAAAGGCCATAACATAAATCTAGTGAGATGAAAAAGGATGTTCAAATTGAGTTTAAGGTACATGTGAGCATCCATAAATGCAAGAGAGCAAAGAGATTGATAATGGATGAAATAGAAGAAAGCTAAAAGGATGAATTTCAGAATGTAGAAGCTTATTGCTATGAGCTAAGAGCTTCAAACCCAGGTTTAGATGTTAGTATTGAGGTGAGCAAAGAAGCTTTGAAAAAAGGGAGAAGAGAGTTTTGGAGGATGTATGTATGCCTCAATGCTTCTAAGGTAAGGTTTAAAACTTTTTTGGCAGTTTCTATTTGTTGATTTTTCAATTTAATTGCTCAGGTTATAATTTTTTTAGGTCATGTAATATGAAGGTTGGGTGGAAGAAGCAAGAAGTTGCAAGCCATTTATTAGGTTAGACGGAAACCTTTTAAAAGGTAAAGCCAAAAGGATCTTGCTCACTGCAATTGGTATTGATGCAAATGACTATTTGTATCCACTAGCATTTGGAGTAACTCAACAAGAAAATAAAGGCAAGTAGAGGTGGTTTTTACAATGGTTGAGGCGATCACTTGATCTTAAGGATGGAGAAAAGTTTACACTAATGTTAGCTATACAAAAGGTGTGTTTATTTTGTTTACCGACAAATTAGTAATCATTTATTTGTGAATGAATCTAATGATGATGAAATAAGCCTGAAAAATAGAAGCCACAAGTGTTAATGTTAGCTTATTGCATTTGATAAAACTACCATGGTCTCATTAAGCCATTCAATTGTCTGCTTGTTTCCTAAAAACATTAAAAGCTGAAAAGCTTATCTCTATATATCAGGTATGATTGTGATGTTATATTATGATTGCATTAGAGTCGCAGTACTGATACTATTAGGCAAAATTAATGTTTAATTAATGTTTAATCACGTGCAGGGGTTACACTTTACTGTACAAGAGATATTGCCTAAGTCTAAGCACAGACTATGTGCTAAACATATTTATGCAAATTGGCCCAAACATTGGAGGGGATGTGAACTACAGAAGAAATGTCTCTTGTTGCTTGCTTATAGTACCTATGAAGAGTAGTATGTGGATCACTTGAAAGAAATGGAAGCATTGAGTAAAGAAGCAGTATAATCAATTCTACCTTATAATCCAATGCAATAGGAAAGATCATATTTCTCTAATAAGTGTAAGTTGTGGATTGTGGACAATAATTATAGTGAAAGCTTGAGTGCTTGGATTTATGAATATCGGTATCTTCTAGTTATACGTATGTTTAAAGGAATAAAAGAGAAAATGATGCAAAAATAGGCTGATAGTGAGAAAGTTGCTAGCCTATGGAAGAATGAGTTTAGCCCAAAGTTGATTTATATGAGACAAATAGGAAGTTGGCTGCAGGTTATAAAGTTGTGTTTAATAAGGATGATGGGTATGAAATTAGTGAAGGCTTGTATAGACATATTGTGTTTTTAAGTAGGAAATTATGTACTTATTGAGTATGGGAGTTGACTGGGATTCCTTGCCAACATGCAATTTGTGTAGAAAATGGAACCCAGTAATTACATCTCATAATACTATCAGAAGACCACATTCTTGGCTAGGTATGAGAAAAAGTTTCAACTTGTCAAGGAAAAAAAATTTGGAACATAGGAAATTTCCGGCCTATAACCCCCCACAAGTGCATAAGTTGCCTAGAAGACCAAGTCTGAAAGAAGAAGAACTGAGGAGGAAGCAACCAGGGGAAAGAAAGGGATTACCCAACAAAATGCTATACAAGAGCATACTGTGTTGGCTATCCTAACAATTGAAAAGTTGATTAAGTCTAGTCCATGTACTAGGTGTAGCATATATAGACAAGAGGGCCACAACAAGTCCACATGCAAGGATGTAGTTTTCTGATATGTTTTTGCATTTTAACATTTCTATTAAAAAAATTTGTGACAAATAATGTTTATGACTTTTGTTTCATGTAGCGTCCTCCATCCACAAGCATAAATACGCCAACAAAGAAAAGAGAAAGACCCAAAAAAGATAGTTCAAATAGTAGTCAACAAAGTCAGTTGATTTAAGAAGCACACTCTTAACCAATAAGACAAAAACTTCCACAAAGAAGGAGTGCCTACAGAAGAGATTTAACTGTGGCATGGGGATTTCATTGATGTAGAAACTGGACGGGTTGTGTACAATGTAAGTTATTTAGAGAATTTCATATCATATTAATGTGCATAGTCATTATAGGAAGGCACTGCTTGACTTTTATTACAAGCTCAACTTTGTGATCTACATTCTATTTCATTTTGTTTTGTGTTAAGTGATTAGGAGATTACCATTGTAGAATGACTATGGCTTGTTTTGTTCTCTGCCTATTCTATGTTATGTGACACATAATGTGTTAGAAGTATTCTCCTACATGATTGGCTCATATTATTATAGTCTGGAATGCAAGGTCAAGTTGTCATTGAAGAAGGGAATGCTGGAGATGACATAGAGTATGATGTTGATCCTGTCATACAGTTTCCTATCCCAAGCGAAAGGGGCATGAGAATGCGCAATCTTCAAAGTTCAAATAGTCAAGAGAGGAGAATTTTATTCATTGGTGATGGGGCCATAGTCTCAAATCTAACTAACCTCCTATTCAAACCACCAACTCTGAGATGAATGGGCCAACCAAGCCTCACTACTTCACAACTTGAAGCACAACGAATGAAAAGGATAGCTGAGTTAAAGGCAAACAAACAGTAATATTATGTAGACCTATGTTGTATTATTTTGGTCTGAAGGCTAATCCTATATATAAATATAAATATTTTGCTTTCAAAACTTGTATATTTTGTTGTATCAAAACTTTAGGTCCTCACTAATGTAAATATTATGGCATCGGCAACTTCTCATTTTGTATTATGGAAACCATTTCCGGCAATCAATATTGATATCATATATTTTACTTTATTTTGCTTCCATTTTGTATTATTATGGAAACCATTTTGTATTTACAGGTTGGTTTTCTGCCTATTACAAATTGGTGTTGTTTTTTTTTACCAAGCCTATTACATATTTTATGACATTAGTAGGTTGGCATTGATAGATTAACAAGGAATGTTTAATACTTTCACAGCACAACAAATTTCATTTGTTCTTTACGTTATTGGTGGAATTAAGCAAATATGTAATTGCCTCTTTGTTGGTCAAATGGTGAAGATAAGTGTCAGAAGGATTAAGAATAAAAAGAAGGAACTTCTATTCAATGTAGCAGTGATATTGACCTTTCAATATAATGAAGCTAACAAAACAAAGCATTTGTTCCATTCAAACACTTTATGACAATAACATGGTTCAGTGCTTGTTCCATCATATGACACAAATTTACATCCCCATCATCACTACCTTGAAAGCACAAAAAAAAAAAAAAACCAAGACAACCATAAACCAAGTTGCAGTATTTTCTTTTCTTTTTCCCACTTTTAACTGCAACTACAAACTTGGCATGCCTTCTCTCCATCTTGTTCAATTCTTAATATATTCAACACATCTTTGCACCTAACCCTTCACCCTCAAGTCTTCTTTTTAGCCTCAAATTCTCATCGTATAGTTAATCTATATGATTTAATAGCTTAGTGATCACTTCAATATATCTCTGACCCATTTCATTATCATGCTATCTAAAATAACCGCATCCTCCTCCCTGATAAGTTCAACAATCCATCATAAATATATTTTACAAAACTGAATATACCACAATCAATTTCTTTTTGAAAAATTAGCATCTTTTAAGAGAAATATGAATATTAATACCAGCAATAATATGACCAAGACAAGATTTAACAAAAAAGCATATCTCTCAAAAATGGCTAATAGGTTCAACTTCACCTAATTTCCAAATGATATTACAAAGAACTTAACTTACCTAGTTATATTTTCAACACCTATAAAATCTTTTATCAGGGTTCTTCTCTACTCTAGGCTGTCCATTTAGGAGCCAATGCACCATAGTGAAAAAACCTTTTTCACCCTTCATACTCCATCTCCACTTTAACTTGCCTCATTAAAGCAATCCTTCTCCTACTCGTTGACATTGAATCAGAATTTGATTCACTCATTAAACATCCAACGTAAAAGGGGACGTAGACGAAGGAGAAGGTTTCAAAGGACGATGAGGCCACCGCCAAAAGAGAGTAGAATAGAAATATAAATCCATACCTCTAGGTTCACCAACGAAAGATGACGTAAAAGGTTTGACTACTCACTTTTTCCCTCTCTTGCTCTAAATCGAACAAAACCTCTAGGTTCACCATCGACAGATGGGGTATTAAGTCTGAACACTCACTTTTTTCCTCTCTTGCTCCAAATCCATCAACAGCTCCAGGTCGCTTAGCAGCAACAGATGGGGTATAAGCTTTGATCCCTAATTTGTTTTCCTCTGTTAATCTTAATCCATCGATCTTTCATTTTAAAAGAAGAGGAAGAAAATAAATTAAATTTTGTGTAATAATAATACACATTAGCTACCTATGTGTCTATGATGTAATATTTGGAGTCAACTTTGAGCTGAGTCAAGAGGTTAATGGTCAAACATAACATTTTTGTCAGCTTAGGATATGGGTGCACCATTTTAATTAGTTTAGGACACCAATGCATCAAAGATTACTTTAGGACACTAGAGGGACTTGGAAAAATAATTCAGGCTGCTGGACGCACCCTAACCCATTGATAAATTTGTGACTTTGGTTTTTCTCTATAATTCTCCCTAATTTATTAGAGATGAGAGGTTTTTGCAGATGGCCCAGTATGATTTTGAAATTTTTCATTGAAAATGATCTACCAACTTGTTTTAAAAATTTCTAAGAGAAAAACTTTTTTACCTGAAAAAAATAAACTTGTTTCAAAACTTAATAACTTGGATACTGTAAGATTTAAGTTACTCAAATTTTAAATTAACAAATTCATATTTTATTTTATTTTTTATGACATCATCTTTCAAAAAATATGTGATAAAATTATGTATTTGAGAATATGATTAAAAATTTGGCCAAAAAATATTGTTGAAGATAAATATAAAATATCGGCTATTCAAAAATAATTTTCTATAAGAAATAATTTGGCAGTATGACGTCCGGATCCGTTGACAGAAAGTTAATGACAATATGATCCATGGCACATTAAATTTGTGAAATTTCACTATAACGGTAGGGTCATTCAATGTAACAAAATAAAATTGATGAAGTGTTTTGAATATAATTGGTCAAGTTTTTTAGAATTAAACATCGGCCATCCTTCTATTTTGAAGATATACAGTTTAGTACAGATGATTAACATCGTTAAAGAATATTTTAAAAAGATTTTTGAAGTATTTTTTTTCCATAAAAAATCATAGTAGAATAAATCTTGTTTACTAACTTATTCTTCATTATAGCAATCTATTTATCTTTTAACATTAATACTTATTAGTAATCTATTTATTATTTTTACTAAATTTAGACAACATTCAAGTAACTTGAACAAGTTATCAAAATTTTGAGTAGTTTTTCTAAGAAAGACATGTTTTATGAAATATATTTAAAATTTTAATTGTATAATAGTAATATATGAATCTCAAAATTATATCATTTTATAATTTATAATTTAATTTGAAATACATATATATATGACTGTAAAACATTTTCAATCAATATATATTTAAAAGATTACATCACAAGTAAATTTAACAAATAGATTATTTTAAATATTTAAATTTATTAAACTAAAAATTTATATTTATAAAATTAATAAATTTGTGATGTGGCAATTGACTTAATAGTGTACTAAAAAATATTAAAACATGTATTAAAATTATTTTTTATTACAAATAAAATTATGTCATATGTAATTAAATGATAATTAGCTTTTATCCTTCATTTTTCAATTAGAAGTGATATCAGATTGGGGCTTTTTTTGTGCAATAACACTATCTTTTTGTTGGATTTCATCATAATCTCTGTGATTCTGTTGTTGGTGGTATTTTTGCTATTTTTTTGGGGACTTTTATTTGGGTTTCTTTGAAGCCTGGTGCTGCTGTGAGCTTTATTAATTTGGTCTTACATGAAGAGGGGTTGAAGCTCTGATTTAACCTCTACTATCATGATGTCTCCCTTTTTGTTCTATGCTTTACTCTTCTTTGTGTGGTTCTACATTTTCTGTTCAATTTTGTGGGATTTGGATGCACTGTTTTTGTCTTCTGGCATAGCTTTTTTATGTTGCCTTCTGGTTGTAGGTGGGTTACTGTTGTGGGTTGTTTTGCTGGTGGTTAGTTTTGGGTTAGTGTATTCTCTTAATATTCTGTATGGGTCGTAGTTTTAATTTTCACTCTTCATCCTTTCGTGATAAGAGAGCAATTCTTGACAACTACGTCTAGGGCATTCTTTTAAATAACAAAAGAAAGTCTAATTGGAGCATTCAAGCAACGATAGATGCAGTTTGACACTTTCATGATAAGGTTACTGTAGTTGGCAAGGAAGAGAGTCTTTATCTAATCCATTTTGATAAAAAGGAAGGCCAAAGCTCTATTCTGCACATTGGTCCCTTGGTGCTAGATAATTTTAATTAGAAGCCAAATGAAGTGCTTGGAGAGATCTGCATTCATAAGGTTCCTTTATGGATTCAAATATGGGGATTACTGTTAGATTATTTCAATGGTGAAGCTGCAAAAGTTTTAGATAATTTGTTTGGGGAATTTCTAGAGTTTGATATGCTTTTAGGAGAGGTTATGAATATTTTTTCTTCAAATCAAGGTTAATATTGACTTATCTCTTCCATTTCTTCTACGATATTTGTTTAGCTAGATGATGGAAGATCCATTTGGGTTGAAAGTAGGCTTGAAAGAGTTTTAAGAATTTGTTGGCATTGTTGAGAGTAGGCCACATTGAACGCAATTGAAGCTTGTCTTGTCATCAAGTGCAACAAGGTGTGGGTTACATGAAACAAAATTTAAAGGGATATGGATGTAAATTTGCTCATGAAACACGACTTTTGTTTTCTAGATTTAAGGCCGATCCCTGCAACAAGAAAAATATGAGGAAGTCTACTAAGATTTGGGCTTATAATAGTCATTTTCTTTCATTAAAGATATTAGTCCTTTGAAATTTTACCACAATCTCCCTCAATTTCCACAAACAAGTAGACAAATTAAAAGTAATCAATCTTCAAATTTGGGTCATCATATACAGGATGAGAAAGCTCAACCTAATCTTGATGAGAAAGGTGAGAATAGGGAGAAGTGTTCAAATAAGTGCAAGATGTACAATTTGAAGGAACACATGTCCCAAGATTCAAATAGGCCTAGTAGCATTGTAGAAGTTCTCGTAAGAGAAAGCGAATAGAGAATCAAATTGAAGATGACTTAAATGATTAACTTCACAAAAATGTGTGAAGATCATTTAAATCAAAGCCAACCATTTTATCCCCGAGTACTTCATGATTACTAGCAAGTGTCCATCTTGAGCGAAGAAGCAAGGTTTGTTACCCTTGCAGAAGTCATGTCTTCCATATGTGTTCAAGAGACTCGTGGCTTGGATCTTAACTCACTACTTAACAAAGATCTTACTGAAACCTAGTTACAACTTGTGTTTGGCAAAAATAGACAATTAAAGGTTGCACTAACCTTAGAGTCCGTTAACAAGCACCTTAAAGCTATCCATTCATTTCCTACTATGCTGAAGGCTCAAAAACCTACCTCAAAGCTTACCTAAGAGCCATGACGATTTTAAGTTAGAACTGTCATGGATCTAGAAAAACCACAATAGTTCAATATTGCTCATAGCTCTTCAACTGTTATCAACTGGACCTTATTTTCTTGTATGAAACTTGTAACATCCTGAAAATCTTAACCCTAAAATTAAGGGAATTAAAAGGATCAAGGGCCAGTTAAGGTAGAGGGAAACATAGTTAGTACAGGTTTGAATTTAAGATCTAGATAGTGGACAGACTGATATTTTCAAATATCAGTTAAAGGAGGATTTGATTGGGATGTCAAGTTAGAAATTCCCAAAAAAAAAAAAAACAATTCCCAGAAAATCAAGAAAAATGGAAATGAGGGTCAGGGAACAGTATTTGAGGCCCCAGAGAAATTATTAGAAGGAAAATAAATAAATATAGCATTTTCTATATTTACAGGAATTTTTAGTTACACTGACTAATACTAACCAAAATTAATTATGAAAAATATTTGTACGCCTCAATAATTCTGGAAAAAATGTGGAACAATACCATGGAGGATTATAATAATTTAGAAAATTATCTCGGACTTCTTTTGATAAGGAGGTTAGCTTTAGTAATATTTAAAGCTAAATTATCATTAGTACAGGGCTGATTTTGGGAAAAAATAAAATTTAGAGAATTCATGAGGGAATTAAATTTTGAGAAAAATCATGAAACTACCCTACACTAAGAAAAGGCTAATGGTACATTGAGATGAATTTTTTGTAATAGTGAAATTGACAGGATACAAAAAAATTTCATCCGGCACCGCACTGGTATTCAGTGTAATGTAAGGATAACTAAAGAAGTGAAAAATTTTGCAAAATTTCCCATCCCATTAGGCCCATAAATCACGGCTAATTAGGCCCAAAAAGGGGGGGAAATATTAATTGAAATGAAAAGAAAATAAAGTTCTAGAAGGTAATTAAGAAAAGTAATATTGGATTAAGGAAAGTTAACCAAGGTTAAGATGTGATAATCTTAGCATGACATAAGCAAAGTAACATCATCTTAATGATGTCACATGGATAAGTGGAAAGATTACAAGCTTCCTAGCTTAAGATTTATCCATATGTGATATGCTAAAAAATAATGGATAAGATCTTTCTACCTACCCCTTGAAATTTCCTCCAACTTCAAGCGCTAAGAGCTAAAGCCAAGCTCTATATATACCCCCTCCCACCCTTCATATTTTGGCCAAAGAGAGGATTTAAGGGGAGGTTTTTATTGCTCTTGGGTTTAGAGAGAGAAAAGACTAATTCTAGAGAGAGAAAGTCTAACCAAGTTCAAGGAAACACTAAGGTAAGCTCCTAAGCCTTTTGTGATTTATGGTGGACTATTTTTATGGTTTTTTATAGTGATTTGGATAGCTATTTTCTAAGGGAAAATGCTGTCAAAAGTTTTAAAAAATTGGAAGAATTTAGCAAAGGGTTTGAAATATTGATTAAACACCTAAAAAGGAGAAAGGGGTTAGGATTGGATTTAATTCAATTTGATGCTTTCAAAGTGTTTAAATGATGAAATGGTGTAGGAAAATACCAAGAAAGGAAGCTTGAAAGTATTAAAATTGAAAATGAAAATTTTGATTTCCAAGGGTATACGTTTCGGCCAAAGTGAGACCAATAGGGAGGAATTGGATTTTCATAAATATAAGTGGATATTTTAATTCTACATAAAAAATTATGTAGGAATGGACCAAAATAATTAAAGAATCAAAGTTGTAAACAATAACCCAAAAATCAAAGAAAAAGGGGATTAAGGGTTATTTGATTAATGCTTTGGATGAAATAATAATTTGTGATGCCCTATTGTGTTATCAGTAGGCCTAGCAATAAAAAAGAAGAGGTATTGCCTAAAGGAAGAGCTTGAAGGAAAGGTAAAGCTTGAAAGAGGTAGCTAGCATTTACTATCTAAATGTTGAAAGAGGTAGCTAGCATTTACTATCTAAATGTTACGTCGCATTGTATTTATTGCTATATGTTATGCTATGTTGCTATGTCATGAGGTGGATGAGATTATGATGATATTATGTGATACATAACTCCATGCATGTAATGCCTTGGCTTATGCTATGTTGAGTGTTATGAATGATAAATATGTTATTTTCTTTCCATGGCATGTGCACTAAGTGAAAGCATGTGTTAGCTATTTCGTGTGGCATAAAGTGCTTTGTTTGTGTGACATCATGAATGTGATGCTATGCTACTAAAATTCCTATGAATCTTACCCATGTTCAACAAAAACTTAGGGCCTTCATCATCATAGGAAAAGGGCAGGGAGGTGGCCATTGCATGAGGAAATTATATTGCAATAACACTTTTTGGTTTTGAGCCCTTCATGCATTTATATGGATAAATGTAAATTAATATTTTGTGGATAACTAGATGTGACCACTTTATGCAATTACATGTGAAAGTATGCTGTTAAAATCAATTATATGGTTGGTTGATTGGCATGGCAAGCTAGAGATTGATTTATGGAAAGAACTCGTAGAGATAAAAGTCAACCATTTGGGAGGAAACTTTAATCAATGAGAATTTGAGTAATTGAGTAAGATAAATCATGAAACTTTCCAAATCAAAAGATCTTATTTTTCTATTTAAAATGAGTGGTAATATGCCTCAAACGGATATTTGTGCAAGAAGTTATGTCTATCCAAAATTAGGCAAAAACACTGAAAAATTAGAAAATGACCAACTAAATAGTACTTTTGGAAATAAAATTGCACTCGAATTTGAAGACAATTTGTCTAAAAACCATTTTTTCTCAAAAGATAATCCAAAAAGCTTCCAATATAACTTGGAATCACTCCATTTTGATCTTTCTAAAATCAGTTATGAATTTTTAAAGTTTGTCCAAATTATGGGTTACTGTGAATAGTAACCTGATAACAAAATTTTTCAAAGTCAAAATTTTCAACTTATGGCTATCAAATGTGGTTCAATTTACCTCTAATTAGTTGGTTATTTGGTAAAAAGTGAAGGTGTTACAAAACCAAGATAAAATTGTAAGCTAGTTGTAAGCCTTTATTAAACTTAAGTTTTAATGATTTCACTAGTAGTAATACAATATGCAAAGATAAGCTACTTGTAAGCCTTTATTGCTTATCCTTGTTCCCACTTGTCTTTTATTTATGGCTCGCCATATCATCACTAGAAACACATCTTGTTGGACTAGGTTCAACTCACTTCTACCACTATTGATTTACCCTGGCTCTCGCTGAGGGATTTTAACCAAATATATTCTAACACTGCTAAAATAAGCAAGTTTGGTTCATCTTCTTTACTCTTGGTTAAATTCTTAAATTATATTGACATTGTAAATCTGCTTAATATTGATCAACAAGGTCCAGCCTTCGCTTTTGTAATACCTTTAACTATAAACGCACCATACCTAGCACAAAAAACAAAAGCTGAAACAATTACCATGGTTGTGAGGAATAGGTTAAAATCCTAGTTTCTAAATTTCCTTTCAAGCTATTACATAACCATGACATAAAGGACTACGTAACCAAATGATGGAGCAACATATCATGGTTATAAAAGAATCACACTTACCTCATGCACATAACTATGTTAGAAAAGGATAAGACCCCTAACATAGTTATAAAGGAACTCCAATAATAGATTATGGAAATAAACAAATTCTAGGTCCACTTAATTATGGCATTCATGCTAGTGTTCAAAATGCAGATCCAAGGCCCTTAGGCTCCTTAATAGAAAAAACTCAAATGTAGAATAACAATAGTCTAAGACCCAAAAGTCCATAAGCGAATCAACTAGCAATTGTGTAAAGATGAATTAATGAATGCTCGGTCCTAAGTGGCAAATAGACAATGAAACAAACATAAATAAAAGAATTATGAAGCATGGCCTCTTCAACAAGTGACATCATATTTGTGTTTTCTTTTATGTCGTGCCTCTTTTGTTGTACTTACCTAATAGCACCTCTAAGAGACACCAAGTGGGACTAATAATGCAAGTAACAATCAAATAAAGAACTATCACATAACAAGTAACAGATATAAAAAATATCCAAGCTAAAAGAAAAATTAATAGATAAGAATGCCTTATTCACAGTTATTATTCAAGATTAATCATTCAAATCCCACCTTATATCTTCAGTATACCTGTCAACTTAAACCCACAGGCTGAGTACTAACCATATGATTGGCAACTCTTATGAGCTTCTCACGTATGTGGTGTGAATCGGCAAGTTAGTAGAGCACACATAGCCCATAGGTTTCTCTAGAAAAAGGGTATGTTACCCTAGTGATTTTATTACACAGTATCCTAGTGGGTATGCTGCTCCAGGATACTCCTAGGGTGTCACAAATTAAAGTGTATTGCCCTCTCCAAAATGTCAACAGTAGTACATACTATGAAGATGAACCATGTGGTTAAGAAAATAGATTCCCAATATATCACCTCCTCGTAAATAAATTTCAGTTCAGATTACATAGTCATGGCATATCTCAACTCATGTCAAACATCATAAACATATTTTAATACTTAAGATTAAATTTCTTATCACAATAAAAATAGATAGTCATTAACATGCCATAGTACATCATAATTATCTCATTCATAGGTTTCATGTTATCGTACAAGATAAAATCAAACAAAATAGCGATTTGGACCCATTGTTACAGTAAACTAGGAGTCTCGTCATGGCAAAACCACACTTGCTTTTATCATAGCAAACCTCATAGCCTACCAGAAATTCAAAAAAAAAACAAGACAAAAAACTAACCTTCTCAGGCTTTTATCTGGTCTTAGGGTTCTAGAGATCAAGTCCTTTCAAGAAACAATTTACACCAAGGTAGTTCCTAGTTGTAAATGATATTTCCTACAATTCCTACTCAATTTTTCTATTCTTGATCATTAAAACTATCCTAAAGGTTACTATTTAATTATAAATTCTCATAAAAGAGCCAGCAGGTGAACCAAGTAGGAATTCACATTTCTTGAATTCCTAGAGTAGTTGTAAAGATCACCCAAAACACCCTTTAAACATTCCACAAATGTCAATTATTACTTAAGTTAGATTATATAAAAGAGTTAGAGAACTGCTAAAAGATCACTAAGAAGATATTCAAAACCCTAACTAAATAAGGAGAAACAAAAGGAAGTAGAGAAGAAACTAAACATAAATACCACTTACACTTACTGTCATCATTGAAGTTCCTAAAACTCCCAAAAAGTTGCTTTGGTTTATCTCTAGCAGAGAAACCCTCCTCTTATAATTTAAAATTCCAAATGACGATTCTTGTGACCTTCCTCTTGAATTAAAATTTTGATCGTTTGTCATGGCAAACATGCTTAAGTTAGAAAGCTGTATTTTAGGAGGTTTGCCATAGTAAATGACACCTTTCATCTCAATGAATGGTGCTAAAAAGATAGACACTACAACTTGGTCAAATAACAGACAAGGGAAAGATAGGGTAATAGATAGAATAGATATGGCTTTTTATAATTCGTAATGGCTTCATGCCTTTCCTCCTTGGTCGAATAACATCCTCTCTTAAGTAGCCTTAGATCATTACCCAATTTTGCTATCCACAGCCACTGTAGTAAAACAAATTAAGAATTAAAGATTTGAGCAGTCTTGGTATAACTTAAAGAAGCAATATCTAGTTTGCCAAAAGACAATGATTCAAGTCTTGATGATTATCATGCCAATTTTTTTCAGAAACATTGATACTTAATTAAGGTAAACATCATCTCCAAAGTCAAACCTTTCTGGGAGACTGAAGATATGCTCAAAGCTTTCAACAAAACCAATATTATCCTTATCCCCAAGTCTGAAAAAATTCAAAGGTTCAAAATTTGAAACCAATTAGCCTTTGTAATGTCACTTTCAAATTCATCTCCAAAGTCTTGTGTAATAGGCTAAAAATCCCTTTGAGTTATTTCATAGCAGCAAATCAAAGTGCCTCTATCAAAAGCAACCTTATCTCTGACAATATCCTGCTTATGGCCAACTTAATGCATCAAATTCAAAATTATAGAAAAGGGAGAAAGTGGTTAGCTGCATTGAAAATTGATTTCTCCAAGTCATTTGATAAATTATCCTTGAACTTTGTTGCAACCATCATGAAACAAATAAATTTTCCTAGCAAAAAGATATCACTTGTCAAGTAATATCTATCTACAATGGAGTATCACATTATCATAAATGAACACATTGTGGACTGCACACATTCTACTAGAGGTATTTGACAAGGTGATCCCCTTTCATCATACAACTACATAACTATAGTAAATGCTCTATCTATGATGATTATTCAAGCTAAAAGTTAAAGGATTAGAATGGTGTTAAAATTTCTAAAAATGCCTCTACTATCTACTATTAAACACTTATTTTGTTTTCATGATTCTTTTTTTTTTTGAATGCAATGACAAAAGCATAATTTCAATTAAATTTGTTTTGGATTCCTACTACTTTTGATTTGGTTAGGAAATTAATAAATCCAAATCCATCTTAGAGTTCAGTCTTAACATTTGCCATTCTAATAAGGCAACAATGTCACATTTTCTTGGGGTTAAATTTCCTTCAAGGATTGGCAAATACCTTGATACCTGGGTTGAACTAGGAAGAGATACATCAATAATTTATTACCAAGTTTTGCAAGCTGTTAAAAATAGAATACGTGCCTAGAAAGCTAAACATCTATCCTAAATGTCTCGTCTCACTCTTATTAAATATATTCTCCTAGTGGCAAATCTTCTTATTCAATCATGTGTGAAACTTTGTCAACATATTTGTGACAAAATTGACACTAGATGTATTCACTACTACTGGGGAACAAAATGAATATCTTTTTTAAGCCAATTGATCATGGAGGTCTTGGAATCAAAACAACCAATTGTATAAATCAATCTCTTTTAGCTAAGAAAGTTTGTAGAATTATCTCTTATAAATCTCCTTCATTGCTAGCTAGCATCTTAAAGATCAATTACTTTGATGTGACATTGCCTCCTTTTATCAAAAGAACATATAATTCATCGTGAATATGGAAGGGTATCTCTAACTATGCCAACATTACGGTGAACCAGTTAACATGGAAAGTAAGCAATAGGTCTTCCATTCCTGTTAACCGCTCTCTTTGATGGCCCATAAAGCTGGGCTTAGCACATGTATTCAACTTACAATGGGTTTCTAACCTTATATTGCATATTTCTTTCAATTGAAATCCTTTCATATGCAGCAAGCCTCTTCTTTCCTTTTTATATTCATTTAATATTGTCAATGCTATTTTAAGAATTCCAATCTTCTTCTCAGGTGAAGATGATGATAAACTTTATTGGACTAGTAACTTGCAAGGTTATTATACTGCCTAATCTGGGTACAAGTTTCTTAATTCTAATTTTCCGCATGTAGGGCCTTCTAATTTTTTTTCAAAAATTCCTAGGGTCAATTGGCTTTCCTTATGAATGTCTGCTTATGACTTAGAAATTGCTTCTTAAAGCCTTTCTATCTAATGATATTCTCAAACAACATCACTTGAATGTGTCAAATCAATGTCTGTTTGGCTGTAATGAAGAATCCTTAGAGCATGTCTTTATTTCTACCCACACAATCATGTTATCTGGTTTGGAAGTCTCTTAATTAGACTTGTGTGTACTAATAACCTCAATAAATTCTCATTATTTCAGTAGATTCTCAGTCTCTTTCTCATGATTTTGAGGGCTAATTGTGCATAATTTACATTTATAATTTAGAATTTGTGTTGTTAATATGATATATTGAACTTAGGTGAATTCTTGAGTAAAGTATGAAAGATTGAGTAATTTTGGTATATTTGAGAACTTATAAGTTCAGTGGTGTAGATTGAGTAATTTTGTTATTTCTAGTTTTGAAGGCTAAAGACACAGCATGGAAGCATTGGAGAAAAAATGGAGTCAACAAGTAGATGAAGTCTACAAACCATCTCAAAAGGCACAGCCAATGATATTGTCCAAAAGCAATCACTCTCTATTTAAATAGCTGCAGTAATGTCCTCTATGCTGCTATGCGATTTATTTACTTGACCAAAAAATTAGAGTATCTAAGAGAGGGTTGCTTGATTTTCTAGCATTCTTCATACTTCAAGACATTTTTGAAGAGTTTTCTGCCAGGGATTCAAAGGATTGGAGGATTGGAAGCTTGGATCAAGAGTTTTATAGCATTTTCGAGCTCTTTTAACTTCTTGGATTATTTCTTCTATTTCCGTCTTCTTCTTTACATTCATGTTATTGTGGCTTCCATTTCTACACGGGGTTGTAGTTCTTTTCAAATTATGAGTGGCTAATGGACTTGTTCTAAGATTGTTTTGAACCTTTGTATGCATTGAATCTTGTTCTTTTCTCTTTGTTGGTTGCATAATGTTTCATTTTGATTGGCCACCATTTTGAAAGATTTTGTTAATATTGATTAGTCTTGAGAAAGCTAATTTTGATTTAGAACTTGATTGAAGCCATGTTTGGCTTGAAATTCTTAAGTGAATGGATGCTTTGTTAGACTGATTAGAGATGATCTACTAACCTAGCACTGTCAAAACAAGATTTATTTTCCAAAGTGATTTTCATTAAGTGTTTCAAGAGACTAAGAATTTCAAAAGGAAAGATAAATTTGGTTTTGATGACTTGAGAGAGTGTTTCCAAATACTTTAGATTCTTGGACAAGCACACTTTATCATTGAAAAGCTTTTTTGAGTAAAAAGAATAGTTTCAAGAAGGGCAAAGGGTTTAAACAATTTAGTTTTCAAAATATTCATGCTGAAGATTTACTCTTGAGTTTCATTTGCAACAACTTAATTTGGTTTAAGAACTTTTATCAACTCACTAATTTTTCTTAGCTCAACCTAATTTGTAATCATGTTTCTAATATCCTCAAGGGAACGACAGTTTCTTAATCTATACTACTTGTTAATGATCCCTGCGCTTGTGGTCACACTGGCCGGCAAACATGCACAATCTTAACCTTTAGATCCTAGTTACAAGATCATCTCCTTTGTCTTTATCAGGATGGTCACTTAAAACAAGTCAAGGAAATCATAATTGCTCTAGACACTATTTGGCATAAGAGGAATACGGCACTGCATGAAGGCATAATCTTAAGTCCGAAAAAAATCATTCAAGAAATTAAAGGTAAGTCTTCATATCTTCAAATGACTTTGAATTCATCAGGAAGTAGCCCACCAACTAAAGCTCTCTATTTGAAGCCTCTCACCTTCTTAACTTGCCAATCCAAGGTTTATCAATTTCAATGAATAGAAACAAGAGGGAGGGGGTATACATCTTGTTGTCTTATTATTCTTTCTTCTCTTGAGCTTAAGAATTGCCTTGGTATGAATTAGAAGTGACAATCAATGTCTGGGATAAGACAATTCATGTTTACACTTGCTTCATGTTGGGAAAAACCTTCATAACATATACCAATGTTTTGAAGTTTCATCTAGCATTTTATTACATGATATTTCTTTTCTACCATCTTTTTCTAGTGTTCTTTTTACTTCTATTAACTTACCTTTATTCTTCTTCGAACTTAATTTCTGTTTTTGTCTTTTTACTATTGTAACTCTTTAACTCAATATGTTTTCTTATCTGTAATATCATTATGCCTTTTCCTTGAAGAAAAAGATATTAAGTAATATTTGTGTTAAAAAAGAGCATTAATTTGGCTAAAATAACGTCTTAACAATATGATTCAATGGTTAACTAATAGTTTTGTGGATAAAAATTGAATCTCAAAACTATAAGAGAGGTTTATGCAACTTATATTTTGATTTTTAAAGAAGATCCATGTAAGTTTTGAAAATAAAAAAGAGGTCCCCGTTATTTAGCTTAAATAGAAGGGAAGTTATGTATTTTGCTCTTTTTCTTAATCATTTTAAAATTTTTTAAACAATTTAAATCATGTTCTAAGCTATGTTGTGTGCTAGAAGTGGTTTCCTCGTTAATCAAGAATTGAAATCTGAATCATCTGGATTTAGTTTGAACAGTTAATTTTTAATTTTTTAATTTTTTTTAAAATAACTTTAATTTGTACAAGATATAAAATAAAGATAGTTTATTTATTGTTTATTTATTTTATTTGAGACCAATTTTTATTCACCTTTGTTATTATACTTTTTTATGTAAAATAATTAGGATATATTTGAAATTTACTAATTGTAGATAAATTACATATCTGGTCTTCTAGATTTACCTCTAATTTCAGTTTATTTCCGTAAATTTATAAAGTGCATTTTTAGTTCTTTAATCTTAACACTATTATGTCTTATTTAACGA
This sequence comes from Neltuma alba, assembly GCF_004799145.2. Lineage (NCBI taxonomy): Eukaryota > Viridiplantae > Streptophyta > Magnoliopsida > Fabales > Fabaceae > Neltuma > Neltuma alba. The sequence goes on along the minus strand of NW_021635651.1, from coordinate 363,236 downwards.
AAAATGACAACTCAACAAATTTAAATGGTGACTACGCAAATGCTAACAAAATCTGTTCTAAATTTTACCTTTTTAAACATTATTATTTTTATATTTCAAAATTTAAGTATTTAAAAAATTAGATATGTAATAAAATATTAGAAATACAAAAACATTAAGAATGTAAGCATTTATAAAAAAATAATTACATTAAAGAAGTAAAATTTACAACATATTTTGTTGGCTTATCTTTCCAAAGTTACAATTTAAATTTGTCAAGTCAACATTTTCCGTTAAATCATCATAACGGTATTAAAGTTATGAGACTAATTAAAAAATATATTTTAAAATTAAAGAATTAAATTAAAACTTGAAACCTATACTATAGCCATTAATTTTATGATGAGTCTGATTCAACTATCCCCTCTTGAACCAATCTCATCTAATATAATAGTTGGTTCGAATTTTTTATCTTTGCTGGTGGTGATGAAGGAAGGAGGGAGAATGGAGAAAAATTGATAGTCATGAAAAATTATTACTTTAAAATAATAGTCGTCGTTATTTAAAGTTTTGATATTATTTCATATAATTAAAATTTTATTTTTTAAATTGAAGATAGCCATATATCTTCAAGTGACCTCTTTTCTGATAATTCTTCAGTCTCCGCTGGAATTTTTTTCCTTTACATGAAGGCAGTAAGGTCATTTCATAAAAATAAATATACTTCAAAACATGCCTAAAAGTCTCATCATCGTCAGGCCATTTTGCCAGATTATCTTTTCATTTGCATAATTCTGTTTTTTTTCTTAGCTAGGGTCGAATGAAATGCACATAGCTATTTACTTATTTAGTATAGAAACCCCCTCATACCTATAAGCATAACGTGCGACCTTTCTTGTGCGGCCAGATCCATGGATCTTTGGCTTTCATTTGCATTTTTAAGTGGTATTATTTGAAGTGTCACTTCCTTTTATTTTTATATGACGTTGTAATGCATTGAATTTAGATGTTATATTTTAAGCCCCGTCTAATGCATACAAAGAAACGAAAAAAAAAAATAAATCTCTGTTTTCGTCAAAACAGTAGGTATTATATTTTACTGTGAATATATATGTGTGTGTGTGTATCAAAAATAATATGTGTGTGTGTGTGTGTGTGAGGCGAACTATTATGGTGAATAATAAAATTATGTCTTTGACGAAATCCGCGGTTGAAAAAGAGGGATGAATATGCTAGGAATTAATAATAAGTTGCATTCCACACGCTTTAACTGACAGGCTAATATAAGAAATGGGTAACACAAGTAGCATACAAATATTTGCCATCATTCCACCGATCGTACAGGCTCCAGATTTAAATTGACGCACTGATCGATATTATCCAGCTCATGCAATCATATAAATAAAACATTATTTATAATTATGCATCACACATACACGCAAGCTGATTAATAAGGTGGTGGAGGCGGACCAGGAGGCCCTGGTGGTGGCGGTCCTCCAAAAGGACCTGGCGGTGGAGGATCAAATGGACCTGGTGGTGGTGGCGGACCACCTGGACCTGGCGGTGGTGGCCGATCAAAGGGACCTGGCGGTGGTGGCGGACCACCTGGACCTGGCGGTGGCGGATCAAATGGTCCTGGTGGATGTGGTGGACCACCTGGACCTGGCGGTGGTGGATCGAAAACTGATGGCGGTGGAGGACCGCCGGGTGGACCTGGTGGTGGTGGACCTGGCGGAGGAGGCCAATCGCGGGGATCCATGACGACCTGATAAAATCTGCAAATTAAACAGCGTGTTTGATGTAGAGAATAATGTTGGTGTTATGACTAGGGTTAAAAAGGCTTGGGAGGTATTTGTAAGATGAGAAAAGTAGTAGAAAGCTTCAAAGGTTGCAGTTGTAGATAATGAGACGATCGATGTTGTTGGTAATAAGGACTTGTGGTTGGGGTTTGACTGTCTGTTTGTTTGTTTTTTTTTTTTTTTTGACCTGATTTTTGGACTGTTTGTTGAACGAATTGAAATTGCCTTGTTTCACTTCATCTTCTCTATTTGGGCATTTACCCCTCTTTTGTACCCAAAGAAAGAATTGCTTGTTTCATTGTCCTCCATTAACTCATTGAAGAGTAGTTCTATATTATTTGATGTATAGGCTGCTAATTCAAGCTTTACTTTCATCTATGTGATCGTTCTAATTTTGTGACCTCTTAGAAAATGATGTCAACATGCTGCTTCAATCTTTTTTTAAGTAATTCTTTTTACAAAACCGATATTTTATTAGCTCTGCATTACCTAAACTCTAGACTCGTGTCATTTTCTTTATTTTATATAATTAATTTTTTTTAATCAAAAAATAATGTAATTAAAATACAAGTGAAAATTCGACGTCCATTTTAAAAACGTTGATGCCAATTAACTTGCTAGAAAAGAGAAAGAATATTTTACCTCCGGATCTTAATATAAGAGCTAATTAACTAATTTGACTAGATTGCTGGTTAAAAAAACTAATTTGAGTAGATTAAGGAAATTAGTTAAATTAGTTGTTTATAATAAATAGATGTCGTCTTTTCTAAAATATCCTTATTAATCAAGTATATTAGGTAGAACTACTATTATTACAAGGACCATCTAAAAATAAATAAATAAATATGAGAGACAAAGTGAATTGGAGGTCTTATATTTAGTTAGGACTAAAATAAAAATTAAATAAGATCTTATATTAAAAATTAGGGGTAGTACAAGACTTAAGAAGCCCTGAAACCTCTAGATTCTTGAAGGCCGAAAACGTGTTGGCCCCACATAACTCATCAAAATCGGGTTCATTGAAACTTCCTAAAAACATTTTACTACCAAAGTAATAATATCTTGTACACATTTTCTCAAAAAAAAAAAAAGGTGCAAAATAAAGTACTCATATATATATATATTAAATTATATGATATAACAATCTCTCCATGTCATCAATAATTTTATCAATACTTTTATATGTAAAAATAGATTTTACCTCTTCTAATTTTCCTATATAAATTGTGGCAAACTCTTCCTACTAAAATTATAATATTTTATTGGGTCCAGAACCTCTCAGCGTCCTTTTTCTTAGTATCTCTAAGAATCCTAAGATCCTATCCATCCAAACGATCCCAAGGCTCACAATGCACCATCCTCAACCGTTGGCTTCTCTCTCTTTCGACTCCCAAGTCCCAACAGCTGGTTAGCATCCATTTTTGGGCCAGTAGGCAAGTGAGTCGATGAAAGTGAGGTGGAGACGGAGGCAGCCGAAGTAGAAGATGTGTTTCGAGAGTGTGAAGGCGAAATGAGTTTGTCACGCAAGAAGGTGGACTATTTTGGGTTTGAACTACCAAAAAAAAATGTTTTGTAGCGGTTATTTTGTAATGGTTATGAATAACTGCTACTAATCCAAGTATTTGTGGCGGTTAAAAAAAACCGCTACAAATATAAAATGGTTTGATTTTAACATTTATGTTTGCAGCGGTTTATTGTGCGTTTGCCTAAGTTAAAATTAAACCGCCACAAAATAATGGCGCGAAAGGCATATGGCAGGAACAATTGTAGCTGTATTTAGCAACGGTTTAGGGATAAATAACCGCAAGTAAAATTATTGGTACAAATTTGCAGCGGTTTTGTAAGAATCGGTGCAAAAGTTGTTCATATTTTGTAGCGGTTTTAATTGAACCACTGCAAAATATGAGAGTTTGCGGTGGTTAATATATAAGCGCTGCAAACTATGCAATGGTTATAACAGTGGTTCGCGAACTGTTTCTGTAGCAATTCCTGACAAACCATTGCAAACTCTGCAGTGGTTTGTCAGAACCGCGGTGCCACGGTTTCTGCTTTAGAAGCCTCCCTAGGGAGGCTCCTTATATATCTATCATGTACGTTGGTGTTTTTGCTACGTTGGTACCTATTTTGACAAGTTTTAAGTGCAGTTTTGTATATAAAATTTATTCAATTAAGAATGCATTTTATATTATTGTTTAGAAATTATTTTTTGTATTTGAATATGTTTATCTATTTATGTTTGTATTTTTAACTATCTGCATAATTAATTTCTTTTTAATTTTGTGTAGTTATAGATTATAAATTTAGTGAATATATGAATTGAATTGATTGTTGATATAATATTAATTGTAATTAATTTGTTATATCTGAACATTGTTACGTGCTTTTTTAGATCATAATATATAAACTTTTTTAGTAAATGTTATTATTTATTTATTAAATTTTTATTACTATTGATATTTTTTTATATGTTAATGTAATAATTTATATATTTATTTTATAAACATTTAATTATTTTAATATTGATTTAAATAATTGTTTAACATTAACTATTTATAAATAATTTGATTTCGTTGTACTTTACATATTGATTTGTAGTTATAATAATTATTCACATAAAATTTGTAAAAATGTATTTGTTACATAATTATCTAATAATTTTGATTATGTAATTAATTGATTAAATTGGATATTCGTGAATTTGTAATTCTGTATTTTTTTAATATATAGTTATAATTATGTCTTGACATCATGGAAAGGCATCTATGGAATATTCAGAGCCGCCTCGTCGAGATCAAGCTCATGATGAGGGCCCTTCGTCACCCTATAGTGATGACGATGATAAGCAGAGCATATATGTTAATTTAGATTTAGATGATTTTGATGCAGAGATGATACAACAAGTGGAGAGTTTCACTAATGAAGATGTGGAAAGGGAGCAAAATGTCCCTCGTCATTTAGCTGCATGGGGGAGGGGATTTCACATTCGGATTATGCGTATGTCAAATTAATTATATTTTTTAATTATTTTTTAATTATTTAATGTAATTATGGTTTTTAACTTTGCAGACCCTGAAGGACATATTTATGAGGCCACATTGTTATGAGACAAGTATATGTGTTGGATATAGACCATCGTATACTTATAGACTAGGATGAAAGGACGGACCAGCCAATTGGTGCTGGGGGCACTGTTTTTAACATATACCTTGTTGAATTGGGGCACAATTATGTTAAGTTTCCCATATATTATGAGAACTAGCATAAGATGAAAACAAACAGGAAGAACTTGATTTGGACTAACATTGTAAAGGTAAATAATGTGACTGCAAGTACTATTTGTCATGTTCAAATGTTTTATTTAATTTAGAAGTAAATTTAAATTTTGTTGCAGCTTGATGGTAGAGAAAAGATTTGTTGTGATGGATGAGCGTAAGAATTATGCCCTTCAAAAAATGGGCGATGCGTGGAAGAATACAAGAGGGTGGTTGTGTACTGTTAGAAATGGGGATGGAACAAGACCAATATATGAAGTGATGAGGGATGTGCCGAAGAACGTCCCGACTGAGGATTGGGCAAGATTTGTATACTTTAGGAGATCATCTGAGCAGTTGGTGATTTGTATATTTTTTATCTTTGTATTAATTTGTGTAAAATTACAAGTAATTGTTTTAGTTATTTTGCATGTGAGATATAGGCGGTTTCTCAAACAAACAGGAGGAACTGGGGGTGCTAGACGATCCTTCATACTAATGGATCGAAGACTTTTACTGTGACCATGAGTGAGATGGTGCGTACATAATATAGTTAATATAACTATATATTATTTGTATAATTAATTATTGTAATATAATTATAGAATTCTTGTTTGTGTCGCTATGTAGGAAGAATGAGCTAGAAGGGAAGAGAGGCTGGTCGATTTTGGTGATCTGTATATTGAAACTCATAAGCGAAAGGATGGCACTCCCAACTCGCAAGATGCTGAGAACATTATTGTAAGTACTAGATTACTTCTTGTTATTATTATGTATGATTTTTGAATCAACATTTTAATTACTAATATAATTTTATATAATTTGGCATGGTAAAATTAAGCATTATCAGACTGAACTTCGCGAGTCGCAGTGTAACATCTTAATTTTTATTCTAAGGGTTTAAATATTTGAAAATTGGAAAAAGAATAGGGTTCCAAACTATTATTTTCTCCGTTTTAAATATGGTCTTTAACTTCAGTTTACCTCGAAAGTTTTCTTTTTACCTTCCCGTGGTCTTTTTCTCATCTTCTCCCTCTCTCTCCGCGTGTTACTCCATTCACTCGTAGCGTCGCTCTCTCTTCTTTCTTTCTTCATTATTACAAATCATTTTAGTAAGTAAAACTACTTCTAATTACAAAACTTTTTTCATGAAAGTTGTTCTACTCAATCAGATCAGTCTAATGATAGTAATTTTATGTTACTTAGAGAAAATTTTTGATATAAAGTTTGGAGCAAGTATTTAGTTTTGATGAGTGTTATCCACATTATTGTAGATTTGTTATAGTAGATTATTTCTACTGGTTTAGATTTGTCCATTTGCTGATTTTAGTATTTAAAAATTAATTTTTTTAAAAAATATGTTATTTATGAGATATATCATATTTATACCAATTAAAATTAAGTTAATTAATTTATTTGGGTTGTTTGACATATTATTGAAATTTTAATCGGTTCAATTTTATTTATTGGGTGGCTGGAAGTTTTAAAATAATTATTTTAGTTAAAATGTTTATTATTTATGGAAAAACATAGTTATACCATTAGAATTTTGATTGGATTATTTATATATAAATATTTGAGGTACTATTAAATTTTTTATGGTTTAGTTTTGAAGTTTGAACTTCAAATGAGATTTTTAGAATTTAAAATATAATTATTTTATATTTATAAACTTTGAAAAATTCTTTTTATTAAAGTAAATAATCCGGAGGATGCAAATGAATAATTTGGCCTGTTAGAAAATTATAAGTTAGTTCTAAAATACTTAATTTTAGGTTATGAGAGTTGTGAGAATTTAGAATGAAAATTAAATTAAATTAGGAATTTAACTGATATATAAGCTTAATTAATTAATTAGCTTATATTAATATGTTGTTATATTAATTGTGTAGATTAATTGTTGCTTAAGTAAAGGATTGACCTCATGGTAACTCTTTCTATTGCTTTGATGAGAAGTAACCACTTTCAACTTGTTATATGTGCTAATATGTTGTTTGTGAGTATTTTGTTATTTTAGAATAATATTTGTTATTTAGAACTCAAGTAAATATGTTATATCTTATGAGCTATGAAAATTGTCTTGTGGGATTTTTGAAATTGTGATTGAGAAGTTTAGAAAAGATATATGATTTATATCTTATGGATTATACTGATAAAAGATTAAGACATTTTTGTTAGTGATTGGTGGTTATTTGGATTTTGGATTGAGCCCTATCCTACTGTCACATCCCAAAAATTTTCATTTGATAATAAAGGATCAAAAATTGGGATGAGGGTCAATGTAGGAACTAGACGGAGAGATGAAATAACTTTTGATATGAAATCCCGAAAAGGTCTAGGTTGGCATTTTCGTAATTATCGGTCTAGGAAGGGCAAAACGGGAAAATTTGAGAAAAATTCCAGAAAATCCCTGAAAAATAGGAAAAGTATAGAGTAGAGGTTTTGGAAACTTGGTTGAGACCCAAAAAGTGGAATTTCGGTGAAAATAAATTATTATGAAATTTCCCGTAAACAAAGGTTTTTCGGGAAATTATTAGGGAAATGAAGGAAAATAATTATTTTAATGAGGTAGAGGTCTCAATAAATTTGGGAGACTGATGAAAAATTTATCTAAATGTGTGTTTGAATTTATAAAATTTCTTTTAGGCTTGGGAAGCTCAGGAATTAATTTTAGGAAATTTATTTTCCCTCAGATTTACCAATAAAGGCCTAATCAAAGAAAATTCAAAATAAATACCTAGAGGTGGTGAAAAATTCTTAAAATTTCCAGATCATGCTCCCATATTAAAAGGTGAATTATCATGGAGAGAAATGAATTTTTAAAGGTCTGGAAAATTTATAGAATGTTACTAGTGAATAATAACCGATAAAGTTTCAGAGTGGTTTGGGATAGTGATTTGGTTTGTGGGCCATATTTTTGGGCCAGTCCAAATCATTTGTGGGGCTCACAATAGACCCATTAAAGGCCCAATTTCGTGCACTTTCTAGATTCCACCAGTTTTATTAGATAAAATGCAAAATTAAGAAATATTTGTGTGGAAAAATCTAGAGAAATGCCACATGGTGAGATCTGAAGGTTTGAGACACTTGATGGCTGCCACATACACCTCCTTAGGTGTCTAATTTCGTCTAAAGCAGGGGGCAAGAGGGCAGATGGAATTTTTCTATAAATACTCCTTGAAAATACAAAGAAAATGTTAGAAAATTAGGAAAAATAAGGAGAAACTCTGTCACTGTTTATCCAGCCATCTTGCATGAAATTCTTGAGGAGTTTTAGGCAAGGAATCATCCAACTTACTTCAAGAAAACACTAAGGTATGTCCAAACATCAATATCTCTAAGTTTTACATTGATTAAACAAGGATTTTTGCTTAGGAAAATGCTAGAAAAATGCTGGAAAATTCTGAGAAATTCGGTTGAGATGTGTGATGATTAGGAAATGATAGAAACCTTAATAATCAAGTGGAATAAGGAAGATTAAGTGGTGTATGGATTGATTTTTGGATGAAATCAAAGTTAGGGTTTAAGGGGAGAATTTTCGTCCAGCACTGTTCATGCAGAACCACTAGGATTTTGCTTAATTTGATGATTCCAATGGCTTTAAAACATGTTTTTGTGTAGGGACATGTTGTTAGAAAGGGTTTAAAATCATTGGAATCAAAAATAGAATTTTTGGAAAACTAAGGACCCCTATTTGGCCAAACCAGGTTCATGGGGGAGGAGTTTGAATTTAAAAATCTGATTGCACTATTGGGTTCCTCATGAAAAATTGTGTAGGATTGAGTCATGAGATGGTTGATTCTAAAGGAGGAATCAATTTGTTAAAAATCAAAGACAAAAGGGGGGAAAATTGTTAAGTAATGTTAAAGTGTTGGAACTAAATTGTCTTATGATTAATATGGCCTATGTTTATGCTTAGTTTAATAGGCATTGAGAAGAGGAATTAAGGAGAAGCATTGCTCCTTGGAGGAATTAAGTGGACAAGTTTTGCAAAGGTAGCTTTGAATTATAATTTGATTGTTTATCTTGCTTGTTTGTTGTGATTGTTGTTGCTTGGATTGGAGGAACTTTGTGGTGATATTGATTGTTTGATTGATATTGGTTATACTTTGGCCAAATGCTTTGTGATATGTCAATAGGAATGGTTTAGATTGCATGACATTTCACAATTAAACTTGCATTGATTTACATGACAATTATAATTCATATGCTACTGAGATTTCTTTGAAATCTCATTCCTCCTATGTTATTTATGCCCTAATTAGGAAGTGGACCAAGCATGGATCAAGAGAAGGAATTGGCCTTAGCATGAAATGGCTTTATGCACATTATGTTATGTTAGAAACTTTTGCAATGTATAATGAACTTTACATGGATTTTGTAACAAGTTAAGGATGATATTTTGATGTAAATTATATTGTTATTCCATGTTCCAATGTTGGGACTATGCTTGAGGCATTGTGGAAGGAATGTGGTTGAAGGAAAAAGGGGAAATAAATCAAGAAAATCGTAATTAGGGGATAGAAGTTCCCTAAAAAGTCTCAAACTTGTGGCACATAAAATAATGAGTAATTATTGGAGTTTGGACTTGAAATTTGGCAGGCTAATAGATCTCATTTTTATCTTTAAAAAAAGTTGTAATTTGTTAAATTGGGAGTTGTGTGCTAAAAGTTATGCCCTTCCAAAGTTGGGCAAAAATACCAAAAATTCAAAAATTTACCAAATGAACAGTACACATTGATGAATTTCCTGGAATTATTCTGGATGGAATTAGACCTAATGATTATTTTTCTTTCATAAAAATCTTAGCAAGATTCACGTGAAAATTGGAAACACCTTGTTTTGATTTTTTTAAATTTAGTTATGAATTTTCAAAATTGGCCCATTTCATATGAACAGTGTACGGTCAGGATAAACAGTAAAATCTTGAATTTCAAATTTTTCATCCGGCAATATTACGAAACAACTTATATTGGTTCCAATTGACATATAATGGGTTATAAAGAGAGGTGTGACACTTAGCACGTGGTAAGGCCGCCATTGGTGCACATTGGTTGGCTTCCTCTTTCGTCCCCAGAGTAAGGGATAGACCTTTGTGGCTTTTTATTTGTCTTCCAAAGTGTGTGATAGGCCTATAATAAGGGATTGACCTTTGTGACTGCTTATTCGTCCTCCAAAGAGTAGGATAGACCTATATGTCGGATTGATCCCTCATAGTGAGGGACAAACTTATGTGGCTTGTGTGTTAGCCCCATAGTGAGGGTTTGGATGATTGAAATTATATTTCTATAGATATATCTATGTTTCTCGAGAATTAATAACTATCCCACTTGACACCTCACGAGCACGTGTTAGTATGTATGATAAGTTGGAAAGTTGGTTACTAAGGCGTTTGTCTCACCCCGTGGTTTAACATTTTTAGGTAATAGTTTAGGTGACGATCTGGCAAGGAAGGCCTCGGAGGCTTCGTAGGCTATTATAGCTTGTATAGCCTCCCTTTTTTTGTTTTATGTGCTGACTTATTATATATTGCCACATAGGACTCATCTATTCTAATGTTGTAAACTGATATATTTTGATTACTGCTAATTGATGAGAGGGCTGTTAGAAGGCAAGAGGCCTCTAAGACTTTGCACATGACACTCTTTTGAAAGTATGAGTTTTGTTTGGGCTAAGAGTTGAATGATATTTTTGGACTTTGCAAGTCCAAGGCCCAAGTTAATTATCAATGTGCTTGTGATATAAGTTTATTTCTTTTAACCATGATAGTGATTTTAAAATGTTAATGTTTCTTCTTTTCTATCATGGTTAATCTTTCGAATAAATTGAAAATTTTGATCTAAATAGGTTTTTGGAAGAACGGTCATCCCACGCAAGGCTCAGTGGATGTAATGGCTTCCCTCAAGATGGCTCTAAATCAACCTAAGCATCCTGGTCGAGTTCGTGGCCTTGGTTTTGGTGCCAAGTCTAGTAGGATTTATGGCAAGTACAGAGGCAACGCTTCATCATCCCAGTCTCCATGGTGACATCACGAAGGGTAGGCAGAAATGCCTATAATGATTTAAAACTGTAACTACTGAGATTGGAGCTGAAGGAGGAGGTTTGATAGGAGATGCGAGAAGAAATGGTGGTGGTTGCATCCCAAATATTTCAGAAGATATTTAGTACATATAACCTTAACGGGCCTATAGAAGACATCCAGATGCCTCATATGAATATTCTTTTTGATCCTGCACGTCGTCCCCTATTTAGTGTTGACCAAGCTAGACAACATGCAAGTCAACAGGAAGGTGATGATGACAACAATGATGATGACGGTGATGATGATGGCGATGATGATGAAGTCCATTCATAAACTTCATTGTATTAGCATTTTCAGACTTATCTTTAAATGTTTTATTATGACTATGATTTTATTCTGTAGAACTTTAATATATTATATTTGTTGTATTTTGATTATGTCTAGTTTAATAGATATGTTAAAAAAAAAATTAACATAAGTTATGAAGAAAAGAAAATAAAAACATGGCTTAAATTTAAAAAATGTTGCATTGTCACATAATTTATGAATTTGTAGCAGTTCAAAATAACCGCTGCAAATTTATAAATTTGTAGCAGTTACTTTAAAACTGCTGCAAATGTGAGATTTTGCAGCAGTTTTTGGAAATAACCGCTGTAAATTTCTAACTGTTAAAATTTGCAGCGATTATTAGAAAAATCCACTGCAGATTTTTTAATCATTTGCAAATTTGCAGCAGTTTTTTCAAAAAAGCCACTGTAAATATAAAATTTGCAACAGCTTTTTTGTTTAACCACTGCAAATTCCTATTTTCAAAATCTATAAAATTCCCTTCCATGCTCACTTTATTTTCAACTCTCAACTTTCAGAGTTTCCATAGCAATGGATAAATCATGGATAGGCATGCCTTGAACTTCACCACAATATTTAGCTGGCTTAGATTCTTTCCTCAACTTTGCTATAGCCTATGCAAGTGCAAGTGGTAATATTTTCGGTCCATGTCCTAAATGCAACTTTAGGAAATGGCATGTGAGGGTGGTAGTTAGGGAGCACTTAATAGTTAAACCCTTCCCTTTAGGATATACATTTTGGGCGATGCATGATGAAAGAAGCAATAATTTGCCTCCAGTAAATTCTCAGGCAGCAATGCATGTAGAAGATCCTGTTCCCATCAATGATGCAATGTGTGATGCTTTTGGGATGCATGCGGACAACTTACAAGAAGATGAGGTTCAGGGTCCAGATCCAGAGTTCACAAGAAATGACAATGCTAGAGGTTTTTTTGAGCTCATGAATGATGGAGAAAACCTTTATTTCTGGGTACAAGTATTTTTTAATTAAATGAGCACCTTAATAAATTAGATTATAAGTGATGGGAAAAAAATTAATTCACAGGTGCAAAATATTCTGAATTGTCTTTCTTGATTAAATTGTATCACATCAAGTGTTTGTGTGAAATTACTAATAAGGCAATGTTAATGTTGCTTGAATTACTGGGTAATGCATTTACCAATGCGGATATTTCGAATTCATTCTATGAGGGAAAAAATGATCAGTAAGTTGGGGTTAAATTATAGTAAAATTGATACATGTCCAAATGATTGCATGTCGTATTCGGGAGATGATGCGGACCGAGAGACTTGTAAGCGATGCCAAGCCTCTAGGTGGAAGTCAATATGAAAAGGGAAAAAAAAAAAAAAAGAAACCTGCAAAGATTCTAAGATATTTCCCTCTAAAGCCACGGTTACAACGACTGTATATGTCATCCAAGACAGCAGAGCACATGAGAGGGCACAATGTTGAAAAGAACACTGATGGCTAGTTAAAATAAAGCTTAGCCAGAGGGTTCAATAGAAGAAGGATATTTAGGGGATCAGGTTCTCAATTTTTGCTCAAGGTATTTTAATGATATCGAGACATCATACAATCGTCCGCCTCGAGTTGATGATCGCCCTTAACATGCTTTATCCACAACAAGCATTATGTTTCGTTCTGTTGGTAAACCTGTTGAAGGATATGAAAATATAAAGCTTACTCCAAAGGAAAAATTGCAGGCACATAAGCATGTGTTAATAAATTGCAGTGAAGTTGATCCTTTCATTCAATAAGATAATCATTAACTTTTCATATTAACCTTTAAAATTTAGACATGTCAAGTAATATTATTCATTATATACTTATTTTTTTATATAGAGAGTTCAGAAGTCATGTGAAGCGTCAGATACAAAGTCATATGAACACGTCTGTAGAGGTGGCCAAACGAGTCCATAGGGAATTTCCTGCTTGGTTTGCACTCCAAATAGCAAATGACAACATCTCCCACCTGTCTGATCTTTCTATGCTTGCACTTGGTCCAATTGATCATGCACGTTGGTTTATAGCATATAAGATCAAAAAATTTAAGTTTTGTACAGTTGCACATGATCAAGGTTTGCTTACCCAGAACTGTGGAGTTTTTGGCACCTTTGGAACTAGGAGTTATGCAAGCAGCAACGATAACAATATGACTTTTAGGGGTGTCCCATATTATGGGAAGCTGGTGGACATTATTGAATTAAATTATAATTGCTCTTTCACTGTAACTCTATTCAAGTGTTCCTGGGCAAACACCACAACTTCATGTGGTATCATGAATGATGAATTGAGCATAACATCTATCAATTTCTCAAGGCTTATTCACACTGGTGAATCAGAGGATGATGAGCCATATATACTTGCTTCGGAGGCACATCAGGTTTATGATATGGGTGATGGTGATGAGATCAACCATGAGAGTGAGTCTTTCTAACCAACTAACTTGGATAATTATTTCCCTGATGGAGATGAGAATTTACCCCTTCTCAGGTGCATATTATTCAATTTACATTTTTATTAACTACATTTCTTATATATATTTAAAATAAATTTATTTTTATTGTTTCTTACTGCATGCATTGCACGGTGGATATGAAGTAGACCATTATCCCGGCAAGGATGTTGATGAAGACTAAAATGTTCAAGAATCTTTATATGTATATGTAATTTTTTTACCATAAATATTAATGTATTTAAGCTACAATATAACTATATGAAAATTTCTTTATTTTATACATTATTTGGAAAAAAATTACCCAAAATGAAATTTACAGCGGTTTTTGCCATAACTGCTGCAAACATTTAAAATTTGCAATGGTTTCCTTTAAAACTGTTGCAAAAGTTTAAATTTGCAGCGGTTCTTAATAACCGCTACTGTAACTGCTACAAATTTAAAACTTTTGCAATGGTTTTCTTTATAACTGTGGCAAATTTAAAATTTTTGTAGTGGTTTTCTTAACCGCTGCCATAAACGCTACAAAATTTACATTTTTCTTATAAATACGTCCCCATCTACTTGCCATTTGCTCTCTTCTCCTTCCAACTTTCCTCTTGTAATTTCACTTGCGTTTCTGTTTCACTTCCGTTTCTAATAAAAATTATCAGAGGTAAATTATTAAATATTAATTTACCATATTTCTCTTATTTTATTTTTATTCATTTTATTCATTTTTTTAACTTGTTTATTTCTCTTCTTTGCAAGTTTATACCACAAGATATTATGTGTTCAACATGAACTACTCAATATAAATTATTTATTACAGTGAAAATAATTTTTAACAACTAATAATAACACATCAGAATCTAAATTTCTATAAAATATACAAATTCCAAAAAATATGTATATTTCATATGTTTAAACTAGTCATATATTTTTTCAATGCTTGGTGAATAAAAATCAAAATTATGCAAACGAAAAAACAATTACAAAAAATAAAAAAATTAAGATTTTTTTAATTGAAAATTTACACTAGCAGCGGTTCAAGAAATTTTGTATAGCCAACGAAATTTAAATAAAAAACATCAACAACATTTGCAGCAGTTTCCAAACAACCGCTGCAAACGTTGATTTCAAATTTGCAGCGATTATTCTAAACCACTGCAAACTTTTACTACATTTACAGTAGTTGCTGAAAACCGATGCAAATGATATTTCTCTAGATTTTTGGCTCTATATTTGCAACGATTTAGAACCATAGCAAATTTGAATATATACCGCTACAAATAATCATACCTCCAAATAGATTTGTAGCGGTTTTGACTGATTTTGCAGTGGTTCTGACAACTACTGCAAATCCTTGCAACAGTTTTTGTTAGAACTACTACAAAATTTTGCAGTGGTTTGACCACATTTCTAGCAGTTTATCATTACCATTGCAAATTATATTTGCAACACCCATTTTAGTAGCAGTTTTAGAAACCGCTACAAAAACATTTATAGCGGTTATAATTGCTGCAAATGTATCAAAATAACCACTGCAAGGTGCTGTTTTGTTTGTAGTGTGATATATCACTTTCGATCTTTAACATAAAAGCTAATTTAAGCTTTAATTTGGTTCTAAATATAAGACCCAAATCTATTTCCTCTCATATTTATCAATTCTTTTAAATTAGTCCTTGTAGTAGTTGCACATGTTAAATATTCCATCAATTGATAGTTTTAGCTAATATATATGATTAGCAAGGGTATTCTAAGAAATTCAACTCATATTTGTTACAAATAACTAACGTAACAAATTTTCTTCATTGACTTAATTAGTTAACTAACTCTTATATTAATAACTGGAGATAGTACTATATTGGGAACAAGTGTTCGACCTTGTGCCAAGGGGATGACTACTTTCAAGACACATTGTTGGGTTGGACAATGGACACTTTGACGATGCTGTGTGAAACCTTCACCCACTGAGTGGACCTTGAGCTTTGCAGAAATATGCCGTCTCGCCACATTTTGCTCTGATGGCAGGCATAAATATGAGTATTTCTTATATTATATTTATTTGTCTCTAAAATATAATCTCCGTTGTAAATGGCAGAGGGAGAGAGAGTAAACGTTTGTTTAAGATTGGTAATTTACACTTGGGTTGCTTGATAAATAGCTTATGTCAAGAGTGTAACTATGAATTAGGAGCCGAAGTTCCCGGTCCCAATCAACTATGAATCCAAAAATGTATGAAGTTGTTCCATCCCAGTCTTCATCTTTCATGACCGTTCTCATAATCGAAATGGGAGCCAAAGCTCCAGGTCCCAACCAAAATAAAGTGCTGATATTTTAATGTTGATTAACCTTTAATCATTTTAAAAAAATAATCTTTTAAAAAATATTTGGTATGCAAAGCGTGGTATTGGAAGGAGGTTGAAACATCCTTCCTTTAACCCCTCAGAGTACGCGCCTGGAAGCGTTATGGTTCAAGCGATTCCCAAAACAAACCCGTAAATTGAACTTGGGATTCGTTCTTGGGTTACTGTTTACTGGGTATTTTCCATATTACAAGTCCAACTTCGGGAGGGCATAACTCTTAGCACACACATCCGTTTTAAGTGATCTACCACTTGTTTTAAAGCTCAGAATGTGTACTTTACTCATGTAAAATTTTATGAGCAGAGTCAATCAGTTGCCATACTTTTACTCTGTCACTATTTTGTTACTCAATTAGGGATAGCTTATCCCTTGACTTGTACTAACAGGTCATGATTAAGACTTTCCATACATAATACCATTCTATTCATACACTAACCATTCCCATACATTATCATAGCTAATTACACAAGCCAACATCATCATTTATCATCATATAACATCAGTGGCACATTTACCATATACAATGGTATATACAGTGTACAACGAAATACAACAAATTTCTCCAAATCTTTTCTTCTTTCCTTGTTTCCACTTCATGTATCCTTCACTTGATCATATCACCTATTATGGATGGTTAAGGGAGAATGAGATTCGGGAGAATCTCAGTAGCAAACAATAACCACCCAAACATACATGGCAAACTTGGCATTTATAACATGCTTGGAACTTAGCATCTTTATAACATAATGACATGTTTGGCAATCATCATGTATTTATCATAAAACACATAGGTCTATGGCATATTTCAAACACATTCACAATCACAACACACATGAGTTTATAAAATCATATAACATAGAAACGTGTCATACATGCAAGCAAATACCAAGCACATAAGAGTAAGGTCAAGTTTGCTACCTTGTGTCCTTAAGCTTTCTTCTTAATCCCTTTTTTGTTTCCAACCATTAAAGTTACTTGCTCAACCCCATCCAAACCTTCTCTTAAATGCCTCAAGGTCCTAATCACAGTCACAAAGGTCACATTACTCATTAAGACCAAGAATTACACAATATGGAAGACTTAAATCCTTAAACTTAATCCCTTTTTCCTTAATTTATAATGTAGTGTTCTAGCTTTGTAAAAATTGTTGCCTTAGGCCAATCCTACACAATTTTGCCCAAAGAATCCAAATATGGGCTTAGATTCATCAAACTCCAATTCCTTCCCCTGGTTCTAGGCCACAATGAAATCTGCCACTAAATTTTGCTGTTTTGATTCCAATGCTTCCAACTTCATTCTTTCATCTTATCCCTACACAATTTTTCATTTTAAACACATTGGAAGTATCAAAATCACATCCTAGGCACAAGAACCAGGTCTGGCTGAAACAGTACTCAAGTTACACAATCATGAAGTTTAACCAATTTCAGCATAAAACCACTTGATTTGTATTCCTTTTAAGCCGTTGAACATTAATCTAAGGTCAATTTCATCTCCCCTCACACTTAAAAATTTCATGCAGCACCTCTCCCAAGGGTTCCAAGCTCCCAAAAATCATTACAGTCCATAACCAAGCTCAACAACAACAAGAGTAGTGAAAACTACATCAAAAATCATAAACATACCTTGTTTTAGAGCTTGATCTTGCATGAGACCACTTGGCCTTTCTTATTCCCTCTTCTTTCTCTCTCTAGAAACCATTTTGCCAGAGCTTCCCCAAGGTTTCCATGAGCTTGGACGAAAATGAGGAAGGGGAGGGGGTATTTATAGAAAACAAGACTGAATATGGGCTGTTGATCTTAAAAATATGTGGCTTGATCTGGACCGTCCATTTTCTCATTTAATCTTATGGTGACAAGTGTCCTATGACATCATGCTTACCTCATCATGATGACATCGTGCTTACATCATCAATCCACATGCTTCTAATCCGACCGTACACGTGTCTTGCATCCGACCGTACACATGTCTTGCATCTAGCCATACACGTAATACATCCTTTTCCCATCTAATCGTACACTTATCTCCTCCATATTCCTTCATCATTAAGGCATTAAAATAGAGAGGAAATTAATATGAAATTCGTGCAAAATACCATCCTTAGGCGTTCCTCCACCTATCTTGCCATTCTGCACCGTATAGGGTACTTTTTCGGGCCCTGACTTACCCGGGACCACTGGGACATGTTCTGTTATCATTTTCTCTCCCCAAATAAATCCACATAGCATTATATAACATGCCTAAAGAGAGAGTGATGCTCTTCCCTTGTTCTTCCATTAAAATAATTAAAATAATTAATAATATTTATTTCGGAGTGATCTTGACCGAATTCTTTCTACCGGTCTACAACTCCGAGAATCTATCTCTGGGTACCAATACTATTCCTTCATCATAGGAAATTCCTCTAATTTTTCTCAAGTCAAAAGTCAACCTCTAGACATTTGACTTTGACTTTCCCCAGATAGTATGTAAATAGGCTTTAAATTCCATTAAAGCTAATCTCTTTGCTTTCTAGGGACGAAATTATTTTTAAAACCTGTCATAATTCCTCAAGTATTTTCTTCCATTTCCTTCCAATTATCGGAGACCTCCCTATACTTTAAATAATTTATTTTTAATAATATTCCAAATAAGTCAAAACCCTGGGAATTCCGCAATTTCCTTCTAGGGGCATTTTCATCATTTTTAGCCTCATACAGGCCTCTGAACCTTATTCCCATTTTTCTGGAATTTTTCTAAGCTATTCAGGCCTTAGCCTACCATTTCCCATTTTCTCGGATTTTTCTAGGATTTTCGGACATAATTTCCATTTTTACCCCTACCAGCCTGAAACTTTATGAAATTACAATTTTGCCCCTGGTTTGGCTTAACCTCAAAATTCACCTCATTGAGGCCTCCAACATAACCTTTGGCCTACATTTATCTCTATTTCTCATTCCTGGGCCCTGAGACTTTTTCCAAGTCTCTAACCTCTTTTCTCAGTCCTAGAAAACTTTCCTTTTGCAATTCAGTCCCTGGGAATCCCTCTGTCCTTCTAGGGAATCTCTGGGACCTCTGCCAAAAAGGGTCTGGTAGTCTACCTATTTCAGGCTAATTCTGGTACTTCTAGGCTCAAAATTTGGGATGTGACAGAGGTGATTACTGATTAACCAACGATTGGTTAATGCAAATTAAAAAGATATTGAGAGGATCTGCTCTATTTCATTTAAGCATCACTAAAATAAATTTACAACAATTATTGTGCTTTAGCAAACAACACAAATAAGGGAGAGGAAGTAAGCTGGCATTATCATCTTGAACCATCAGAAAAAAAAAAAAACAAAAAGAGAGTTAGCGCTAAATGACTAATGCATAAAAAGAGGCTGATCTTATGTAGGAATGTTGTCACGTAAAATTTAGGGTAAAACCAAAGTTTGCAATTTTATAAATAATTTATAAAATTAATTTATATTTATTATATATAATAATGTAAATTAAAAAAAAACTAAATAGATCGCGCTTGTAAGCTTGTAGGCTAGTCGTTGTGAAAATAGGTATGATCTGTTTACCTAAAGAAGCTTGGAAATAGGTCCAAATATAAGATAAGCCTATTTATTAAATAGGCTAGCCAAGCCTAACCTACTTTCATTCCTAACTAATAGCACCAAAATTGTTTGATTATTTATTATTTACCCTAAACATACTGTAAATTTTAGCCTTGCTTCTTTTTACTATAGTCCTTTAGTTTTCTTTCTTAACTGTTTTTGGACATTTAGAAACCCGGTGTCTTTTTGCTAGAAATTAAAAAAGTATAGTGATCTCTTTTATTTTATTTTTTTGGTATTTTGATGCACCAAAAAATAATTCACGATGTTGAATACGTATAAGAAAACACTTGAGGCCTTGTTTGGTGCCTAGACTTGAATGTTGAGAGAATGATATTATGATTGGGATTGGGATAGAGATTGAAAAAGTGAGAATGAAGCTTCAAAATTATGTTTGTGTTATGAATATAATAATATTTTTGTGGATATCCATATACCTCCCATTATCTCCTATGTCCTATCATCTCCAATATCTCATGTCATCTCTATATCACATAATTATCTCATATTATTATGTAATCTATAGATGTTGTTAAAGATGTAGAGCTCTGCCTATAAATAGAGGCCATATATCATGTATTCAGTACTTTGAATGGAATGAGAAATACTCCTATCTTTTTTCCCCTTTTCTCCTCTCTTATTCTCTACTCTTTCTTTAGTTTTATAACATGTTATTAGCACAAAGCTCTAACCAAGAACGTATGATATATCTTTGATTCCCAACATAACTTTAGAGCATCTATAATTGTTTTCAAGCATCCTTTACTCTATTCACATGAAAATATCTCAAGCATTGTATTTATGGTGTTTTAAAGTATATGCATACCTAGTCAACTTATCTGGGATAATTTGAGCCATTAAATGGAATTAAAAGAATTTTTTTACCATTTTTTTAAACATCGGGTTACATGGCTAAGATTGGAGATTACTATTACTTTATATTTTTGTACTGTAATTTAATTTTGATATAAGTATTATACTTTTTGAATTGTGATATGAGGAATTTATTTTTATCTATTCCTCGATGATCTAACATCACTATCTTCAATGGAAGCTGAAGTTTCAATCGATATTTTTATACATCTCTCAGTGACCTGATGTCATTAATTTTGATGGAACCTAGAGTTCTAATCGATACTTATGATCACACATAGCCAATGCTCAAAACAAGAATTTGAGAGTTTAATTGTTACAATATGGCTAGAAGTCATATTCAAGTAAATACTAGCAATAAATGACAAAAGGCCTTAAGATGTGGGGGTAAACCCTTAGAAAGCTCAAATACTAGTAATAAATGACAAAATTTATTATGGAGCCAAAAGACCACAAGATGTAGTAGTAAACCATTAAAGAGCTCAAATACTAGCAACTGATGTAAATTCAATTGATACTTGTAATCTTCTTAAAAGATTACTGTTGGATTCATTATTAAAATTAGAGATATATTTGTCAATATAAATTTTGTTTTTTTTATCTCCTTGAAATTACATGACCAGAAGCTATATATATAATTTTCTATCTTGAGATTAAATCATCATGACCTATATATTGATTTTCTATTTTATAATATGGGTAGAACCCATATAGTTTTGATTTTAAAAAGGATCATGTGATTTGTTTATAGAGGAAAAAAGGGTTCAGGATAAAAAAAAATACCTATAAAAATATACCAAAAATTCACCCAACACCATGAACATTTTTTGGGTTCAAATCTACCCATCGAAATTTAAAAAAAGGTCAATAATGCCAGCACCGTTAACATCCGTTTTAGCAGTGGGACCCATGATTCTTTTAATAAAAATACCAAAATACCCCCAATGAAAAAAAGTTAAAGGTAAAAAATACTTATGAACTTATACTAAAAGTTCACCAAACACCATATAATTTTTAATAGAAGTACAAAAAATACCCAAATCTTGAAAGGTTATTGCATTATAGTGTGTTAGAGATTATTGATTATAATAAAATTTTCCCCAATCTTTACAATTAAAAAAGATTGTTAATGTTTCATAGTAAATTTTTTCTTGATCAACAATTTTTTTCTTTTTTTATAAAAATCAGCCAATTGTTATAGTTACTATATTAATTGTAATGGCTCAAAATATTTTAATAGGATAAATGTTATACATAATAATTAAATATCTTTTTGTAACTTATCATGTTTTATATTTTAACATCATTATTGCTTATCCCGGAGTGGTTGAATGTTAGAGAATTGTTAAATAAAGTTAACAAAATAAATATTTATATTTTTGGTCCTTTGATTAGTATTCATTTGATATTTTCATATTTTTAATTCAATTTTAAAAAATTTCTTAATTCTAGAAAAAAATTAAATGAGGGTGCTTTAGAGTTTAATTGAAATAAAGAATATGAATCCATCTTGTAAGAGGGCGAGTTTTTTTTTTTTTTTAAGGAGATAAGCAAAAAGGACTATTGATAAGTTAAAGGGAGATGGTGGTTTCTTTTCTTTTTCCTTTTGTTGCCTTACTAGGGATATTTTGGTACTTTTATTAAAAATAGTAGGTTCCATTATCAAAAGTGGCTTTCAATTCTTGTAAAGAATTAAATATAAATGTGAAAAAGAATTTAGATTAACTATTAAATTTGATAACGTAGATTGGAGGATAAACATAACTCCATATGTTGTTGGTACAATCAACTTATTTTCAAAAGATACCTATGGTATCTATTAAAAGAAAAGATTGGGAATATAAATAACTTATATTTAAAGAGTAATTCAATTTAAGCTTAAATTTCTTTACATGAGTTATTTTAAGTATAAAAATTTATTATAATTAATAATCTCTAATACACTCTAATGCAATATAGTCTTTCCAAATTGGGGGTATTTTTATACCTTCATAAAAAATTATATGGTATTTGGTGAACTTTTGGTGCAAGTTCATGGGTATTTTTACTCTTAATTTTTTTTTGTTTTAATTGGGGGTATTTTAGTAATTTCATTAAAAAAATATGGGTCCCAGTACTAAAAAAACGAATGTTAATGGCACTGGTATTATTGACCTATTTTTAAACTTTTGTTGGTAGATTTGAACCAACAGAAAATTCATAACGTTAGGTGAAATTTTGGTATACTTTCATAGATATTTTTACCCTTAACCCGAGAAAAAAATTATGATAATTAGACTCTTTGAAAATTATATATAATATAGCCTAAAAAGCTAATGGTTCAAATATCTTAAATTGCAAGGAACTCTTGATTATAATTATTGATGACGTGCTATGTTTGTTTATGAGAATCATATTCAACACATAAAGGTATGTTGATATGTATTATAACCTTACTTTTATTAGATTTTTATGTAAAATGTTAGTTTTATTATTATGATTATGATAATTTTAATTTGTTATCAATTGACTTAATATGTTATAAAGTATAATAATAAAGTAGCTAGTAGTTATATTAATTCTATATAGCTCCAATTTGTTAGGATAAAATTTAATCTTAGAGTGGAGATTTGTATTCGTCATATAAGGTATAAAAATTTACTTTTTCTCATTATGTTATATTCATATTTTACATTTTATTAATTTGAAGGTTAAATTTGTGTTCCTATCTTATTTTTATATATTTGTAATATTTAATTTGACATATATATTAATATTCTAGTTTTATTTTACTAAATGGATGACTCATTAGTTTTTCAAATTCTGATAAATTGCTCTTAGAGACTGTCACATCCTGAATTTTAGGCCTAGAAGTACTAAAATTATCCTGAATTGGGCAGGCTATCAGACTTTTTTTAGCAGAGGTCCCAGAGATTCTCTGGAAGGACAGAGGGATTCCCAGGGACTAAATCGCAAAGAGAAAGTTTTCTAGGACTAAGAAAAGAGAAAGTTAGAGACTCTAGTGAAGTCTCGAGGCCCAGGAATAAGAAATAGAGATGAATGCAGACCAATAGTTATATTGGAGGCCCTAATGAGGTGAATTTTGAGGTTAAGCCAAACCAAGGGCAAATTTGTAATTTTGTAAAGTTTCAGGCTAGTAAAGGTAAAAATAAAAATTATGCCCGAAAATCTCAAAAAAATCCCAGAAAATGAGAAATGATATGTTAAGGCCTGAATACTTTAAAAAAAATTCCAGAAAAATGGGGATAAGGTTCAGAAGCTTGTATGAGGCTAAAAATGATGAAAATGTTCCTCAAAGGAATTTGTGGAATTCCCAGGGTTTTGACTGATTTGGAATTTTTTTGAAAATGAATTATCTAAAGTATAGGAAGGCCTCAGATAATTGGAAGAAAATGAGAGAAAATACTTGAGGAATTATCACAGGTTTTAAAAATAATTCCGTCCCCAGAAAGCGAAGAGGTTGGCTTTAATGGAATTTAAAGCCTATTTATACACTATCCAGGAAAAGTCAAAGTCAAAGGTCTAGAGGTTGACTTTGAACTTAAGAAAAATTAGAGGAATTTCCTGTAATGAATAAATAGTATTGGTACCTAGAGATAGATTGTCGGAGTTGTAGATCGGTAGAAAGAATTCGGTCAAGTTCACTCCGAAATAAATATTATTATTAATTATTTTAATTATTTTAATGGAAGAACAAGGGAAGAGCATCATTCTCTCTTTGGGCATGTCATATAATGTTATGTGGATTTATTTGAGGAGAGAAAATGGTACCATAACATGTCCCAGTGGTCCCGAGTAAGTTAGGACCCGAAAAAGTACTCTATATGGTGTAGAATGGCAAGATAGGTAGACGAATACCTAAGGGTTATATTTTTCACGAATTTTATATTAATTTCCTCCCTATTTTAATGCCTTAATGATGAAGGAATACTGAGGAAAGAAGTGTATGGTTAGATGGGAAAAGAAGGTATTACGTGTACGATTGGATGCAAGACACGTGTACAGTTGGATTAAAAGCATATAAATTGATGATGTAAGCATGATGTCATCAAGATGATGTAATCATGATGTCATGGGACACTTGTCACGACCAGATTAAAAAAGAAAATGGACAGTCCAGATCAAGCCACACATTTTTAAGATCAATGGCTCAGATTCAGTCTTGTTTTCTATAAATACCCCCTCCCCACCCCTCATTTTCATGCAAGCCATGGGCCTATGGGGAAACTCTTGCAAAATGATTTCTAGAGAGAGAAAGAAGAGGGAGAAAGAAAGGCCAAGTGGTCCCATGCAAGATCAAGCTCTAAAACAAGGTATGTTAATGGTTTTTGATGTAGTTTTCACTATCCTTGTTGTGGTTGAGTTTGGTTATGGATTTTAATAATTTTTGGGAGCTTGAAAACCTAGGGGGCGTGTTGGACAAAATTTTTATGGATAGAGAAAGATGAAATTGATGTTAGAATAATGTTCAAAGGCTTGAAAGGAACACGAATCAAGTGGTTTTATGTTGAAATTGGTTAGATTTCATGATTATGTAACTTGAGAAAATGCTTCAGCTAGAACTGGTTCTTTGTACCTAGGATGTGATTTTGATGATTTTGATGATTTTGATACTTCTAATATGTTTAAAATGAAAAATTTTGTGGGGATAATATGAAAGAATGAAGTTGGAAGCATTAGAATCAAAACTGGAAATTAAGTGGCAGATTTCAGTTTTGGCCTAGAACCTGGAGAAGGAGTTGGATTTTGATGAATCTAAGTTCATATTTGGATTCTTTGGGCAAAATTGTATAGGATTTGCTTAAGAGAACAATTTTTACAAAGCGAAAACATTACATTATAAATTAAGGAAAAAGGGATTAAGTTTAAGGACATAAGTCTTCCATATTGTGTAATTCTTGGTCCTAATGAGTAATGTGACCCTTGTTGCTGTGATTAGGACCTTGAGGCATCCAAGAGAAGGTTTGGATGTTGTTGACTAGGCAACCTTAATGGTTAGAAGTGAAAGGGAGTAAGAAGAAAGCTTAAGGATACAAAGTAGCAAACTTTACCTTACTCTTATGTGCTTGGTATTTGCTTGCATGTATGACATGTTCTGTGTTTATATGATTTTATGAACTCATATATTGTGATTGTGAATATGTTTGAAATGTTTTATAGGCCTATGTGTTTTATAGTTAATACATGATGATTTCCAAACATGTCACTATGTTATAGAAATGTTAAGTTGCAAGCATGTTATGAATGCCAAGCTTGCCATATATGTTTGGGTGGTTATTGTTTGCTACTGAGATTCTGCCGAATGTCACCCTCCCTTAACCAACCATATTAGGTCAAATGATAAAGAGAAGGCATGCATGAAGAAGGGCAAGAAGATGAAAGCAAAGAAAGTGGAGAATTTACATGCGATTCAATGCAATGATTGACATCGCTAATTATGTAATTAATTGTGGATATGTCAAGCATGAAATGTGATGTAATGTTTGATGTATAATGTAATGACATGCAGCTCAAAGTATATGAATGAATGGGAATCCATAAGACTAGTTGTTGCATGTTCGAACGAAGGGAGAATTAAAGTAAGAATTGTTTAATGGATAAAACGTAGGTCCTAAAGCAGTCAGTTTCTAGCTCCAGTTTGACCTATTAAATGAATGAGTTAAGCCATGAAACTTGGCAGACGTATTATACACATCCCAAGCTTTAGAATGAGGGTAGATCGCCTCAATTAGATATATACACAAGGAGATACGAATTTCCAAAGTTTAGGTATGAAATATGGAAGTTTCAGATTTTACCAAATAAACAGTAAATATTTATTGATTAAATGGTACAAATTGGGTAGGGATAAGTCTAGTTTGATATTTTTTCCCTGTAGATAAATGAAAGAGATTCGAGTAGAATTTTGGAGCACCTCAATATGATTTTTATAGAATTTGTTATGATTTTTGAAGTTGGACCTATAATCTGAAATTTAAATAGTGAATAGTAACCTTAGAACCAATTGCAAATTTTCAATCTACGGGCTTGGTTCATGAATTGCTTGAACCGTAACGCTTCCAAATTCGTACTCTAAGGGGTTAAAGGAAGGATGTTTCAGAGACCCCATTTCTTTTCAGAGACAATTACGCTTAAAGATCCCAGGTTTTCTTTTTCAAGTCGCATCTCTTATTCTTTTGGGAAAAATTATAATTAAATACCCTATCACTCAAAATCATTTATTTTATCTAGTATTGTCAAAAAAAAAGAGAAAAAATATGAAAAGATTTTATAGAAAAATATCTTTTTATCCCTATAAGTAGATTTTAGGAGAAAATATCAAAAATAAATTGATTATATTTTATTCATTATAATGGATTTGTCTTTATAATCCTCTCAAAATTTCTTTAGTTCATAAAGAATATAATCTTTTCTTTTATTTATATGGTTAAGAATATTATAATAAAAATTACATATTAATCAAGGCTCTAAAAGAGTCAGAAGTGTTAGATTCAACTGACACTAAACACTTGTTTGAGTCTTGTTTTAAGTAAGAAGTTGTAAATTCAACCCTTCAAACATGTATGAATTTCTTCTATTGAATGAAAGATGAAAATATAAGGCTCTAGAAGCGTTATATCATGATTTATTATCATTATTAATAGCTGAGAATAATATTACAATGAACACTTTTTTTCGTTAGGTGAAATATGAAAATATAAAGCTCTATAAGAGCTATACTATGGTTTATTATCACCATTGATGGTCAAGAATAATATTACAATTTGTGAGTTTCTCCCACTGGATGATAGATGAGAATATAAGGATTCTAAAAAGCTATATTATGATTTATTATCTGTATTGATGAAAAAAAATCTATCAATATTTGAGAATAATATTATAATGAACCTGAAGTTCATATGTTTGTTATTTGGCATGCCTAGTTAGATCATCCTGGATCATAATGATGCAAAATATTAAGAATACGCAATGACATTTATGTGCTATTTGTTCTCAAAAGAATTAAATAAAAAAATATCACTAGTTGTGCTTAAAATCATACCTTTGCATATATCCAATGTGTCAGGTTTATATATTGGCCGATTTAGACATCATGTGGACCAAATTAATGCCTTATGAATGAAAGATGCAGGTATAAAATGATCACATGGGTATTTATGATCAACTTGAGTGCATATGTCCCAAATTATGCACCTACTGAAATTGCTTGTGATTGTTTCTCAACTTATCAATGACTACATGTTTAGTAAAAATCTCCATAAGTAGCCAAATCAAAAAATTGAGTGAACAAAATCCCCATTTTAGCGCTTAGACAATTGATTTGAGATATTCTCACACATAAATACATCAAGCCAACAATGTATCATCAATTCTCCTATTATAATTGGTTTTTTTGTTAGGAGCTGGATAGTTTTCATCTTAGAAATGTGCAATATCTATTATTCTACCATAATACTGTGCATAGATAGATATTAAAAGTGAATTGGGACCAATGTTGGATAAGGAACTCCTTCTTCTTGTTTGTCTCTAAATGAAACAAAAGAATGTTTCTAAAGGAAACTTATGGATTTAGGAGACATACACTGCATGTTTCCCAACATGAGGAGGAGAAAATAAATAGCTAGAAAAGAGAATACAAAATGCATTTTTACTATCAAATGCTAATCCTCAATTAGAAGTTCATAAAGTATTGCATTTATAAAATATCACTAATATATGCTACATGCAATTACTGATCTAAATGAGAATTCTTAATTCTCGTATTCCAACTAAAAGGGCTCCTATGTTTTATATTAGACATGCCCGAAGCATGAGAGAATAATCGGTTCCAAAAGAAAAGAAAATGGAACAAATGATCAAAATGATCATACTAAGGATGTATGAATTGCAAAAGATGCTAAGATATAACTGTTTGATCCTTGAAGAGGTTTTAATGCTTGAAAGCAATAAAGAGATCTTGATATGTCTTTTCATAAAAGAAAAAAGGACCAAAAAGGAATAAAATTGTCAATAATAATTTTCATGATGATATCACATCATCAAATGAGGATCTTAGATAAAAGTATGTCATGAGATACAGACAAAAAGATAGTTGGCCAATAGAAAGAAAAGACGTAACGCAATATTATAATGGGGATTGTGTATTTCTAGCCCAAGCACTTGAAGGATATAATGTTAGTATTATATAAATGGGCGCTTGTACAAGAAAAAGGAAATATAATCTGGTGGTAGATTAAATTTTTATGTACCTTATCAATCTAGCAGTTTGATAATATATGAAAATATTTCACATGCGTCTAGAAATCATATTGACTCACTATATAGTTAAATTTTATATGAATTCCATAAGGATTCCAATCCTTGTGTGAGTTCAAAATGATCCAATATATGGATAGATTTGAATCACAATATATGAAAATCCTGAAGGATTCAAATTTCTAGAAGCATACAATTATGTTCTTAGGAACACTACCTAATTAAGTTAAATAAGTCTTTATATGAAAGCATATATGTATAACAAATTTAGTAAATAGCGGTTAAACAATGATATAAAAATATTTCAAATTGCTCAGGAGTGAAAAAAATGTGAAAATAGGTTTATTATCATTGCTATTTTTATTAATTATATAAATAGCATCAAAACTTATAAGCCGTTATCATAAGGAAATGCAAACTTATAAGCCTAACCCCCCTCCCATCATTTTTCCGAACTCCATGATCATTCTGTAGACCCCTGCTTAATCAAAAATTTCATGCGGATTTGACACTAAAA
Organism: Neltuma alba; assembly: GCF_004799145.2. Taxonomy (NCBI): domain Eukaryota; kingdom Viridiplantae; phylum Streptophyta; class Magnoliopsida; order Fabales; family Fabaceae; genus Neltuma; species Neltuma alba. Next base: position 333,803 of record NW_021635651.1, on the reverse strand, counting down.
TTTAGCCTAAATAGCGATGAAATAAACAAAAACATCCTTATTCATTCTATATTTCTCAAATCTGTATAAAACAAACTATGCAAATATCATGTCTCATTCTCCGAAAGACAATCATTGAAAAAAAAATAAAGCATTGGCTTTCCCAGTAATCTATGGTGGAACAATGTCATTTTCCGTGCAGAGCCTTGCGGAAGCAAATAGCAAAATGGTCAAGTTACGGCAGAGATGCGATTTTGAAAAGAAAAGGAGAGAGGAATTCTGAGAGAATATGCTTCTAATTTTCAGTAGCATCTCACCCCTATCTAGATGGCTTTCACCAACCGCAAGTAGCAAACAAATGCCTCATACCAAACATTAAAAAATAGGTTGTCTCCATTCAAAAAAAAAAAAAAGTTGTCCGAATGCCAATGCTAATACTAATTAACCCTTTCAATGCTTCATCTTGGCATAGCTAAAAACATGCTTAGAAGTGTTGGATACACTACAAAATATTTTAGAATACTAAATATATTTAAAAAATATTTTTGTTAGATGCACATATAAAAAATACTTTTGTTAGACGCACCTTAACTTTTCTTGTTATTATTTTTTGGTGTTGAAGGCGCAGCAGCAGTCATTATTTATCAAATTAATACTCTACAAAACGTCTTAAAGGGCCATCTAAATAGGCCTATTTACGTAACTAGAGGCCTTTGACTTCGTCCCCTTATTTCTCACTTTTATTTCATTCTTTCTACCTTTTTATTTTTATTTTTATTTTTTGAATTCGTATCATTTAAATAAAATTTGATATTTCAGTATTCTCCTAATATTTTTTGAACAAAAATTAAATTTCAACCATTCATATTCAATTTGAATACACATAACATAAAGTAAAGAGGAAGTAGAAAGACTTGAAAAATATATCAAGAAAAAAAAACAAATACTTGAAAAAAAAAAATCTATTCTTTAAAGATGTTGTCTGCTTTTAGCTCTCTCATCATATTATGATTCTATGCATAACCTTTCAATTTACCAACTTTGTGTTATCAACGATTCATGGGCCGACAACATTAAGGACAAATTTCACTTGCTTACCTACTTTTAACTTTTTGTTTGTATGATCATTGACGCATATATGATTGATGAAAAATGATAATTAAACATTTTATTAAGCTATTAATTTAAATGACAGACCTCTAATTAATAAACTTTCATTGAAGGATTACCAGGAGACAATCTCATTTCCAAGTGAGTTATCCATTTTTCACAAACAGTCTATCTAAAATTCATAACTAATTCTATACGATATCAATAATCTAGCTAGTTGAGAGAAAAGGAAATGTTTGAATTAATTTCATAAGTTTAACTTTTAATTTAGTCTTAAAATACTACTTTTAGTATTTAATATAAGAGCTAATTTGACTTTTAATTTGGTCCTAGATATAAGATACTAATTCACTTTAATTTGTCTCTCATATTTATCTAGTTTTTCTAAAATAATTCTTGCAGTAGTTGCACATAGAGCCAGTAATATGGGCCAACCCACCGATTATGGGTTGGCCCGTGGCGGGCCTGGAGCTTGGCGGGCTGAGCTTTTTAGGACCACTTTCTAACGGGCTGGAATTTTTTCAACCCAGCCTGTTTTTTTTTAAACTTTTTTTTTTTAACAAAACCTACTCAAAGTCCCAAATTCCTTAATACCTAAAATAAAACATGCAAATAGAAATTATCATAAATAAAACATGGAACCCATCCAAAGTTCCAAGTTTCAAGTTTCAAATATATCAAAATATTAAACATATGATTAAATGAACATGATATGTCCTTAATAATTTAACAAACATCTCAAATTAAAACATAAATCCAAATTAACACTACCACAAAGTCACAAACACAATGTCACTACACAAATAACTATCAAATATCAACTATCAAGTGCTCAATCATCACTCATGAGCTAGGACAAAGGCGCAAAGCAAAGACAAAGAGCAGAGAGCTTGGGGCTTGGGACTTGGGACTTGGGAGTTAGAACTAGCCAAGGGCGACTGGGAGACTGGGTCTGGGAGAGGTGGGAGTCTGGGAGGAGTGCGACACGCAAGCAAAATGTGAAAATGGGACCGTGTTGGTGTTGTCGTGTTAGACTGTTGGACATGGACTGCTCACTGTTGCACTGTGGATTGGGCCAAGAGTGTAGAGACTGAGAGGTAAAGGGAAAAATTTGCAAAAAAAAAAAAAAGGAAAAAAAGTTAAACGGGTTGGCCTGCCAACCCTGTGAGTTAGCCCGCCGCGGGTTTGGGCTTGGCGGTTATGGGCTCAAAACTTCCATTTTTATACGGTCCTAATTTTTATCAACCCAACCCACCACTTGTTAGCGGGTTGGTGGGTTAAGCTCGCGGGCTCAACCCATATTACCAGCTCTAGTTGCACATATTAAATGTTTAATTAAATGATACTTGATTAGTAACGGCATTTTAGATAAGACAACACCTATTTATTACAAATATCTAAACTAATTTTCTTAATCTACTTAAATTAGTTAATTAGTATTTATATTAAGGACCAGAAGTAGTAGTATATGATCATTTATTAATTCCATATATATAAATCACTTGGAAACCTGTAACATCCCAAAGTTTCTAACCTAGAAATAAGAAAATATGTCATACCCTGATATCTTTAGCATGATTAATGAAAGATTTAGGGTTGACCAAGACCAGGTGAGATAAAAGTTAGACAAATAGCATAATAATTGAGGTGAGAACTGAAAAAGGACCAAATTGTCATTTTTAAAATGATTGGTCTATAAAGGGTATTATCATAATTAGTGTCCAGAAATCCTAAAAATTTCTAGTAAATCATGAAAAATAGAATTAATGTCGTGAAACAGTATTTGAGGTCTAGAAAGTAAATACAGGTTGAAAATAATTTATTAAAAAATTATTTTAATTATTACTCCCTCCGTTCCTTATTATAAGAGACAAATAACCGAAGTACGTTGATAAAAAAAACAGTTAAAATTAGTTAAGAACAATTAATGTGTAAAAAGTATAATTTTTTTTCCAAAAATACCCTCATTAATAAGGAGAGAGAGCATGAGAGAGAACAATTAATTATTAAAAGAAAGAGAAGTGGGAGGGAGAGAGTGTGAGTTGGAGATAATAAATATGGGTAAAATAGTAAATCAACACAAAAAAGTAGAGACAACTTGTAAGTGTCTTATATATAGGAACATGCCATAAGCATCAAATGTCTCTTATAATAAGGAACGGAGGGAGTAATATTCTAGCTAAATTAAGGAAAATTAGCCAATATTAATTATTAAAAATATTTAGAGATCTGAGAAAATTATGAAAATTTAAAATAAACTTATTTAGGAATTTATAAAATTATTTCCAACCCTAAATGATGAGGAGGTTAGCTTTAATTGAATTTAGAGCTAAATTAATATCGGTAGATTGTCTGTTTTTACAGAAATGGCAATTTAAGGAGTTATAGAGGGGAAAAAATTATGAAATTAATTAGGAAAGTTCCCTTTACTGAGATATAATTAATAGTGAGTTGATATAAAAATTTTGAGATACTAGAATTTTTCAGCTATCAGATAAAATAAACCAGTACTATATTAAGACTCAGTGGACTGTTAAGACAACAGGGGTGATAAAATTTCCTATAGATTGCTAAGGACACATGTCATGCCCAAATTAGCCAAGAAGGGAAAAAAGAAAATAAAAAGAAAAAGGAAAAGAAAATAATAAATCAAGTTAGATTAAAATCTAATTAGGGATAAGTAAGATGATTAAGGTTAAGCCATCTTCCATAAGATCTTGACACATGGCAAACATAGTTTATTAGATGGCTAGGATTTAACCATCTATCTTTGAAAAGTCAAAAGTTTCTAGAAGGGTAATTAGCCAAATTAATCAAGGAATTAAGAGAGTTAATCTTGATTAAAGCCTAATTAATCTTATTGGATAAGAAGAGATGACATGAGCCCTAATGACTCACCATCCAAGTGTCAACACACTAAGCCACATAGCCTAAGATTTGTACATTTGGAAAGAGGTAAAAAATTGGAGAGCCAAGATTAAGTCTTATGCAAGAAGGACATATGTGGAATTAATGAAATTTGAAGCCTATAAATACCCCCTCCCACATGTTCATTTTGTGTGAAGCCTTTCAAGGAGGAAACCTATTGCAAATTTTCATGTAGAGAGAGAAAGAGAAGAGTTCTAGTGAGAGAAAGTCATTTGGAAGCAAGGTAAGCTTCTACAACTCTTCTATTTCAAGTTATAATGATGATATGTTGGTTTTAGGCTATTTTAATAATGATGAAAAGTCATTTTTCTAAGGGAAAGTGCTGCCCAAATTTCCTCAAAATGGATAAGAAGGGTTTAGGTTATGTATGGTTAAGATTAAGTATGGTTAAAGGTTAAGGATTAAGTAATTATATGTTAGTTTGATTGAAAATCCTTTTCCCTATAATTATATATATGGTTCGGCCAAGTCAAGTTCAAAGGGAAGGGATTGGATTTTCATAAAACTAATATGGTAAATGGATTCTACATGAAAAGTTGTATAGGAAAGGCCCAAGAAAGTTCAAGAATCAAAGCTAGAAAAATAAACCCTAAGAAGCAAGAAAAATGGGTTTAAGGGGTTATGTTAAGTTATGAAGTTGTAACAATATTTAATATTGTGTCATTGGTTGCCTAATAGGCCATACACAACAAGAGAAGGAAAGGTTAGCAAGGAAGAAGAGAAATTCTAGGAAGGAAAGCATTCAAGGTAGCTTTGCAATTCATTATATTAGAGTGTCACCTTACTTTGTATGATTATGGCTGTGTTTTGCTAACCTGTTATGCTATGAGGTGGATGAATGTTATGTTATGTTATATGATGTTTCCTCTATGCAAATTATGCCTTGGCTTATGCTATGTTGAGTGCCATGAATGTTTATGATGATATGTCCTTGTCATAGCATGAACATAAAGTTAAAGTATGCATACGTGTAGCTTGATTTACAATGTATTGTGTGACCTTGATAATGTATGTAATTGCTACTAAGGTTCCCCAAGAATCTTACCCCAATGTTTAAACAAACCCTAGGGCCTTCAACTACTAAGGGTAAAGGAAAGGAGTTGGCTCTTACTTGAAGAGGTAGTAAGCCATAGTAACTTTGGGGGTGTTTGGATGATAACCCAAACCATGGTTTGGGAAAAAATCACCCAAACACCCTTAAAAAAACCAAAACCATGGTTTTGAGTCAAAACCATGGTTTTGGGAAAAGCAAAAAAGAGAGAGTGTGAGCCTATAGGATATGTATCTTGTTTTTTTTTTTATAAACATATTTTTTTATAAATATATTTAATCTTATATCTTATGAATATATATACATATTAATTATTTATTAATATATTATCTTATGTATTATTAATTAGTTAATAAAAAATATATTATTAACAATTTTATTCCTTCAAATTAAAATATATTATAAAATATATTTTTTCTGTAATTATCATATTAACTTATGCTTTTTTTAGTAATTTGTACATGTAAAAAGTGCTTCTGGTAACAACTATCCAAACACTCTCACTTCTCAGAATCACTTCTTCAAAAAATCTATTCTCCCCAGAATCTATTCTCCAGAAGTTATTCTCCAAATCATGGTTTAGTTATATCCAAACACCCCCATTATATGGCTTTGAACCTTTCTATTCTGGAAAAATGTAATATTAAGCATGCTTTAAGTTTCCAATAGTATGACTAAGGTTAGAAGTATACAAGCATGATTAGAAATAGCTAATATAGCTAATGAGAGTATATTATGATAGTAAATGGTCAATTAAGTTAAGTTACCCTTCCAGGGGGTAAAAAGTCAACTGAAAGGGATTAAAGTTTGACTAATGACAATTTGAGTAAACAAGTGAGTTAGTTTATGAAATTTGGCGACCAAAGAGATCTTATTTTTCTCTTTAAAATGAGAGGTAGTTTTCCCAATTCCGATAACCGAGCAAAAAGTTATGCCTTTCTAAAATTAAGCAAAAATAAAGTAAAAATCCAAAAATGACCAAATGAACAGTAAGATTTTCAAAGAAAAATGGACTCAAATTTCAAGGCAACCAGTTCAGAAACTATTTTTCCTCAAAAGTTTATCCAAAGAGCTTTTCATAGAACTTGGAATCACTCAATTTCAATTTTTCTACAATTAGTTATGAATTTTTAAAGTTGGTAAAAATTTCAGTGAAATGTGAATAGTACGCAGAAGCATTCTATGACTTGAGGTCGCAACCTGAGAAGTTGAGGTCGCGACCTAGAAGCACTAAGTCGCTACCTGAACTAGGAAAATGAAAAAGTTTCAAATTTTTAAGTATTTTCTCATACTTAAGGGTCATATAAAGTTTCAAACGTGATTTTTTATAACTTGGAGTCTTCACAAGTGATTCCAAATGCTTCCGCAAGGCAAGTTATTTGGTATAAACATAAAATGTTACAAAACCCACTTGAGAATGTAGCAGTTCCTTAGTGATTCTTTGATGATAATTAGAGGTATGTAATTGGAATTAAGAGTTAAATAGAGATCTTAATTATCAAGAGGAAGTTGTGAGCTCTATACCCCAAGTGGTTCAAAGTGAGGTGCGTGTGTGGGTCCCTTCTTCCATAGGGGATGCGTTTTAAATTGTTAAAATAAAAAATTACTCCTAAGATCCTCAACATAGGATTTAGCTAAAGAATTAGTTTTAATTCTAAATGTAAGACATATTTTTCATATTTACCATTTCCCCACAAATCACATATATCAATATTCCCTCAGCCAAGTGATGAGTTCTTTTCCTAAATAAATGTATTTTAGGAAAAATATATCATATTTATTATAGTAAATAATTAAGTTAAGAAACTTTATTAATCTAATCAAGTTAGTTAAATATATCTTACATTAAAAATTGGATTAGCATTGTTTTTCCGTTTGATTAATCATATCATGCCAAAACTAGATAAAAATCAGATTATAGCTTCTATTGAGGTAAAGAAACTTCATCACAAGTATGGCATAAACATCAATAACAATTAACAAGTTTTTCTATTCATATCACTTATAGTATCAGATCTTGTACAAAGCCCAAGGCCCAGAATCTAGTTGTTTACCAGTTGCCAGAGGACTTGGATCCAATATAGCATAACCAAGAAGCTCAGGGTTGGTTTCCAAATGAGCCATGAACGGTTCATCCAAGGTAACCCAAGCTTCTATTCCATCACCAAACCATGAATCCACCAAAATGACGAGGTTCATAAACAATGAACCATACGAGCCAATGCTGCTAACCCACAAGGGCTTGCCCCAACCAAAGTCAACCTCATAGAACCCAAAATTGCTCCAACTGCTAAACCCTAAACAATCAACTTCTTCTTCTTCTTCATTTTCTTGATCACCTATCATTATTGATTTGATATTCAGAGACTGGACCACTGTTGACTTCCTAGTAAAGTTACTTCGCATGTTTTCAATGAACTTATCGTCTATTGTTGATAATGCTTTCCTTAGTTTCTTCACCAACCCATCTAATCTTGTCTCGTTATTATTATTCTTGTTGTCTGCCATGTTGGACTTTGCAAAAGCTAACCAGAGAAGATTTCCAATGGCGTTTTCTGCAGGACAACCCAGGTTGGCTTCATCGTCTTTTATTCTTTTACGCAGGTTCACCAGTTGACTCACCAAAGAAGCTCTTTTCAATTGGGTACTCTTGTTGCAGCAATCTGAGTATGTGTATATATATAGAGGAAAGTAAATCATCAGAAGAAAAGGTGAACATAAATTTTTGAAATAAAAAACATACAATTTTAATATTTTACTTTCGGTCTTTAATATAAGACATAATTGACTAATTTAGAGAGATTAAGAAGGTTAAAAAATTACTTAATTACAGCATAACTTATAGAGTTAAGGTACATCTAGCATCCCGGTCAAGGTATTTTCTTTGGTGCATCCAGTACCTTAAAGTATTTTGTAATGCATCTAATACCCTAAAGTATTTTATGCTATATCTAGTATCCTGAAGTATTTTTCAGGTGCATCCGAGATACAATAATTGGCCATTTTTCTTGTACACAATAGAAAAGACAAAGCAGAACAAAGTGCGCTTTATTTATATGGAAGTCGCATCTTTTCTGTCTCTTTTTGACCACTCCCTCTAGTGGTACTTGCTGCTTTTAGAAAGTTTTTTATTCTAAATGTAATACCCAATGTGAATTTTCTTAAACATCAATTATTTAACTATAGCAATTATTAATTAAGCGGCACATGAATTCATAAAATAATTTCAAAAGATTTTGAGAACTAATGGAAAACTTTATAATAGGTGATGCTTTACATGAAATTTTTGATAAATCATACTACCTCTGGTCCTAAATATAATAGCTTGTTGGATATTCATTTTGGTTTTAAATATAAGATTTCAATACACTTTGTCTCTCACATTTATTTATTTCCTCCTAAAATAGTGTTCATGGTGATTACATATGTTAAAGGGTTTCTATTCTAATGTACATGATTAAGGATATATATTTTAAGAAAGATAACACTCATTTATTATGAATAACTAACTAAATTAATTTTTTTAATTTTTGCAAATTAATTATCTAGCTTTTATATTAAGTACAAAAGATAGTAATATATATTTGAAAGTAGATAAAAATTGGCAATCTAACTAAAGTCTCCTCTCTATCATAACCAGTATGGCATTAAAATAAAGCAAGACTCACACCAAGTTATACACACAATAACAACAAAGGTCAGCTTTTGGGAGGGTTTGATTTTCAAATTATAATCCGAAAGTTAATGGCTAGCAACAATAACTTAATTATTTAATTTAAACAAAACTGAAGCTACATAATTAAATTAATTAAATCTACTTGGTAAAACCATTCATCACTTACCAGATTGTGCGTTGGACGCATCCATGAAAGACTTCCACAAAATTGCAGAAACAATCTCCAGACGCGTAGGATTTTTCACCATATCATCATCATCACCACATACTGAAGAATCAACCATTATTTGGACCTTGAGTTCAGCTATGGCAGAATTACTGAACCAGAACCTTCTTGTCACAAACTTTCCTTTCTTAAACATAGAACCCCACATAGCCATAGACGATTCTCTGAACCACAAACTATCATCACTATTCATCGGAAACAAGGAAGACGCCATCAGTAACTCTGGTTTCACCACTAGTTCCTTGTGATTTTCTTCAGTAGCCATACTCGTCCATACCTTGAGAAATCTGCTCAGTGAAGCCCCATCAAGAATCCTATGTGAAATGCACAAACCAATAGAGATTCCACCACAATCAAATACATTGACTTGGATGTTACTAATGTAGGATCCTACGTATGATTCCATGGGAATCTTAAGGTCACAGGGAAGAAGTTTATGCAGTGAGACGAGGTCAGGGTGGGTAAGGAATTCAGAAAGAGAGCAATTAACTTTAGCTTCAATGAAGTTGGCTCCTTCATCGTTACAGTGAATGGAGAAATCGTCTTTGATTTTTCCTGCGAGAGGGTAAAAGAGGGTTAGTGTTTCTGATAGAGACTGCTTCAGAAGGTGAAGGATATTATTCTTAGGGTTTTCTGCTGAGAGGGTATGTGAGGGATAGAAGAAGATAATTGGAGCATAAGGAGCAGGAATGAGATGATCCAAGAGACAGAGTTTGAAGATTCCTAGGTGAGAAGGTGTTGCACTCGAAGGTTTGATGTCTTCTCTGGAAATGATTTCTACTTCGACTTCTTTCATTGTTTTGCTCTTGTGATGGACGAACTGATCACTATGAATATCTAATATGAAGGAATATATATGTGTGTGTGTGTATTCTGTATAAAATGTGATTAGATCTTGTTAGTCATGAATATCTAATATGAAGGAATGTGTGTGTGTATTCTGCATAAAAAGTTATTAGAGCTTGTTAGTCATGTACATAATTATAGGGCAAAGAAAAAAAAATTTTTTGTTATTAATATAAGCCACCTCATTAAATTATTATATAAATATAATTTTATTTTTATTTTATTTTCATGTATACTTTTTTAAAGTTTATATATATTAAGAGTAAAATGAAAAGGTTATTAAATTTTGAGAATGTGTTTTAAGATTATAAATAAAATCAATGAAGTAGATATCTTTTTTTGTTTTGGTTGCGTCAAAAGTATACGGATATAGGCTATTAATTGATTTGACTAATTATGGGTGGAAGAGTCCCCAATTCAATGGATCTTATCTAGAAAAATCAAGTTTTTTGGCCATCGAGAAAAATCAAATTAAATCTCAATAAATGGAATATAAAAACAAATTGAAATCAAGCTGTCTCGTTTGACATTCGATGTACTGGCTAGTAGGTAATTAATGTATTTTGAATTTCTGGTTTATATATAATCATTTAGTCCAAAATATCCGTCCATCTCTCAATATCTAGCTCAAAAAAAAAAAAAACAAAGGAAAAAGAAAAGAGCCTAAAATAAAATTTAAATGAATAATTAACTTGTCTTAGCTAAATATATAAAAGGAATTATGCCAAGATATGGTGGAGATTTGTAGCAAGCATACTTTTTTGGAATTTTTGTTTCAAAATAATTGTCACTATAAAACTTCATTAAGTGTTGACGTCGAAATCTCAAATAATTTGTAAGACAGAAATTAATATATGTGATAAACAATATATATCAATATGATTCTTGAAAGAAAAATCTATCGTATATATTATATATATACCATTCCAGTTCCAAATATAAATCACTTGTAGTATATTTAATATTTGTTTATCCTAATTTTACTCCTATTTAAGAATAGAGAAAGAAAACTTTAATAAAGATAAAATTAAAAAAAATTGTCAATTTAATATATTTTTTGCTATAAAAGAAATGTGTTACAGCTTACAAGTAATTTACATTTAGAACTGAATCAATGTAATGGTAATATTTCATGAACAACGAAAGAGGAAGAATTTACACATTGCTTTCACTGGCATTATTTACCAATTTAAAGAATAATAAAAAATATATGAAACAATAATATCAAGTTAGAATTTATTATTTTTCTACAATTTTTTACATTAATGAGGCGCCAAAGGACGTAGCTAGTTGGAGGCTGATTTTGCAAGAAATGGAATCTTACTAGAGAATGTGCGCCTCCCTCTTGATTTGGTTTATTAGGAAAAAGTCAAATTTGCGACTTTAAAGTCATCTATGTGTCCATGAAAAACTCTTTAAAATATTAATATCCATTATATTATGAATATAATAATATCTTTGTGGATGTCCATATATCTCCCATTATTTCTTATAATTTTCAATATTTCCCATAATTATCTCCTATTATTATATAATCTATAGATTCTATCAAAGATGTAACGTTATACATATAAATAGAAGCAATGTATAATGTATTGAGTATTTTTGAATGGAATGAGAAATACTCTCTCTTGTTAATCCCCTCTTCTTCTTTATTATTCTTCTCTATTTCTTTCTTTATTTATAACACTATCAGCACGAAGCTCTAACTAAGGTACGCATGATATACCTTTGATCCTTAACATAACTTTAGAATATCACCTCTATGATTTTTTTTCCTAAAATATCATATGTTCTATTCAAATGAAAATATCTTGAACATTGTATATGTGGTGTTTCAAAGTATTCATATCTGTAATCGATCTTCTAGGATAATCTGAACCATTATATGGAATTGAAAAGATCTTTTACTATTGTTTTATACATTGGGTTCCATGACTAAAATTGGAGATTTCGCTTCACATTTTAGTGCTAGAATTTAATTTTGATATAGATATTATATCTTCTAAACTAATTGTGATGGGAGGATTTTTTCCCCCTCTATTCCTTATTGACTTGATATCACTATTTTAATGGAACCTGAAGTTCTAATGGATACTTGCAGTATCCTTAAAGGGTTACCATCTAAAGTTAAATGGTCATAAACTATATAATTCTAATTTTTCATCTCATTGAGATTAAATGGCCAGAAGTCATATAACTCTAATTTTCTATTCTTTTCAAATTAAATGGCTAAAAGTCATATAGTTTTGATTTTCTATATTATGGTCAGAAGCCATATATATATATAATCCTCTATTTTAGTAAATGGCTTGAAGCCATATATATTTGATATTTTATTTTATTAAATAACCAAAAGTCATTTAGATGTGGTTTTCTATCTTAGAGCCAAAAGCCATATATATTTGATTTTTCTTTATCTTCTAATATAAGGCTAGAAGCCATATAATTTGGATTTTATATTTTATGGTTAGAAACCATATATATATATATTTGATTTTTTTTATCTTATTAAATGGTTAGAAGCCATATAACATTGATTTTCTATTTTATGGCTAGAAGCCATATATATTTGATTTTTTTTTATCTTATTCAATGGCTAGAAGCCATATAACATTGATTTTCTATTTTATGGCTAGAAGCCATATATATATATATATATATATATGTTTCATTTTTCTTTATCTTATTAAATGACTAGAAGTCATATAACATTAATCTTCTATTTTATGGCTAAAAGTCATATATATTTGATTTTTTTTTATCTTATTAAATGGCCAGGAGTCATATAACTTTAACTTTCTAACTTATGGCTAAAAAGCCAAATATCTTCAATTTTTTTAATTTTGAGATTAAATGGCTAGAAGCCATATAACATTAACTTTTTATCTTATGACCAGACATCATATATCTTTGATTCTCTATCTTCAAATTAAATGTCTATGAACCCTTATATCTTTTTTTAATTATTATTAAATGACCTAAAGCCATATATTCTATGGAGGATCATTATATGGCTAACTATATGGCTTGTTTATAAAAAAAATTATGATAATTAGAATTTTTATTTGAAAGCTATAAATAATGTAGCTCATAAGACTAATGGCTCAAATATATTTTATAATGAGAAACTGTTGACTATATAGTGAAGGATGTGTTAGTATAAGAGTTTACCTTTTCTTCTTATTTCATATCACATTTATATTTTACATTTTAATTAATTTAAAGTTTAAATTTTATTTTTATCTTATTCTCATATATTCTTGACATTCAATTTGATATCTATTAATATTATAATTTTCTATTACTAAATAGCCAATAACAATTACACTCATGTTATTGAATGACATGAAAAGAATAACTTATAACATTTTTAAAGCCCTGAAGACTAATGGTTCAAAGAGTGACATAAATGATATTCTAAAAATATATTTATTATATAGAGTCTTAGAGACTAATGACTTATAAATAGCCCCGAAGGCTTATGATTTAAATCTTCATAACTATCTAATTTGATTTTAGTCCTTATAGATCTTTTCAATTCTTGTTAGATTTATAAATTTATGAATAAGATTTGAAGTGTTACAGAATACATACAAAAAAGAGAGTAATGTTTTTGAATAATGAAATATTAAGAAAATATATATGTTGTGAAAAAAAATAAATATTTCATATTTTAAAAAAGCATAACAAGAAGTGAAGTATATCATATAGTGAAATAATAATATATGCTAGTTCCTGAAGAACTATATATAATGTTTTCTGAAGAAATATATGTAATAAAAAAATTGATATAGTTTCAAAAGAACTAATAACAAAAGATTGATAAAGTTGCTGAAGAACTGGTAACAAAATCAATATAGTTCTTGAATAACTAATGTAGTTCTCCCCATTCTTTATGGGCAGAAAAAGAACTAATAATAAAAATTATGACCCACAAACACACACACACACAGAGATATATATATATATATATATATATATATAAGAATGTTTGTTCATCAAAGGATCTTAAGATGATAGTTTAATTGAATTAAAATCCATGACTATATCTGAATTAAGAAGCACTCAGATTTTTAAGTTAAAGATATGTTATTAGCTTACTATACGCCATTCACTCTATTTGAAATACATAAATAAAAAAAGTATGTTTATATGACGCACACTTGAGAAGATTGTTAGAATACAAGTGTGAATCATGTTAGATGGAATTTGTTATCATTAATATTCATGTCATTCCTTATATCTCATGTTCCTTTTGAAAAGACTCTAGAAGAGTCAGTGGTGCTTGACTCTCCATGAGTGCACAAGTTTCTACCATTGAGTAAACGATGAAAAATAAGGCTATAGAAGAGCTATATTATGATTTATTATCTCGAAGATAAAATTCATAATTGATAATATATTCCTTATGAAATATTAAGGTGAAAAATGAATAATATGATATGGTAACAAGAAGTTTACCAATAATTGAAAATAATTTTATAATAAATCAGAAGTTTATACATTTATAGTTTAGCATGACTGGTCAGATCATCTCGGATCATAATAATGCAAAATATAATGAAAAATATGCATTGACATTTATTAAAGAACCAGAAGATTCTTTAAAATGGTATATGATTTAAGAATTTTTATATACTGATTGTTCTAAAAAAAACTAAATAAGAGAACATCACTAGCTTTGCTCAAAATCAGATCCGTGCATATTTATAATGTATCAAGATTATATATGGGCTCATTTAGACACATATGGATCAAAGTAATACCTTATGAGTAAAAGGTGCATCTATAAAATGGTCACAGATGTTTATGATCAACTTGTAATTTGAAGTTTGCAAATATGTTCAAATGATTACATTGAGTACATAAATTCCTGATTATGAAATTAATATGATTCTCATTGAAATTGTTAGTGATTGTTCCTCATGTTGCTGATGATTATATGATGAATAAAAGCCTTCATAAGTAGTTAGATCAAAGCTTAAGAGAACAAAATTCCCATTTTAATGTTGGGATGATTAATTTTATATATTTTTGCACATAAATGCATCAAGCCAACAATGTATTGTGAATTCTCCCATTATAATTGACTTTTGATTAGGAACTAGACATTTTTCATTTTAGAATGTGTAATATCTATTATTCTACCGCAATAATACACATAGATGGATATTAAAAGTAAGTTGGGATCAATGTTGGATAAGAACCTTTTTTTTGTCTCTAAATGAAACAAAATAATGTTTTTAAAGGAGATTTATGGATTTGGAAGACCTATAATACATGTTCCCAGCATGAGAGGGAGAAAATGAAAAGCTGAAAAAGAGAACACATAGAATGCATTTTTATTATTAAATATAGATTCTCAAATATAGTAGTATCAACTAGAAGTTCATAAAGTATTGCATTCACAAAATATTATTAATATCTGCTAGATGCAATTACTGACCTAAATGAGAATTCTTAATTCTTATATTTCAGTTAAAAATACTCCTATTTTTTAAGACATGCAAAGACATAAGAATATGATCGGTTCCAAAAGAAAAAAAAAATGAACGAATGATGATGATAATTATACTAAGGAGACATGAATTGCAAAAGAGGTTAAGATATAACTATTTGACCCTTGAAGAGACTTAATTGTTTGAAAGCAATAAAGAGATCTCAATATGTTATGTCATAAAAGAAAAGGAGACCGATAAAGAAATAAAATTGTTGACAATAATTTTAGTGATGATATCACATGATCAAATGACAATCTTATATATAAATTTGTCATAAGATACAAATAGAAAAATAGTTGGCCAACAAAAAAGAGAAGACACAATATAATAGGGATTTGTCTATCTCTAGCCCAAGCACGTGAAGTGTAATATTAGTATCATGTAAATAGGCATTTGTATAATAAAAGGAAAAATAAAGTCTTGTGGTGGATTAAATTACATATCTTATCAATCTAGCAGTCTGGTAATGAATGAAATTTGTTCATGTGCGTGTTGGAAATATATGACTATAACATATGACTCACTATATAGTGAAATTATAGGTGAATCCCACAAGGATTCAAATCTTTGTGTAAATTCAAATGTTCCAATACATAAATAGATCTGGATCATAATATATAAAAGTCCTTGAAGAATTTAAGTTTCTAAAAGCATACAATTATGTCTCAAGAACACTACTCAATTAAGTTTCTATATAAGGCATATATGGTTAATATCGACTGAAGGAATGATGTAAACATATTTCAACTTGTCCATTTGTGAAAAGATTAAAAATGAGTTTGATATCAACACTATTTATGATGATAGCATCAAAACTGCTGATAAGTTTTCAAAAGCTGCGAATTACTTTAAAAGAAAGAAAGAATTTGAAACGAAAGCTTTGGGAAGAATAAATATGGATAAGTCACATCCATTATGTAGACAATTAAGCCATGTCTGTTATGTGTTTTGATAGCTGTGAGATCTTTAAATGTGGACTAACGATCTATTTAGACATCTAGAAAGTGATGAATAAATACTCAGTCCAGAAGCACTATATTTTAGTGTCACTGAGTACATATATATTTATCTAGCCACACAAAACTTGACATGTCATTTTCTAATTAGCATGATATAGTTTTTCATCAACATAAAAATGATGGAGTGAAGTTAAGAACATTCTTTGTTACATCAAAGGTACTGTGGATGTGATATTATTTTATCTAAAGATATCTAAGACTAATCTTACTGGCTATGTAAATAAAGTATTTTCATTTGATCCTCGTGTTGAGAGATCAGAGTATGATCTATATGTGGGTAAACTATAAAAGGACTATTTGTCTTATGATTTTCAAAAGATTATGAAATTAAATATTTGATGTTTTCATTACTACAATATTGGAAGGCTTGTTTGTTATATTAGACTTTGCAAACTCAAAGATGTCAACTAATGTTGTCAATGCGGGGAGTAGATACACGTTGCACTCTTTTTTCTTGTCTATGGTTTTCTCCCACTGGGTTTTCCTAGCAAGGTTTTTTATGAGGTAGCATTGCATAGTGTATTAATAAATGATATGCTCTTTTTCTTCCTCTAGGTTTTTGTCCCATAGGGTTTTTTCTGGTTGAATTTTCTTTTTAAATAAGTTACATGAATGTATAGTGGACATTTAAGGAGGAGTGTTATGAATATAATAATATCTTTGTGGATGTCCACATATCTCCCAATATCTTCTATAATCTCCCATATCTCTCATTATCTATATATCCCTTAATTATCTATTGTTATTATGTAATCTATAGATTTTATCAATAGTGTAAATCTGTACCTATAAATAGAAACCATGTATAATATATTAAGTACCCTTTACTAGAATGAGAAATACTCTCTTGTTGATCCTCTCTTCTTCTTTATTAATAACACATTAATCATATTTAGCCAAATTCGAATGTTGACGGGTCTACCAGGAACAATACTCTCTTCACTTCTTAATATAAGAATTAAAAATTAAATAATTAATTTATAAAAATTTAAAAAAAGTAGTTAAATTAATTACTAATAACCCTTTAATATAAGCATCAGAATTAAAACTAGTCTTAATAGAAACCTTTTTAATAAGTGTAATCAATCGGGTGCTTTGGCAAAAAGAAAGAAAGAAAAGGAAAGTATAGTAAATTGGAGTGTTATATTTATGATCAAAACAAATATCTTATCTAGCTTCTATATTTAGAATTGAAGGTAGTACATTTTTCTATGTGATTTTTTTATATATGTAAGATTTAAAAATACACAATGTTACTTAAATGTAATTATGAACTCTTTTCTACTCAACCTAATTACAACTGTTGATCATACAATAAAATATTTCACTGAACTTTAGGACCAATTTGCAAGAGTGCGTTTTCACCTTCTTCAGTTGATCCATTGGCTAACCCTTTTTTTGTTTTTAGGTACCCTGATAAAGCTGTGAAAATAGAATGCAGCTCTATAAGAGGGACTTCATGAAATCCATAAGAGAGGTCCAACCCACTTTTTGCTAGGCAATCAGTTTCAACCATAATACGACATTCATTTATTAAGTTTCAATGTCCATGATCTTCATTTCTTCCTTCTCGCATGAGATCTAGTGCCTCAGAACAATCATTGTGAAGCAGGATCCTTCTATATATATGTCCAGCAACCTAAGTACATTTCATTCCCATGAGGTAAGTCCAAAGCTCTATTTTCTATGCATCTGTAGTTCCCAAGTTAATCATAAAAGCTTGGGGAACTTGAGATGCACTGAAACTTGCAAGGATTGCCCTAGTCCTTTGAAGGAGGCTTGGTATACCAGTCCCCACATTCTCAAAAATTTTGTCATCTCTACCTTTTCCATAGGAGCCAATAAAGTATCACAAAGAATTCTTTCTAATGGGCAAGATCGCTCCTAATAGCTTCTATAATATTCAACCGGCCCCATTCCCAAACCTCACAGGAAAAAAAAAAAAAAAAAAGAGTTCGGTTTGATCCTGTTCAATGAGAGAGCTATAACCCCTTAATAATAGAGCAATCCCGAAGAGGATGAAGGGTATCTTCAGCCTTGTCATCGCACCAAATGCCGGATGCATTAGCACTAATCCCCCTTCGGTGCCTTTCATAATTTGTTAAAAGATGATCCTAGAGTAATAACCAAAAGAGGACTTACAGTGTTGAGATAAACCCAGTTTCCAAACTTTCTGCCACAATGGATGAGGAGTCAAGTTGTCACTCTAGAGAAGATTATATGCAGACTTTAGGGAGAAATGCCTGTTATGTTCAAGTTTTCCACGTTACAAGTTTCTTTCTCCTCTTCTAGTTACAATTTGCTTCTTCCCTTGCCTAACCTTTTTTCCAAGTATCTCATATTGACATATGCTATTCCATAGTCAAGATCTAGCACATGTTTGTTCAATGTGAGGGACTCAATCATTGCCAAATTGGTATTTGTTACTACTAGAAAAAAATCTTTTTTTACCTTGCCTTATCTATGTTGGTTATTGTGCCAACAATGTAATAAATGAAGTGCTAATATTTTTGTAAATAACGATACAATATTTATACCAGATGTATATGCATATGGTGTAATATTTATTATTTATAGTAGAAGGTAGAGGAACCGATGTAAACACAGCTTATATACATCAGTTATGAAAACACTCGGTGTTATTAATCATCGAGAAATAGAAAATCGCACGCATCTCTTTCCGCACATATTGATAAGTTTCATTTTTTACCCTCTCATGGTAGACGAAACCCCTAGATACTTTGCAAGATTAAAACTCATTTTGTCACTTAATTGAGCAGCCCTGTTGTGATTCACATTGTTAGTAAAGAAGACTCTTGTCTTACTTTGGCTAACTTTCTGGCCAAAGATGCTACAAAAATTATTCAAGCAATTCATAATGACTTCTACCTGGTCAAACAAAACCTTCACAAAAAGGATGAGATCATTGGTGAAGAAGAGATAGGAAATAGGGGTCCATATTTCTTAAGCTTAAGGGGACGCTATCTATGATCATTGATTACCTCCTGAATCATATGAGCAAGTTTCTTAATACAAATAACAAAAAGATAAAGAGAAATAAGGCCACCTCGTCATATGTCTTGAGAGGCAGTAAACTCTTGGGTTTTACTACCCTCCTACAGAATCTATCTGGCAATAAACTGTTATGATCCATATTTTTGGAGAAGAACACTTTGACTAATTTTCCGGCCAAAGATGCTACAAAAATTATTCAAGCAATTCATAATGACTTCTACTTGATGAAACAAAACCTTCACAAAAAGGATGAGATCATTGGCGAAGAAGAGATGGGAAATAAGGGTCCATATTTCTTAAGCTTAAGGGGACGCTATCTATGATCATTGCACTAATGCAAAATACCCCTTTTGGCTTCAGTTAAAAATATGCTTTCGCTACTCTATTGGAAGTGTAGTAGAAGGCAAAGAAGCGAAAGATAGGACTTATGGTGTCTGTCATAAAGCAACAGACACCGTAAGTCACAACTTACGGCTTCTGTTGCGCAGTGCAACAGACGCCGTAAGTCACAACTTACGGCTTCTGTTGCGCAGTGCAACAGACGCCGTAAGTAGTCATTTTTTGAAAAAAAAATAGTAATAATAAAACACAAATCCAGTAATTGCCAACTACTCATGAACTAATACATACAAGCATTTTTCTCCATATCCAATGTTAGAAGGACTAAAAATGCCAAAGCCAACTTAAATTTCAGCAATTGCATAAATTTGTAATAACACATAAATATAAAAGCCAGATACTCTGCCTAATTTGGCTGACATTCTCTTTAAGCTGAAAGTATTGCTGCAGGAATGAGAGAAACCCAAAGACAAATCCTCCGCTGGAGAACATTATTTCATATGAGATGTTACCTTTGAAAAGCAAAGCTAACAAATAATTTAAAAAAATAACCTTGAAATCTGGAACTGATAAAAGAGTAAACGTAGTTGGACTTCTCCAATCAAGGGATCCAATAACAAGCACTAGGACTCACATATAGAAGTGATTAAATGAGTTAGTTAGTGAATGTGTGTGTGTGTGTGTGTTACCCTGGCTATGTAAGTAGTAGGCTGGTTGATGCTGAAACATCTGTTATAATGATGATTAAGTGTTGATTTCTAATATGAGAATATTTCCACTTCGTTGATCTAAACAACTCCTCCTTATAGCATATCTTGCTTTTATTCGAGGCTGAATGGAGAACACTCAAATGCTTGTTTTGATGGATACGAATATAAAAAATATCAAAATTACCTATATCCCCAAGAGAATAACTAGAGGAATTGGTCTTAATTCAAACATACATATTTTTGTTAATTCATTCTACTCAATGAGATATACCTCAATCAAACGACTGAAAGATAGTCAAAAAAGTGAATGGATCAGTTTATTTGAAATTCAAGTCTATCAGTTCACATCATACCTGAATAGTGGACTTGCTGCTTGAAATAGCAAAGAAGAGAGAGGAGGAAACAGAACACGAGAACGAAAAAATAAGTACTCTATTGAGATGTCATGATTGAATTTTAAAACTTCAAAAAAGGTTTGAGTTTTCGATATATGAACCTGCCCATCTACTTCGAAGCCGTGACCTTTCAGAAACTCGATGCCGTCATTTCGATATGTTTTCACTATAAGAAGATTTGAGCTTCTCTTGTTCACTGTCACAGGCCAATAGCCAATATATTTCAATGCGATAACAAGATGAACACAACACTATAAAAAAAAAAAAGGCAAGAATAACTCGGTTAGGTAAAAAAGGACTCCACTTCAAATGCTACAAATCTAATAGCATTTCTCTGTGATTAAATCGATTGATTTTGTGCACTTTATAAGCTGAAATCGTGCTGGGAAAACAGAGGATATGAAATCTATTGTTTCTCTTGTAGAAAAGACATTTTAAAAACTCAAACTCGTTCAATGAACAAATGACTTAAACAGGAAAAAAATTAATAGCGTTAACAAGAATCCTAATTTCCTCGCCAATCAACGAACAAGAGCATTGAGCATAGAAAAATCTAAGAAGAGGCTTAACAAAAATAAAACCTATTTTATTGCATATGGACTTCGGCATTTTTGGCTGTCGCGATGCCTCCTCCGGGGTTCTCCGCTAGGGCTAGTTTCCCCTGCACCATAAGATCAACCTTGACATCAAAATCGAACATGGTGGAGAAAAATAGAAAAAGAAGAAGATATTTCAACCAACATGCCATCATCACACACCCACAGAAAGGAGCCACAATAATGAGAACAAACATGAACAAAATGAAAGTGAAAAAGGGTGTAGGAGGTGAAACTCATGTCGTACTGAAGAAAATGCCTAACGAAACACACAAGTAGAGTCGAAGAGCAAAGCAAGAGAAGAAGACCCACGCGTACTGAAGATTGCCAGTGAGAACAAAAAAGACAGACAAGACGAAAGGAAGAGGCGCGCTAAAAATAAATGGACGGAGGGAAAGGGCAGATTTTTTTTTAAATATAAGAACAACTTGTGGTGTCTCGTCCAAACATGGAATAGACACTGTACATTAAAAAAAAAAAAAACTTGTGGTGGCTGGCCAAATTTGGACCAGAAACCATAGATGAGAAGGCCTACGACGACTGTCCATTTTGCATCAGACGTAGGAGATTCGAAAAATACCAATGGCTACTGCTTTATCATGAACCAAAGGCCATAGAATAAAAAAATAAATGCCTCCTTTTTATCTGTATATAAAAATATTTACAAACAGTTAAATGTAAATTATAAAATCAAGGGTTAAGGTGCAATTTTAACAACAAAGTTTACTCCAAGGGGCACTGGGCACCATAAAGTTTATTTGGGTGCAAAAATATACATGAAGTTGTCAAAAGGGAGCATCTGGCACCATGCTGTTAACGTCTGTCAGTTTACCGTTAGAGGGGCCCAGAAAGTCAGTTTTAAGGTGTATTTTGAACAACAAAGTTTGCATCAAGGGGCATTAGGCACCATGAAATTTACTTGGGTGTAAAAATATACATGAACTTTGTAAAAGGAAAAAAATAACAAAATTATTCAACTTCCATAAATATCCATTAATTTTATTCTTTTCGGTCTCACCAAATGCTATATTTTCTCTCTATAAATTTCCACTTCCAAGCCGATCCATCTTTCTCTCATCATAGTCAACACACACACTCTCTCTGTCATGTCGTTTTCTGAGTCTCCAAGCCTTTTATATGTATTTAAGCAAAACACATCTTTCCCTTCTAGGATATGAGGTTCATTACTTGCACCTGAGTACTACCTCCAGTCCTTAATATAGGATGCAATGGACTAATTTGAGAAGATTAAAAATAAATAAATAAATTACTTTAAATATTATATTATTTATTTATTTGATGCAATAGCATATAGTACATGATCTCTCTAAAATATTTATATGCATCATTAAATTATATATTAGTTTACAAGCCAAGAAAATTAATTTGGAGAAAAAACAATAAATATAATATCTTAAAGTAATTTATTTATTTATTTTTAATCTCCTCAAATTAGTCCATTGCATCCTATATTAAGGGCTAGAGGTAGTAATTGGATGCAAGCAATAAACCTCATATCCTAGAAGGGAAAGATGTGTTTTGCTTAAATACATATAAAAGGCTTGGAAGCTAAGAAAACGACATGATAGAGAGAGTATGCGTGTTGACTATGATGAGAGAAAGATGGATCGACTTGGAAGTGAAAATTGATGGAGAGAAAATATAGCATTTGGTGAGACCCAAAAGAATAAAATTAATGGACGTTTATGGAAGTTGAAGAATTTTGTTATTTTTTTTCTTTTACAAAGCTCATGTATATTTTTGCACCCAAGTAAATTTCATGGTGCCTAATGCCTCTTGATCCAAACTTTGTTGTTCAAAATGCACCTTAAAACTGACTTTCTGGGCCCCTCTAACGGTAAACTGACAGACGTTAACAGCATGGTGCCAGATGCTCCCTTTTGACAACTTCATGTATATTTTTGCACCCAAATAAACTTTATGGTGCCCAGTGCCCCTTGGAGTAAACTTTGTTGTTAAAATTGCACCTTAACCCTAAAATCAATTAGAAGCAAGGTTATCATAAAAAAAGAAAAACTTTTAACTTTGTAAAAAGAATAAGATAATTTAAAAACTAATTAAAACTCAAGTATTTGAATTAAAAGATTAAATTTTTTCTTTGCATAAGTTAAGAAAATAAAAGTAAAGTAATTATATGTTTGTTTTATAGAGGATAAGAGCTAATATATATAATGAAAAATAATTTAAAATCATTATAAATACTTATGAAGTCTGTTCAATATTGAACAGAAGCCATATGTTAGCTTATAGCATCAGGTTTGTGAGGAATTGAAGCGAAAAGTTTCCAACTTATATACTACTTCTGTTCCTTGTGTAACTGACACAAAAGTAGTAGCTAAATCAGTATTTTACACTAGTGTTGATTACCTCATGAATCATATGAGGAAGTTTCTTAACACAAATAACAAAGAGATAAAGAGAAATAAGGCCTCATCATATGTCTTGAGAGGTAGTAAACTCTTGGGTTTTCTATCCTCTTATAGAATCTATCTAGCAGTAAACTGTTGTGATTCACATTGCTGGAGAAGAAGACTCTTGTCTTACTTTGACTAACTTTCTGGCTAAAGATGCTACAAAATTATTCAAGCAATTCATAATGACTTCTACTTGGTCAAACAAAACCTTCACAAAAAGGATGAGGTCATTGGCGAAGATGAGATGGGAAATAGGGGTCCATATTTCTTAAGCTTAAAGGGACGCTATCTATGATCATTGATTACCTCCTGAATCAGGTGAGCAAGTTTCTTAATACAAATAACAAAGCGATAAAGAGAAATAACTCTTGGGTTTTAGTGCCCTCCTACAGAATCTATATGGTAGGGGAGGAGATGCACCGTCTAATCACATTCAGAGGTAGCTCAGAATCTTTAACTCATCTAAGCACCTCATAATAAAGCTCTACCAAAGCTTATCATAAGCTTTCTCAAGGTTGATTTTTATAGCCATAATCCCTTTTTCTCTTTCATCATTCTCATAGAATGAATTACCTCTTGTGTTATGATCACATTATCCGCTCCCACCATGCTAGACAAAAAACCATAGTGGTTTGGAGAAATAGTAAGGGGGATTATCTTAATTCTACCAGTGATCAATTTTATGATGGCTTTATAAATCACATTACACAGACTAATGGGGCAAAAGTCCAAATCATTTCTGGTCTATCCTTTTTTAGAATGAGGATAATAAGAGTATTGTTGGCATCATTAATCATTGAGGGATTTTTAAAGGACTCGTGGATGAAATGAACCACTAACAAACAAAGATGCTCCCATTGACTTTGGAAGAAGAGAGCATTGAAGCCATTTGACTTGGCGATTTAAGAACTCCCATATTAAAAAAGCTTTGCTTAATTTTTTTCCCAACAACTTCTTTTGCCAAATCACTCAGCTAGGCATCATCAATGGTTGAACAGGAGAATTATCCTTGTAACATGTCATCAATTGTAGCATCTTTGCATAAGAGTTTGATAGAATGAGAAAGCCATAGTTTTAGTACCTTTCTTTTCAAAACACCACTCACTAGCATCATTCATTAAAGCCTCTATTTTATTTCTTTTCTTCCTCAAATTCACATAGCTATGGCAATACATATACTAATTAAACTTTTCCTCTTGGCCCCACAGTAAATCTTCCTGTAGAAGAATCCTCTAATTCGCTCTAGACTTTTGAAAGAGATTCTCTAACTTATATTATTTGATACAACGCTGAGAGAGATTATTTAGGCCTTCAATTCCATTCATCAGGTGCCATTGTTTATGGGCCAAGTGAACCTAAACTTCTTTGCTCCAACACTGTACTTGTTCAATAAAGTGAGAGATATTGTCGAGCCGCTCATTCTGTACATCTAAAGCACTCTGAATAAAGCTATTAAAGTTTCTATGTAACACCCATGCTACTACAAATCTAAAGGAAGTCTTATGGGCTTCTCCCCTTCATGAATCCTTGACGAGTCCAAGAACTACGGGACAATCAGCTTTCACACTCTCCTCTAAACGCCAAGTGTAGAAATCTACACTACAACCTAGATTCATGAAGCTCATAACATCAAATCATGTGCATTTTGTGAAATAGAGCAGTGTTCATGAGAAAGTAGAGTTGCATTAAAGTCCCCTTTGATATACGATGGCCTTGACACCATATTAATAATATTTGTAAGCACTTGCCACACTACACATCGCTTGATAGGGTTTGGTTTAGCATGAACCACCATAAGGAATGCTTTTAAGCTCCTGTCTTCTAAATCCAAGTGCATAAATTGCTCACTCATGCCAAGTACATTCATCTTTGATTTCCCGTTCTTCCAAAGAAACCATATGCCGCCGTTGTAGCCTTGTGCATCAAAGTGTTTAAAACCTAGAAGTTAAGTAATCTTGTTTGCTCTAGGGCCACTCACTCGTCTTTAAAATAGCTGAGATATCAATATCATGTCTCTCTGTAAGTTCTCTAATCAGTCTAGGGGACGATCTCGCATTGGTACCATATGTGATTGGAATCATAAACCTTTTCTGGGTGCAAAAAATACCAATAAACTTTTTTAAATGGAACATAAACACCACCACTATTAAATAATGCAAACTTCCATTATTTTTATTTTGGTGGGCCCACTCTATTGTTTTAAAATGATTATTTTATTAAAAAGAAAAACTCCTCCCACATTTCTCTTGCCCTACCCTCTACCATGAGACATATCCTTTCTCCTCTCCCTCCAACTTCTTAACTCTCTCCCTCTCTCCAACTCCAACTCTATTACCCACTATATATCATACTCTAAGACCATCACCCTTAATAAAAAGGCCATGTAGCCAATCATATCCTTATCTTATGAGATTAAGAAGTCCCCATGTTTGGACTATGGTCGCTTCTCAATGGGTGTAGGCATGGCAAAGAATGATAAAAAAAAAAAAAAATCAATGCAAAAATAGCTGTCAAATAGGGAATATTGGACTAGTTAAGTCACGACGGCACTGGATTCTACAACTTACTATTCTTGTACTCCACCACGGCACCACCTAACCCGACCACCTTCATTTATTATGTGCCCTTGAAAAACCAAGAACTTA
The DNA here is from genome assembly GCF_004799145.2 of Neltuma alba. Lineage (NCBI taxonomy): Eukaryota > Viridiplantae > Streptophyta > Magnoliopsida > Fabales > Fabaceae > Neltuma > Neltuma alba. The sequence goes on along the minus strand of NW_021635651.1, from coordinate 307,329 downwards.
AAGCATCTGATTCAACCCAGAGAAAAAAATAGGGTTAAGGTGCAATTTTAACAACAAAGTTTTCCCGAAAGAGCACTGGGCACCATAAAGTTTATTTGGTTGCAAAAAGATACATGAAGTTGTCAAAAGGGAGCATCTGGCACCATGCCGTTAATGTCCGTCAGTTTGCCGTTAGAGGGGCCCACAAAGTCAGTTTTAAGGTGCATTTTTAACAACAAAGTTTGCATCAAGGGGCATTAGGCACCATGAAATTTATTTGGGTGTAAAAATATACATGAACTTTGTAAAAGGAAAAAAATAACAAAATTCTTCAACCTCCATAAACATCCATTAATTTTATTCTTTTTGGTCTCACCAAATGCTATATTTTCTCTCTGTAAATTTTTACTTCCAAGCCGATCCATCTTTCTCTCATCATAGTCAACACGCACACTCTCTCTGTCATGTTGTTTTCTAAGCCTCCAAGCCTTTTATATGTATTTAAGCAAAACACATCTTTCCCTTCTAGGATATAAGGTTCATTCCTTGCACCCGAGTACTACCTCCAGTCCTTAATATACGATTCAATGGACTAATTTGAGGAGATTAAAATAAATAAATAAATTACTTTAAAATATTATATTTATTGTTTTTTCTCCAAATTAATTTTCTTGGCTTGTAAACTAATATATAATTTAATGATGCATATAAATATTTTAGAGAGATCATGTACTATATGCTATTGCGTCAAATAAATAAATAATATAATATTTAAAGTAATTTATTTATTTATTTTAATCTCCTCAAATTAGTCCATTGGATCGTATATTAAGGACTGGAGGTAGTACTCGGGTGCAAGGAATGAACCTCATATCCTAGAAGGGAAAGATGTGTTTTGCTTAAATACATATAAAAGGCTTGGAGGCTCAGAAAACAACATGACAGAGAGAGTGTGCGTGTTGACTATGATGAGAGAAAGATGGATCGGCTTGGAAGTAAAAATTTACAAAGAGAAAATATAGCATTTGGTGAGACCAAAAAGAATAAAATTAATGGATGTTTATGGAGGTTGAAGAATTTTGTTATTTTTTTCCTTTTACAAAGTTCATGTATATTTTTACACCCAAATAAATTTCACGGTGCCTAATGCCCCTTGATGCAAACTTTGTTGTTAAAAATGCACCTTAAAACTGACTTTGTGGGCCCCTCTAACGGCAAACTGACGGACATTAACGGCATTGTGCCAGATGCTCCCTTTTGACAACTTCATGTATATTTTTACACCCAAATAAACTTTATGGTGCCCAGTGCTCTTTCGGAAAAACTTTGTTGTTAAAATTGCACCTTAACCCAAAAAAATAAATAGCGGGAATTTTGAGATTGTGTTCATTCATCATCATCTCTTACCATTCCATTCCCATCTTTTCATTGGCAAGCCGTGATGGTCTGAGAGAAGAAGAAAGAGAGTACCGGCACATTAGTCCTCATGGTATATGTTGTTGTTGACATGAGGTGCCATGTTTGAGACTGGTGAGAAAAGGAGTACAGATAGAGTCACTAATACGGGCTGGGCCCACGAGCCCAGCCTGCCAGCCCGCTAAAAATGGCAGGTTCAGGTTAGTAAAATGCCAACCCGCCAAGGTGCGAGCTACTTCAACCCACACTGCTTTCAACTCGCTCCGCTGCGGGCTAGCCCGCTTTTTTTTTTTTTTTTTAATTTTTTTATACAATTTTCAATATACCATACAACATAGTTGTAAGATTTTGACCCTCAAATTCCACATTGACATCTCCTCATTCATGTAATTGCATATGTAATATACACATAAAAGATTTAGTTAATTAATTTGGATAAGAAAAATAGTTAAATTAATTATTTGGGAAAAATATGTGTTAGAATTTCTAAAATATCTTCTCAAATTATAAATTAATCCTTATATTATTTTATTATAACTCACTACTCAAGTTTAAAACTCTAAGTCTAATTTTAAAATTTCACATTAAGTTCAATTTATACAAATAATAATAATTTTCTTAAAAAAAATATTTAGGTGGCCGACCGGCTAGCCCCCAAGGCAAGGTGCGGGCTATTTCAGCCCGCATCGCTACGGGCTGGCTCGTATCCGTACCACCAGCCCGCATTACTAGCTCTAAGTACAAAGGGTACGAATTCTAAATAAGAAAGAGTGCTAAAAAGTTGAAAATAAGAGAGAGAGAGAGAAGACGGTCTGACAGTGGAGGGTGTGGGAAGAGTGTGTAAGGATTTTTTTAATAAAATAATCATTTAAAAACAATAGTGTGGGGCCCATAAAGATAAAAACTAGAAAAAATGGCAAATAAAGACTCTTGAATATATAAAATGGCAAAATGGGTCCCTGAATTAACAAAATTGCTACCAAAGACCGGGTCCTAAATATGAATTATGAAATGTTGGGCAAAAGTCAAAAATGCCCATCTGCTTGTTTTTTTTTTTTCTAATATCTTTTCTTCTTTTTTTCCTCTCCCTCTCTTCGTCTATCTCTTTCCTACTCCCTTCTCCTTCTACCCTAACCCCATTTCCTCATCCCCACCCCTATATCTCCCGATTCTCTCTTCTCTCTTCTTTCTCTATCATCTTCTTTGTTCTTGTGTCCGTCTTCTTTATTTCTTCTCCCAAAGCAAGCAAATGATGTAACATACTATTTTTTTTCTCTATAAAAAAAATTGTAATTAAAAATATATAATAATATTATTATAAAAAAATAAAAAAAATATACCCAGCTTTCCACCGACTTCGGTGGAAAAGCTGGGAATAATAGTCTAGAACAAAGAAAACATGGGCGCAAGAATTAATTGGAGGAAGAAATAAGGGGGGTGGCATTAAATTGAAGAAGGAAAAATGGGGGATGGGGTAGTTAGATGGTGAAGGGAAAATAGGATAAAAGAGGGGGAGAGGAGACGGAGGAGGAAGAGAGAGTGAAGGAAGAGAGAAGAGAGTGAGAAGCGGAGAGGAAAAGAGAGAGAAAGCTAAATTGCAGAGTACCTGACGGTTTTGGAGATCATTTAGGTACACAAAACTACTTCTTGTTATCATATTTTCTTTATGAATATTTCCTATATATTTATATCTTTATATTATTAGTTTCCTTATCATGTTTAGAGAAAATTTTACCGTTTGAGTATAGAGTAAATATGGAGTTTTGACAATATATGACCGTAGAAATTTAAAGATCCATTATTAAGGAATTTTAATCGGTTTATTTTTGTTTAATGATTATTTTGAGAATTTTAAACTAAGATTTTAGTTGAAAAGTTTGTTATTTAGACTTGTAATATGTTTTTACCGATTAAATTTGAGTTAAATAATTTATTTGAGTTATTTAATATATTATTGATGTTTTAATCGGCTTAAATATTGAATAAGTTAAATATATATTTTTGAAATAATTTTTGAATGCTTGAAAAATTATAAATTGAGAATTTTGTGAAATTAAATAAAGCTACAGTTTGTTTATAATTAAAATATATATATATATATATAAATTTAAATAGCCTTATATGTAAATTATTTTTTCAAAATAATATCTATTATAAATGTCTAGATTTGGGAGAGTTAATATATTTATGTATTTTGGTTTAGAGGGTAGTCTTAGAATTTTAGAGTAGCTTTGGAGTAGTTCTGAGTTTATATTAATAAATATTTATGTGCAATTTTGTAGACTTGAGAATTTTGGAGTAATCTTTGTGTGAATATTTGTAAGCTAAAGAGTGCCAGGTAACTCTGAAAATTCTTTCTTGTACATGTGAATTGTGTATGATATTATATTGTGGATTTACTGATTTTTATATCATACTGAAAAGTAGTATTATGATTTCAAATAAATGTTTTGATATGTTATTTGATTTTGTCAAGATTTATTGCTATTAATTATGATCAATGTTTAAAAATATTGATGGCTAAGGATTTGTCATGAGTTGCTATTAAATGGTATATAAGTTTTATGGCTATCTTATCTTTAAAATATTTGAGGACGTATTTATGATGTAACATTATTGGCATATGACATGCATTGTTGGGCTAAGGATAGAAGGAGATTGCATGGATATGAAATTACCACGTGGTATGCCATCACTCGGTGCACAGTGGATGGCACTTGTCAGGGCCCCTTCTTCCATGTTTTCCTTTGGCCGGGAATTCATTGGAGTTGTGGGACATGTGACACCTCCCTATTCACAAAGGAGGGGAGCCATAGTCCGAGCTTGAGCTCTATATCTTTGGCCGGATATATCTCTTGTATCGGTGAGCTTGGAATAAGTCAGTAAAATGGATTAGTTCCTATCGGACTATGTGTTAGCCTATGGCTCCAGTCAGCGGTATAAGGGTGGACGGTGATATAAGGGAGGCATCATATTGCTTTAATTTTGGATATATTAGAAAAATGATATTGGTATATTGTTGGAAAAAAAAGTGAAATTGAATTGGATATCTCAAATCCGTGATTTTTAATATATTTATATACACACATATAAACAGATTTTTGGTTTATCATATATGATTTGCTTGTATAGGTTAGAATTTCAGTAGTTACTGAGACGTTTGAGCTCATCCCCTATATTAACAATTTTTCAGGCGAATGATCTAGTAGGAATCAAGGGAAGGCACCAATGGAGTGAGCCGTGAAGGCTTTTGTGCTCCTCAAGCACATGCTATGTTATATTTTTATTTGCCATGACTATAAGACTTTAATAGTTTATGTTGTTAAGTGATGTTAGAAATGTTTTGAAATTTTGACTTATTTGCAGTATTAAAAATATGTATGGACTTTTAAATTAAATATTTTATCGAGTATATTGATATAATTATGTGAGGTGTTACAAATGATGGGACTAAGATGAAGGATACCAAGACAAACAAGAATCAAGCTCAACAAAACTTCTACTGGACATTGTTGAAGCCTAGCTCAGGTAAGGAATTGGGTTCCCTTTTGTCGCCGAGTTCTGGGTTGAAATTGAAGATAGTTATGGTGGCGACGGCGGGCACTGCTAGTAGGAAGGAATCGTTCTCATCTTCTGTATCGAATGCTCTCCATATATTGTAGCTTGAGATGAAAGTGTATCATCTTTTGATTCACTCTTTGTTGAATCCATACCCAAAGAGGGGGATTCAAATATTGTCTTCTTTGTTCTGTTCTTCCCCTTGATTCATTGATTGGTTTGTAAGTAGAGAACGAAGCTAAACACAGAGGGTTCCCCTTTAATGTTCTTTGATTTGTTCTTTGAGTTTATGTTCTCTTTATTCATAAATGAATGGCAATGTGTGAGTTCAATTATAAGCTTTATTTTGTTGGGAAGTTTTTGGAGTGGGGACAAACTGAACTTTTATATTCCTTCTATCTTTTGTTTTTAAAAAAATATATAAACAATTGAAGTCAAGGGCAATGCAAAAAGGATAACGAAGTGGACTAGAAAGCATGAGGAGTGCATTTTTCATCTTGTATGAAAACTTTATTGGAACTTATCATTGGTCTTACTTAACTAGTAATTGGTTTAACTGAACTTGTCATGAATCCTATATCAGAAGTGCTTGCTATCAAAGAAATCTACATATTCTTATTTCAACAGAGAAATTTAAAATCGTATGAAAACCTTATTAGAACTTGTCATTGGCCTAACTGAACTTGTCGTGAATCCTATATCAGAAGTGCTTGCTATCAAAGAAATTTGCAAATTCTCATTTTAACAGAAAAATTTAAAATTGTATGAAAAACCTTATCGGAACTTGTCATTGGCTTTACTTAACTTGTTATTGGTCTGGCTGAATTTGTCATGAATCTTATATCAGAAGTACTTGCTGTCAAAGAAATCAACAAATTCTCATTTCAATAAAGAAATTTAAAATCGTATGAGAACCTTATCAGAACTTGTCATTGGTTTTACGTAACTTGTCATTGGCCAAACTGAATTTGTCATGAATCCTATATCAAAAGTGCTTATTGTCAAAGAAATATGCAAATTCTCATTTCAACAAAGAAATTTAAATCGTATGAAAACCTTATCAGAACTTGTCATTGGTTTTACGTAACTTGTCATTGGCCAAACTGAATTTGTCATGAATCCTATATCAAAAGTGCTTATTGTCAAAGAAATATGCAAATTCTCATTTCAACAGAGAAATTTAAAATTATATGAAAACCTTATCAGAACTTGTCATTGGCCTTACTTAACTTGTCATTGGCCTAACTAAACTTGTCATGAATCCTATATTAGAAGTGCTTGCTGTCAAAGAAATCTGCAAATTCTCATTTCAAATAGAGAAATTTAAAATTGTATAAAAACCTTATCGAAACTTGTCATTGGCTTTACTTAACTTGTTATTGGCCTAACTGAATTTGTCATGAATCCTATATCAGAAGTGCTTGCTCTCAAAGAAATCTGCAAATTTTTATTTCAACAGAAAAATTTAAAATTGTATGAAAACCTCATTTAACTTGTCATTGGCCTTACTTGACATAATTTAAAATTATGTAGTGGTTATGATACGATTGGATTGATGTTATAACAGTACTTACATTTTGAATGACAATTTTTATAATTGTCAGGTCAATGACAAGTTTACTAAAACGAATGACAAGTTTAGTAATGTAAACGACAAGTTCCGATAAGCATTTGATAGGAATTTAAGTTTGTTCATTAAAATAACAATTTCCACAATTATTGGATGAATAACAACTTCAGTAAGGCCAATGACAACTTTAGTAAGTCGAATGACAACTTTTGATAATCTATTCATACAAATTTGAGCTTAAATTGTTAAAATGACGGAATTTTTATATTTCTTTATGAAATGACAAGTTCAGTTAGTCAAATGATAACTTCATTAGGACAAATGATAACTTCTGATAAGCTACTCATACAAATTTGAGATTCTCTGTTAAAATAACTGAATTTGCACATTTATTTATGAAATGGCAAGTTAAGTAAGGCTAATGACAAGTTCCAATAAGGTTTTCATACAATTTTAAATTTCTCTGTTGAAATGAGAATTTGCATATTTCTTTGACAGTAAACATTTCTGATATAGGGTTCATGACAAATTCAGTTTGGCCAATGACAAGTTACGTAAAACCAATGACAAGTTCTGATAAGGTTTTCATACGATTTTAAATTTCTTTGTTGAAATGAGAATTTGCTGATTTCTTTGACAGCAAGTACTTCTGATATAGGATTCATGACAAGTTCAGTTAGGCCAATGACACGTTAAGTAAAGCCAGTGACAAGTTCCGATAAGGTTTTCATACAATTTTAAATTTTTTTGTTGAAATGAGAATTTGGAAATTTCTTTGACAGCAAGCACTTTTGATATAGGATTCATGACAAGTTCAGTTAGGCCAATGACAAGTTAAGTAAAGCCAATGACAAGTTCTGATAAGGTTTTCATACGATTTTAAATTTCTCTATTGAAATAAGAATATGTAGATTTCTTTGACAGCAAGCATTTTTGATATAGGATTCATGACAAGTTCAGTTAGACCAATTACTAGTTAAGTAAGACCAATGATAAGTTCCAATAAAGTTTTCATACAAGATGAAAAATGCACTGCTTATGCTTTCTAGTCCACTTCCTTACCCTTTTTGCATTGCCCTTGACTTCAATTGTTTATATATTTTTTAAAAAACAAAAGATAGAAGGAATATAAAAGTTCAGTTTGTCCACACTCCAAAAACTTCCCAACAAAATAAAGCTTATCATTGAACTCACACATTGCCATTCATTTATGAATAAAGAGAACATAAACTCAAAGAACAAATCAAAGAACATTAAAGGGGAACCCTCTGTGTTTAGTTTCGTTCTCTAATTACAAACCAATCAATGAATCAAGGGGAAGAACAGAACAAAGAAGACAATATTCGAATCCCCTTCTTTGGGTATGGATTCAACAAAGAGTGAATCAAAAGATGATACACTTTCATCTCAAGCTACAATATATGGAGAGCATCCGATACAGAAGATGAGAACGATTCCTTCCTACTAGCAGTGCCCGCCGTCGCCACTGCAACTATCTTCAATTTCAACCCAGAACTCGGTGACAAAAGGGAACCCAATTCCTTACCTGAGCTAGGCTTCGACAATGTCCAGTAGAAGTTTTGTTGAGCTTGATTCTTGTTTGTCTTGGTATCCTTCATCTTAGTCCCATCATTTACTTGCTTTGGGAGAAGAAATAAAGAAGACGAACACAAGAAAAAAGAAGATGATAGAGAAAGAAGAGAGAAGAGAGAATCGAGAGATATGGGGGTGGGGATGAGGAAATGGGGTTAGGGTAGAAGGAGAAGGGAGAAGGAAAGAGATAGACGAAGAGAGGGAGACGAAAAGAAGAAGAAAAGAGATTGGAAAAAAACCAAGCAGATAGGCATTTTTGACTTTTGCCCAACATTTCATAATTCATATTTAGGACCCGGTCTTTGGTAGCAATTTTGTTAATTCAGGGTCCCATTTTGCCATTTTATATATTCAAGGGTCTTTATTTGCCATTTTCCCTAAAAACTAATGCAAATTTGCATAAGTTATCAAGGGTGGTATTTTTTCCCATTTAAAAATGTTTATTGGCATTTTTGCACCCAAGAAATGTTTATAATGCTAGCCGTAGATTTGATAAAAAGTCTTGGGTATTTCTGCAGTTCTAGCCCTTAATAATTTAATCTTTATCATATATAAATTATTTTGGGTCAAAAGAAAATTTATTTAACTGCATTAAAAATGACAATTGGAGCTTCCAACGTTAATTTGTTTTAGTGGCAATGTACAAATGTTTTTTTTGGTTGTGTTAGAAGCTCCATTTGTCATTTTTAATGGTGTTAGTTAAATTTCTTTGCCACATGAGATAATTAATGAATGATTCAAAATAATTTATATATGATAAGAATAACAAGGTTAAATGGAGAAAGATTAGAGACCGAGTTATAGGCAAGTTAAAAGTTCAGGAACTAAGATGAACTGAATTATAATTAAGAAATTGAGTTACAAGTAGGTTAAAATTTGAATGACTAAAAAAATTAATTTTTTCCAATTTTTTAAAAAATGTACCCAAAAAAAAAGCTATAATCATGAAATTTATAGCTTGTTTGGTTCAACCACATTATATGTGTGCAATGGTAATATTCATTACATTATCGTAATTTGTTTATTTTTAAAATAGTTTTTAAAATTTTAATAATACATTGATAACCTCTCAAAATTCTTACCAATTCAACTTGTTTTCACACTCTTTTGTGGGTGTTGGAAGCTATTTCTGTAGGGTATTTTGCTTAAAGTTAGAAAATATGACTTGAAAATGTGAAGCTTAATTTATGCTAAAAATTGGGGATTATTTGTCCAATGCTTCTTAGATTCTTGGTGTAGGAAATAACAAGAGTTAGAAGATGAATGACAAGGAAAAAGACTTAACCTATAAAGGTTGATCAGAGGAAGATCAACGTTGCAAAGTGAGCAACAATGGAAGAACCAAGCAAAGGAGGCTGAAAATGCATCATCTGTCACAGTGTCTGAAATAGAGAGGAACTAGAGGCAATCCATATAAGGCGCTGCAGCACTTGTCTATATCCGCCGCAGTGCCCAATCCTTTCCATGGAATTTCCCCATTCCATGTAGTCTGCCACAGCAAATGAGCCTATCCGTTGCAGTGCCTGTCCCTACACAACTATTTGTTTTGTTTTATAACTTAAAATTTAGGGCATATAAAAGGGAGAACTCGTAATTTTTGGGCAAACTTCAGCTTGGGGGCTTATTTAGAGATGTTCTCTGCTAGGGTTTGGGGATTTTGAGGCTTGAGAGCATTGGGCTCGAAGTTGCAAGAGATTTTAAGCTTCTTTCTTAAATTTTCTTGGTTTTCTTCTTCTCTTCTCTGTTGTTTCTGTAATGGCTGCAAAATACCTTTGTATTTGTGGCTCTTTGCTAAATGTGTAGCTAGAATAGTCATTCTAGGGTTATTTTGATTTATTGTATGGATTAAGACTTGTTTCAACTCTCTCTTAGTGTTAATGATAATATTATGTTGTTTTTATCTTGAACCTAATGCTTTATTGTGATTGGCCACCATTTGGAGTGATTTGTTTGATTGGATGAAGCTTGAGAAAGTCGAATCAATCTTCAAACTTGGATAAAAACATGCTAGATCGGAAGTTTATGCTATTAAATGAATGGTTTGTTGATAGACTAGAGATACAATTGACCTAGCATTGTCTAAAAAGGGTTTTGGTTATTAAAGTGTAATCTTTTTAAACAAAAGCAAGAGATTGTGAAGTATTATTAAGATTACAAAACTTGGTTTTGACTTGAAAAAGCTTAATCAATATTTGTGAACTTTGGGCTAATTAACTTAATTTATCATTTAACACTAAATAAGAAGTAGCTAATCAAGTTTTATGAAGTACAACAGTGATAAACAACCACATATCTTTATTTGTCTTAAAGTCAAGTTTATTTTGCCTTGATTTTAATCTTTGTTTTTAAAGTACATTAAACAACTTTATTTACACATTAATTTCACTTAACCTAATCATGAGTACAATTGTGATTTTTAACTCGTCTGGCCTTAGTCTCTAAGGAAACTATACTTTTTATACTACTTGCGACCCTTGTGCTTGCAATTAAGCTAAACGAGGAACATATATTAACTATTTTTATGTAATTTAACTTTTATTAATAAAAAATATTATGCGGATCAGTCTATAACTCATTAACATAATATTTTTTCCCATTTGTATCTATAGCATACTAAATTCTATATAAATATATATATGAATTAATGTAAATAATTTGCAGTTTCTACTTTTTGAAAAGAGATTGCGTGAGAAAGGAGTTCCAAAAGGATTACAATAGGAAGTGACGTGTATTCGATCCATGCCATCAATTACATATGTAAATTTGGTCCTTAAACATAATTTTCCCCCTAAACTATATAACATTAGATAAAAAAAAGTTTTCTCCAGGAAAGAAAAGATAAAAACGTTTTCTAAAATGGTACTCCTCTAATTTTCAATGTCCGTAATTAATTTGGACATATTAAAAAAATTAAATAAATTAGTTAATTATAATATTAAAATATTCATGTATTGTATATATATAACATATAATAATAAATATAAAAAATAATATGAATTAAAATTTTACATTTAAAATTAAATTCAACTTCATAATTAATTCCTGTACTTGATATGAGATGGATGGAATATTTTGAAACAATAATCATTTTGAGCTTTTAATATGATTTTGTTTCCCCCTTTTCTTTAAATTCCAAATCTGCATTGTTGCCTAGCCCGGTATTGATTGTGAGATTAGTTATATGAAAAAAATCTCATATAATAATCATAATTTGAAATTTTTTTCACATCAGAAGAGTAACGCGCTAAAGTAGATACGGATATGCAGACGTTTGTAGTTCAAACGGGGGGCATACAATGAACATTCAAATTCCAAATAATTAATGCCTTTTGACTTCCAATTAATAACCTCCACAACTTTTTGAGTGGTCAAAGAAATAGGAGCGCTGAAAATTATGAGGCCATGCAACTTTTGCCCGTGGGGAATATCATTAAACTGGGATCATGCCATCCGTTCCCTTCTTTTGTTATGGGAAACATCAATCAATTGATTTTCGTAAAACAAAAAATTAATTAGAATTAGTTAAAACTTAAATGTAATAACTAAGTAAAATATATACATATTTTTTTTTGTAGATATATTCTTATTTATAAAGAGGATAAGTGGGAGAGATACTAAATAAATAATAAAAAAATGTATAGGAGAAATGTAATAACAAAAGTGTATAGCAAATGAGAGAGAATAAATAATTAAAATATTTATAAGGAGGAAGAGTCATCTCTCTTCTTCTCTCGTAATATAAGTCAGCTTCTTTTTCTGATTAATGCAATATATAGTCACTAGCCAAGAAAATTCACTAAATAAAATTAACCAAGAGCAAAATTAAAAAACATATTAAATACTGAGACAAATTTAAATTAAAACTTATTATATAGATCACACCCTCTCTAAATTTAAAACTTATAAATAGAACATGATTGAGTGTTACCTTTTTAACTAATTTATCCTGACTAAAAGTAATTAAAATTAGTTTTTATATCTTTTTATTTTGTCAAGAATTGTCATATGACATTTTGAAATCATAGGAATAAATCACCAATATTAGATTTCATTAAAATAGATTAGATTGCCCTGTAACACCCTAACAACCAAACTTACCATACATACCATAATTTCAAAAAGAAACCAACACATAAACATAATATAAAAAGAAACATCTGTACAGTTCACTGCACGATTAACAAAAGAACCAATCTTAGCTCAGCGGCATAACCATGTTAGAAAAGATTCCACCCATAATATGGTTATAAAAAGCCTCTCATGTGCCTAATTTACGCAATTTTGTAAAGACTCAAATTCAAAAACATAATACCAAAGGAATATTGATCAACTAAGTTACGAAGCTGCTTATCAATCAATAGCCATGACAACATTCAACGCGGGGATCCATAGCCTCTAGGTCTTCCGAAGAAAGTCTTAATAGCTTTGAAAATATAATCGTATGAAAACAAACAATGCATGTAACTCAATGATCAATAATGTCCAAAATAAAAGAATGCACTCTTAGGTGGCAAATAAACAACGAAAATAATTAAAAGATTTTCAGAGCATTGTGCTCCTTCCTCATTGTACCTCCTCTGCTGCTCTCACCTAAAAAGAAAAGTAATGAAGTGAGACTTTATCTCAGTAACACAAATTCCTGCACACTTCCCCTATGAGCACTTGTAAAAGGTACCAGATGGGACTAACAACCAAACAATGAGTCAAGATATCACAATTACAAACAAGAGCAGAAGTTAGAAACTACACAGCAGGTAAAACTACAAAATATTCATAATCATTATCTATTAGTAATTCAGTTCCTGGCTTATAATCCCTCCTAACCATGTGATCGGTGACTCTTATGAGCTTCCATCATGTGCGGTGCACATTGCCCAAAGTGGTAGAGCACATAGGCCATTGGTTCCTTCAAAAAAGAGGTATGCTACCTTAGTGAGTTTACTATCCAATATGTTAGCAGGTATGTTACACTTGAGGTATATTACACTAGGATGGAGGCAACCACGTGGTCATGAAAATCATATCTCTAGCATACCACCTTCCCCAATATAACATATAGATCATAGATTCAAGATTACCATTCCTTATTTCTTACCGCATCCCAAGCATATGAGCACACACATAAATATATGTGTGTAAGATGTAACATGTCACACCTTACTTATATAGTACCTTAGCATTCATTTAGAACCATTCCAGACCATGTTAGATGGTCTTACACTTAAAAATTTCAATTTGGGCGTTAATTTTTGGGAAATTACTATTCACTGTCCAGTTTTCAGATTACAGGTCCAACTTTGAAAAATCATAACTAATTCTAGAAAAATCGTATGGAGGTGTTCCAAAATTCTACAGAAAACTCTTTCAATGCTCTTTAAGGAAAAAATATTCAACTGAACTCACCTTCACTGAAAACGTACAGTTTATTAGATTAAGATTATTATTTGTTTGGTAAAATCTGGACTTTCCAGATTCTCCGCCTTAACTTTAAAAATTCATATCTCTTCGTATACACATCCAAATGAGGTGATTCACCACTCATTTTAAAGCTTGGGGTGTGCACTATAAGTATACCAAATTTCGTAGCTTAACTCATTCATATGGTAGGTCAAACTGAAGGTCGAAACTAACTGCTCCATGACCTACGTTTTATCCCTTAACATCTCTTTACTTTAATTTTTTTTATTTCTTTGGCATACCTAACATGGGCTTACTTTTTCCCATTCATGATCACACATTCCTATACATGCCATAGCTTTATAATTAAATACATGGCATTCACAATATAATTATAACATAGGAGAATTATACATTGAATATTAGTATCAATCATTAACATCAATAATTCTCCACTTCTTCTCCTTGCTTCTGATGCCATTAGCGCCCATCATTGATTGACTCTAAATGGTTGGTTACGAAGGGGTGAGATTCGGGGGAATCTCAGTAGCAAACATTACCACATACATGCACAAGATGGATGCTAGTGTATGGTATGTAGTTTTTCATAAACTTAAGTTAACTAGTGACATACCATCATGCTTTATGCTTGGTATAAAAATGCATGGCCATGGGAACATATTAAAAACAGCATTTCCAGCAACAATCATTATGTCACAACATCATTCAAACAACAAATACAAACCAACACATGAGCATACCATGTCAAGCACATAAAGGGTAAGTTCACTACCTTGCACCTCAAGCTTTCCTCTTACTTTTCCTTTGACTCCCTTGACTTTCCAACCATGTGGGCATTCAGTCAACATCACCAAACATCCTCTTGGATGTTCCAAAGGTCCTAAACATAACCATAATGATCACACAATCCATTAGGACCATTAGATTACATAAAGTTTAGACTAGCTTTCTTGAACCTCAACCCTTTCTCTTAGTCTTAGGGTTTTCTTTCTAACTTTTCTAATATAAATCTTATCATTTTCCATCCTTAAGATCCATTTCTTGTCAATTAGGACCACTTTAAATGGCCTTAGATTCAAGAATACCAAATCTGAAAATTTTGGTTCGCGGGTACTGTTCACGCAGAAACTCCGGAATTTTTGCTCAACTTTGAAAATTCATAATTAAATCTAGAAACATCCAAATTGAGTGCTTCCGAGTCTCACTGAAAGCTCCTTAAGTTAAATTTAAAGGAAAAATAGTTTCAGGAACCAATTCTATGCCAAACAGTACCGGAATTGTACGGAACTCGAAACTCTTCCAAAAGTTCAACACTGTTTCCAGATTTCAAACCCTAACTTTGAAAAATCACCATAAATCGTACACATATCCAAATGAAGTGTTCTACCTATGGATTTAAAGCTTACAGAGTGTAATTTAAGCATGCAAAATTTCAGAATCAGATAGGTACAGTAACTAATTCAAAATAGGTATCAAATCAGATGCTACAGCCACCATATACCTTGATCTTGAAACTTGAACTTAGGTGGACTTTCTCTCACTAGAAATAGCTCTTTCTCTCTCTAGATGCAAGGGCAGCAGAATTTCCCCTAGTGTTCATCAGCTTGGCCAAATTGGGGGGAAGAAGGGTGCCTATTTATAGCCAAAAAGTTGGCTTGAATGGACCAAAATGCCCTTGGTAGCTAGAAGGAGTAAGGGCAATTTTGGAAGTTCAAGTGGACTTTTGCATCATCATTGCATCACCTTATTACATCATCCTTGCATCATGCTTCTAGAAGAGGCCACGTGTCGCAAAAATGGTGGAGGAGAAGGAAGATTAGATCATAACCATTGGATCTAAACTTAGCCCTTAAGTTTCCTCCTATTTTATTTGGCCCACATTTCTCTGACTTTCTTTATGGCCTTCCAGGGTTCAGAAAATTCTTCTGTCTACTCCATAAATTCCTCTTCATTCTAAAGAGTATCTATGAATTTTCTCAGGCCATAACATTTCCTCTAAGCCTTGTATAAAAATCATTTACTAAAATACCCTTTTATCAGTATAATCTGCTCTTTAATTTATTAAAGCCATTCCACTGGCCTTTTGGTTATAGGACTAATTTTATAAATTAGTATAACCTTTGATCCAATTAATCCTCATTTTTACATACATTTTTGAGGTCTCTTACTATTTTAAATAATTACCTCAAACAGTGTACTTTTTACTGGCCATAACCTCATAAATTCCATTTAAACTATCTCAGGGGTATTTTTGTCTTTTCTCTTCATAGAAGAGTCTTAGAATATTATTTCCCATTTTCTGGGATTTTCTTGAAATTTTCTGTACACTCTTCCATTTTTGCCCTTGCTGGTCATAACTTTTTGAATTTACAATTTAGTCTCTATTTGGACTTAACTTCATATAATCCTCTCTTTGAGGCTTCTAACTTAACCTTTGGCCTATATCTAGTCTTTTTTCTCTCTCTAGGCCTTCGAGACTTTACTGGAGTCTCTCACCTTGATTATACTGAAGCCCCTGAAAAACTTTTACTTTGCAGTTTAGTCCCTGAAACTGCTTTGACTTCCTTTCTCATCTTTGGGACTTTTGCTCAAAAAGGGTCCGGTAACCTATCCAATTCAGGCTACTTTTGATGCTTCAAGGCCCAAAAGTCTGGATGTTACATAACACCTCAAATTTTTTGATTCAAGAAGAGCATAAAAGAAAATTTATTTAAATTATTTTAAGCCTAAATAAAAATGGGAAATTGTGGAATATTAATTTTGAGGGCTTGAAAATTTTCTCAAAAAGTTTATTTCCGCAGAAATGGGTTCAATGATTTTAAAGTTAATTTTTGGAGCAAAAATGGCCTATTTTCTTAGAAAATTTAAGGAATAATAGTTAGATGTTTATACTTGAGCTGAAAATTTTAGGATAATTATTTTATGAGGTAAAGAAGGTAACTGAGGCATAAAATACTTAAAATAAATTGAGAATTAATTTCTGAAATTAAGTGCTATATTTTTGAAAAATTCAAAAAAAATAGTTATGCGTTGATTTTTTTGACCCAGAATGTTTATAGTATAGAAATTATTTTATGGGTTAAAGATAGTAATGAATCCATATAAAATAATGTTAATTAATTTCTGGGTTTATTTTACAATTTCAGAATTATAAAGAAAGGATGAAATTGGAAGATACTCACATACTCCCCATGTTCATGGAGGAGGACATGGATCGCTCCTTGGATGATGACACGGATATGTACAGAGCTTAACATGACATATGGAAGGCCACCTTGAAAACCACCATGGCATATAAGTTATTGGAGTATGAGCACTTGGACCTTGAGAAAGATAAGAACACGTTCTAAGAGTCCAAAAGGAGCATTTAAAGCCAGTTTCCATGTTGTTGAAGGCCTAACACAATTATATATGCATGGAGGAGTCCATTGGAGCTATAATCCTTTTAAATTAGGACTCAAATGCATTGTGTTATGGACCATGAGAGTTTCAGAACATGATTTAGCCATATTCAAGCCCAAATGGATGTCTAAAAGGCCCATATATTCTTATGGATGTGAATGGCATTTATGAAGGTCCATTTGGAAGGTCCAAGAAGATTCAAGAAGCATCAAAGTGATATTATTGACATTAATTAGGATTCTGTTTGTTTTAATTAGTTTCTTATTTTGTATTGATTGCTTCTTGAAGGCAAAGACTTCCTTAATATGTATTTCATTAATTAGTAGAGTCAAATAAGATCCTTCTCATTAATGATGGGATACTCTTAGGTAGTGAGTGATCTAGATTATTCTATCTTGACTAGCAAGTTAAGGTATTCTAGAAAGTCTTTTTATTTTCCAATTTTTACTGTATTTTTGCATCTATTTTGATGCATTTTATTTAGCTAGTGTTTTAGGCTCTAATAGCTTTTAATGGGCTTTTGGGGCTTAGGTTATCAATTAGGATTTTCATTTTAGGGTTTTCAAGAGTCTTAGTCTATAAATAATTCAGTATGTACTCTTTTCAATAGAGATGATTTGAATAATCAATAATACGAGAATTTTATTTCTCTTTGTGTGAGCCTTGCTTGCATCCCTGTATTCTCATGAGAATACTCGACTGTATCAAGGGATTGATCTACTTTGTGGTATCTTCATGACTAGGGTTGTAAGAAACAGGTTCTTTTAAGGTCCTACCTTGATTATCCGTCCGATTCCTTGTGTTTGGGGTTACAAGAGGCATGTCCTCTTGGGGTCTCATGCCATCCTATACTTGATTCTAGCCAGTCCATACGTCCCCCTTATATCACACGTACCCACTCTTTTAAAATGGGCATTTTCCTTTCACTCACACACTTGACATGCACCCACTCTTTTAAAAACCCCTCAAATGCATTTCTCATCCTTATTTCTTTTGCTATTTAAAGAGGAAAGAGAGGGAGAGACTGAGAGAAGCAAGAGGTGATGGAAGAGAAAAAAGAGGCTATTAGAGAAGGGAAACTTTGCATGCAACCTCTGATTTCAGCTGAGGTTGCATGTTTTCTAGCTCTCTTGCATGATGAATTTTAACTTCAAGTCCTTCCATTTAGCTATGATAGGCATCAAGTTTATTGGGGAGCCGTATGAAGTATTGGAAAATAATAATAATACTAGTAGTAGTAGTAGTAGTTGTTATGAAACATCCTTGCTTTTACCCTCAGAGTACACATTCGTAAGCATTATAGTTCAAGCGGATCATGATACAAGCTCATGGATTTAAAATATCAACATAATTACTTGGGTTACTATTCATTTGGTAAAATCTGGAACTTTCAGATTCCGTGTCTCAAATTTTGGAAATTCGTATCCCCTTGTGTACACATCCAATTGAGGTGTTCTACCTATCATTTTAAAGCTTGGGATGTGTACAACATGTCTACCAAACTTCATGGCTTAACTCTTTCATTTGATAGGTCAAACTAGAGCTGGAAGTTGACTGCTCTAGCACCTATGTTTTATTCATTAGATAATTTTTGCTTTAATCCTTTTTATTGTTTTAGCATGCATAACTTGGCCCTATCCTTTTCCATTCATTCTTATACCTTTCCATTCATACCATAAACATCCTAAATGAATACATTACATCATTGCCATTCATATACATAATTTACACAATAGGAGAATTATACATTAACCAATAGCTTCAATCATTAACATGAATAATTCTCCACTTTCTTCTCCTTCCTTCTCATGCTCTCCTTCATGCAATCATTGTCCATCATACTTAATCTAAATGGTTGGGTAAGGAGGGGTGAGATTCAAGAGAATCTCAGTAGCAAACATTCCCATTTATGCATGCAAGATGGATGCAAGTGTATGACATGCTTTTGTGCACATAACTTTATCGTTTATGCATGGTGAAATGCCATGGAAAGTAAACCAGTTCATTCATATTCACATAACATAATGCCAAGGCATGCTTAACTAAACATAGCAATCATAATTCAGCAGTATAGCTTAGTCACATCATGGCATTAATAGCACATACACACATACACATCAAGCACACAAGAAAGGTAAGTTCGCTACCTTGTATCATAAGTTTTCTCTTGCTCTTCAACTTGCTTCCTTTTACTTCCAACCATTAAGGTTGCTTCTTCAACCTTTGTCGTTCCTTTTCCTTGATGTCTCATGACCCTAAATGCACTAACACATCATTTTCATTCATTCATTAGAGCCATAGTAATCAACAACATTAATACTTTGTTTTCTTTGAGCTATATTAGCTTCTAACTTTTGAGCTTGATTTCCAACCTTCTTAAAATTAATTTCGCAAACTATTCCCACACAATTTTACATGTAAAATCTATTTCCAAGCTTAAAATAATCAAAATCAAACTACTCCCCATGCAACTTGATTTGGCCGAACATAGGGTCTTAGGACTCAACATTCTACTTTCAATTCTAATGCTTCCAAACTTGTTTTCTCACCTTTACCCCGCACAATTTTTCATTTTAAACACATTGGAAGCATCAAAATCATAAAAATCCAATCCTATCCCAAAGAACCATTCATGGCTGAAATATTACTCAAGTTACATAATCATGAAGTTCAACTAATTTTAGCACAAAACCACTTGATTCGTGTTCCTTTCAAGCCTTTGAACATTATTCTAACATCAATTTCATCTTCCCTTACTCTTAAGAATTTCGTGTAGTATAACCCCCTAAGGTTTCAAGCTCCCAAAAATCTTTAAAATCCATAACCAAAATTAATAACAACAAGGGTAGTGAAAACTACATCAAAAACCATAAACATACCTTGTTTTGGAGCTTGATTTTGCATATGACCACTTGGCTTTTCTTTATCCCTCTTCTTTCTCTCTCTAGAAACTATTTTTCCAAAGCTTCCCCAAGGTTTCCATGGCTTAGGATGAAATGAGAGGGAGGGGAGGGGTATTTGTAGAAAACAAGATTGAATTTGGGCCGTTGATCTTAAAAATACGCGGCTTGATCTGGACCATCCATTTTCTCTTTTAATCTTATGGTGACAAGTGTCTTATAACATCATGTTTACCTCATCATAATGACATCATGCTTACATCATCAATCCACATGCTTTAATCCAACCGTACATGTGTCTTGCATCCGACCGTACACGTGTCTTACATCCAGCCGTACACGTAATACCTTCTTTTCCCATCTAACCGTACACTTGTATCCTCCATATTCCTTCATCATTTTGGCATTAAAATAAGGAGTAAATTAATATAAAATCCGTGCAAAATACCATCTTTAGGCATTCCTCCACCTATCTTGCCATTCTGCACCGTATGTGGTACTGTTTCGAGTCCTGACTTACCCGGGACCACTGAGACATGTTCTCGCACCATTTTGTCACCTCAAATAAATCCACATGGCATTATATAACTTGCCTAAAGAAAGAGTGATGATCTTCCCTTGTTCTTCCATTAAATAATTAAAAATAATTAATAATATTTATTTCGGAGTGAACTTGACCGAATTCTTTCTACCGATCCACAACTCCGAGAATCTATCTCTGGGTACCAATACTATTTATTCATCACAGGAAATTCTTCTAATTTTTCTTAAGTCCAAAGTCAACCTCTAGACCTTTGACTTTGACTTTTTCCAGATAGTGTATAAATAGGCTTTAAATTCCATTAAAGCCAACCTCTTTGCTTTCTGGAGATGGAATTATTTTTAAAACCTATGATAATTCCTCAAGTATCTTCCCCCATTTCCTTCCAATTATCTGAGGCCTCCCTATACTTTAAATAATTTATTTTTAATAATATTCCAAATCAGTCAAAACCCTGGGAATTCTACAAATTCCTTTTGGGGCATTTTCGTCATTTTTAGCCTCATACAGGCTTTTGAACCTTATCCCCATTTTTCTAGAATTTTTTTTTTGAAGTGTTCAGGCCTTAACATACAATTTTCTATTTTCTGGGGTTTTTCTGGGATTTCGGGCATAATTTTCATTTTTACCCCTAGCAGCCTGAAACTTTACAAAATTACAATTTTGCCCCTGGTTTGGCTTAACCTCAAAATTTATCTCATTGAGGCCTCCAACCTAACTATTAGCCTACATTCATCTCTATTTCTCATTCCTAGCCTTAAGACTTCTTCTAAGTCTCTAACTTCCTCTTTTCTCAATCCCAGGAAACTTTTCCTTTGCGATTTAGTTCCTGGGAATCCTATTATCCTTCCAGGGAATCTTTGGGACCTCTGCCAAAAAGGGCATGGTAGCCTGCCCATCTCAGGCTAATTCTTGTACTTCTTGGTCTAAAAATTAGGATGTGACAAGTTAGGTATATGTATAAGTTTATATATGTGTCGAAGATGAAAGCATGGCATTTGTTGGTACCTGGAGATAATAAAAAGAATTTAAACAGTTAGATTATGAATTGATGACTCATAAACCATAGTTAAAAGCTTAAAGAGGCTAAGGTTTAAAGTATATATAGATAATAGATATATACACACACACTCACATAGTTAATTGGCTTCGGCTTATGGAAGTAGAGAGGATTTAGTTTGATGAAATTATTTAATTTTAGTGCTTGTACATATGAGAATTGGGAGTACTATTGAATCTGGAATTTTGGCTAAAAATGAGAAGAGAAATGGGTTTGAATGGTCTTGATTTATGATGATGGTGTTAAACTAAATAAAGCTAGGAATTTAGGTGTTGATTTTAATAGTTTATTTATGGCTGTTTGAAGTGAGAATTTTTGAAGTATATATATATATATAATGGAATATATGGATTTGATTGTTTGTAGGTGTGACTGAAAAGTTTGAGAAGGCTTATATACTTTTGGTTTTTATGATTTGAAGAGAAAATATGAATGTATTGGATATTGTAAATAGGATTGAAATTACTATTGAAGGCTATAAGACAAGATGAAGAATGAATTTATGATCAGAACCAAAAAGGTAATCACATCTGGACGAAAATTTCTAGATTATAAATTGTAGTAGGAATTGACTTGAATTTCATTGTTTAAGGTTTCAAATGGTGGATGGGAATTTTAAATGGGTAGATTAATGGTTATGGTGTTTGGAAATTATTTCAAAGGTATACATAATGTGGTAAACCAGATGCCTAATACAGGCCAAGTAGCCAGGAAGAAATGTAAAGAACAAGAATTGTTGAAGCTAGCATATTGGAAGATCAATAGGCCAAAATAACCGTAGCAGCTACAATATTATAGGTTTCTTCCTCTTGACCAAATCTGTAACCTGAAGGGAATTGAAAGACGACGCGCAGCGGAAAACCAACTCGAAATTTTAAAAACTTTCAACCCCTTCCCGGATCTACCGATCGCGTTTAAGTCAGGTAGTAAGAAACGTTACCTTTGGTGTTCGATTTCCTGGTGACTCGATGATTCGGCCGTTCAGGATGCTTCTGCTCGCCTCCTTTGTCGTTCGAAGTCGACAACTCCGGTCGGCTTCCTCTACCGGTATCCACACGAGTAGCCCTCAAGCTCGAACGGCGTGCTAGCGCCTATGTCCGTCTAGGGTTTTCGAAATCCGTCCTCTCTCCTCTCTTAGGCCGTCTCTTATCTGTTGGTGCTCTCACTTGCCTAAACCCTAGCTCCTCATATCAAATATATAGGATGCTATATAGGTTTAATTAATAATATTTAATTTCGAAATTAACTCTAAATTAATTCCGAAATTAATACAATATCAAATATTGCCTAATCAGATAAGAGAACAATTAAATAAATATGGTTTAAATTAAATCCGTCTCACAGATTTAATTCTCCTATTTATTTAATAAAGAGATGACGGAATTAATTTGTATATATTTAATTTATCCTTATAAATTAAATCTAACAATTAATATCTCTTATATTTATATATATATACGAATTTATATATATATATACACGTCCCCCCTATATTATTCATTGAATCTGGACATATCTTAGATTCAATGAATCTGGACATCATAACTCGTGTCGGGCTATTTTGTGTGCGACCTTGTAGGCCCATATGAAATTGGCAGTGGGCCATTAACTACAATGACTCACAAGTCGTAAGCGGTCTCTAGCAAGACATCACGACTACCCAAATCATATGAGGATCATTGAACGATGCAACCT
Organism: Neltuma alba; assembly: GCF_004799145.2. Lineage (NCBI taxonomy): Eukaryota > Viridiplantae > Streptophyta > Magnoliopsida > Fabales > Fabaceae > Neltuma > Neltuma alba. Next base: position 284,197 of record NW_021635651.1, on the reverse strand, counting down.
TTCATACAACCATATCACGTCCCTTTTGTCACACGACATTTTGGTCATGGATGAGGCATGGAGAACATCATCCTCCTATTCATGACCGTTACTTTCTCGATCCCTGAGTAGTCTGAGTATAGAAACGGAACTACCTTTCCATTATAGTATGGCCATACATTTCTCAGACTCACTCATCGAGGGGCCCAGTAATGTCTCTCTACGAATGTGAGGGACAAATTCCATCTTGACCATTCACATTCCTACGCATGAAAAACCACTAAGCCTGAACATAGTCTTTATGATCACTCGGTCAAAAGTGACTTTTGACTAGGTCAAAGCTAAGCATTTCTCATGTATGAATCCATGATGATCTCAGGTCAAAGGGCAGAGTGACGTGGTTTGTATATGAGAGAAGCTTATGACTTAACCCATGCAGCTCTCTCATAGCGGGTCGGTCCAACACCTTGTACTCTTACATGTGCCTATGACTTTAATTTATATCTCTATATATCTTTAAAGTCATACTGGTCTTATTTCATCTTTGCTCCCACATAGATGACCGACCAGGGACATTTAGGATAAACCATGAGTTATCCAAGGATAGTTATCATAGTAAACATGCAAATGATATGATATAAATTAACAATGTTCAAAACATAATGATTGGCCCCTAGGGCACAATTTCCAACATCCTCCCACTTGCACTAGGTACAATCATTAATTTGTCTAATTCCCATTGACCTAACATGACGCTCATGCTTTGCTTGCACAAGCGGCTTTGTTAGAGGATCAGCAACATTGTCTTCTCCTGCTACTTTGCATATTTTTATATCACCTCTATCGTTGATTTCTCTGATGAGATGAAATCGCCTGAGTATATGCTTGGTCCTTTGATGTGACCTAGGCTCTTTGGCCTGTGCAATAGCACCGCTGTTGTCACAGAACAAAGTTATTGGATCTGAGATGGTAGGTATCACCCCAAGTTCAGTAATGAACTTCCTTATCCAAACTGCTTCCTTAGCTGCATCAGATGCTGCTATATACTCAGCTTCCGTTGCAGAATCTGCTATAGTGCCCTGCTTAGAGCTCTTCCAGCTTACTGCTCCATTATTCAGGAGGAATATATATCCTGATTGCGATTTACTGTCGTCCTGGTCAGTTTGGAAACTTGCATCTGTGTAACCAGTTACACAGAGCTCATCATCCAATCCACCATAGACCAAGAATAAGTCCTTAGTCCTTCTTAAGTACTTAAGGATATTCTTGACAGCAGTCCAATGGCCTTCACCAGGGTCCTGTTGATATCTGCTAGTCATACTTAAGGCAAACGAGACATCCGGTCGAGTACATAACATGGCGTACATGATAGATCCTATGGCCGAGGCATATGGAACCTTACTCATGCGACCTCGCTGATCAGGTGTACTAGGACACAAATCCTTGCTGAGGTGAATACCATGAGACATGGGTATGAAACCCCTCTTTGATTCCTGCATACTGAACCTATGCAGTATTTTGTCTATGTATGTGCTCTGACTTAGTCCTAGAAGTCTTTTAGATCTATCTCTATAGATCCTAATTCCTAGGATGTAGGTGGCTTCACCCAAGTCTTTCATTGAGAAAGACTTTCCTAACCAAGACTTGACAATCTGCAAGGTAGGAATGTCATTCCCAATAAGTAGGATGTCATCGACATAGAGTACCAAAAACACAACTGTGCTCCCACTAACCTTCTTGTACACACAAGGTTCATCAGCATTTTGAAGAAATCCAAACCCTTTGACTACTTCATCAAAACGATGATTCCAACTCCGAGATGCTTGCTTCAATCCATAAATGGACCTTTGAAGTTTGCACACCTTACCAGAGTCCTCAGAACGCACAAACCCTTCAGGTTGTGTCATGTACACATCCTCAAGTAGCTTTCCATTAAGGAATGCTGTCTTGACGTCCATCTGCCATATTTCATAGTCATAATATGCTGCAATGGCAAGGAGGATTCTGATTGACTTGGCCATTGCAACTGGGGAAAAAGTCTCATCATAGTCCACACCATGAGTTTGATTAAATCCTTTTGCAACCAGCCGTGCCTTGTAGACATTTACATTGCCATCCATGTCGGTTTTCTCCTTAAAAACCCACTTGCACCCGACGGTTTTTACACCTTCAGGCGGATCGACTAAGGTCCAAACCTGATTGTCGTACATGGATTGCATCTCAGACTTCATGGCATTAAGCCATTTTTCAGAGTTTGGTCCCACTATAGCCTCTTGATAGGTAGTCGGCTCATTATGCTCAATGAGCAACACATCACGATTGTCAGAAATCAGAAATCCATATCTCTGAGGCTGAAACCGTGCCCTATTAGATCTCCGTGGACCTTGCGTGACTTGAGGAGTCTCAACAACTTGTTGTGAGTTATCTCCGATTTCCACCTGTAGGTCTGTGGTGTCTTGTGGCTCTCGAACTTCTTCGAGCTGTACCTTGCTCCCACTGGTTCTTTTAGAGATAAACTCTCGTTCGAGAAAGATACCATTTCTGACAACAAACACTTTGTTATCGGTGGGGTTGTAGACATAGTATCCCTTGGTTTCCTTAGGATATCCCACAAAAAGGCACTTTGAGGATTTGGGCGCTAATTTATCTGAGGCTTGTTGCTTAACATAGACCTCACATCCCCAAATCTTGAGAAAAGACAAACTAGGTTTTCTCCCAGTCCATATCTCATAGGGAGTCTTTTCAACTGCCTTAGATGGAACACGATTCAGTGTGAACGCAGCTGTCTCTAGGGCATGGCCCCAAAAGGACGGTGGAAGATCTGTTCGACTCATCATGGATCGAACCATATCTAATAGTGTTCGATTCCTCCGTTCAGAAACGCCATTCCATTGTGGTGTTCCTGGAGGAGTCAATTGTGAGACTATCCCACAACTCCTAAGATGATCAATGAACTCTTGGCTCAAATATTCACCACCCCGATCAGATCGAAGGGCTTTAATTGTTTTGCCAAGCTGGTTTTGTACTTCATTTTGAAATATCTTGAACATTTCAAAAGACTCAGATTTATGTTTCATCAGATAGATGTACCCATATCTGCTAAAATCATCTATAAATGTGATGAAGTACGAATAACCTCCTCTGGCATTTGTATTCATCGGTCCACACACATCTGTATGTATGAGGCCCAACAAATCTGTGGCCCTCTCACTGTGCCCAGTGAAAGGTGACTTAGTCATCTTTCCTAACAAGCAAGACTCGCAAGTATCATATGATTCAAAATCAAATGAGTTGAGAAATCCATCTTGATGGAGTTTAGAAATGCGTTTCTCATTTATGTGGCCTAGACGACAGTGCCAGAGGTATGTCGGATTCAAATCGTTTGGTTTGACCCTTTTGGCGGTTATGTTATAGATATTTCCATGATTGAGTTGTTCTAAATTCAATATATAATGATCACCATGCAAATCACCATGAGCATAGAAAATATCATTACGATAAATAGAACATCTACCATTCCCAGCAATGGAAGTATAACCTTCCTTATCCAAATAAGAAAGAGAAACAATGTTACTACTCAAAGCAGGAACATAATAGCAATTGTTCAAAACTAACAAAAGCCCAGTGGGCAAAACTAATTCATAAGCGCCTACAGCTAAAGCAGCAACCCTTGCTCTGTTTCCAACTCGTAGGTCAACTTCGCCCTTCTTCAGCTTCCTACTGTCCTTTAGACCCTGCACATTCGTACAAATGTGAGAACCACATGCAGTATCTAATACCCATGTAGTGGAAGTAGAAAGATGAATGTCTATAACATAAATACCTGAAGCGATAGCCCCGCTATCCTTCTTGTTCTTTTTCAGATCTTCGAGGTAGAGCTTGCAATTCCTCTTCCAATGACCAGGTTCATTGCAGAAGAAGCAGACTCCTTCCTTTGGAGGCTTTGCCTTCTTTGGTGCAGGCTTGGTTTGAGGATTGCCTGACTCTCTGGTCTTACCGGATAAGCCATGACCTTTCCCTTTGCCCTTGCCTTTGCCTTTCTTCTTCATATCCTTTCCTTTCTGAACCATCAAAACAGAACTGGGCTTCTTCTTAAGACTCGGCTCAGCAGTTTTAAGCATCCCATGCAGTTCAGAAATAGATTTCTCCATGTTGTTCATGTTGTAGTTCATGACAAACTGGTCATAACTTTCGGGGAGTGAGTTCAAGATCAAATCTGTAGCTAACTCCTGGCTCACATGGGAAATCCAAGCCTTTCCAGGTGATCAATGTACCCTTTCATCTTTAAGACATGAGCACTGACTGATGCACCTTCAGCCATCTTGCAGGAATGTAAGGCCTTAGTGGTCTCATACCTCTCTTGCCTTGCCTGTTGCTGGAACATTTCCTTGAGATGGACAATCATCTCATAAGCCTCCATGTGTTCTAGATCTCTTTGGAGTTCTGGAACCATGGTGGCAAGCATCAAGCATCCCACATCGACAGAGTCTTCCTTATGCTTTGCGTAAGCATCTCTCTGAGCTCTAGGAGCGTTGGCTGCTGGCTCTTCAGGAATGGGTTGATCTAGGACATGTGCCTTTCTTTCATGCTTGAGAACAATTCTCAAGTTCCTAAACCAGTCAAGAAAGTTTGTCCCATTGAGTTTGTCCTTCTCAAGGACAGATCGCAACGATAATGTAGCAGTATTACTAGTCGTCATGATTCTACAATTAAAAATATGCAATTGTATTAGCAATCTCCCACTAAATATACAACCCTCAATGCATTAATTAGTGGGCTAAGATCCATATTTGGCTTAAACTTAAGTCCGCTTTGGCAGGACGCTTAAAATTAAGTTATTTAGGTAGGTAACACCTTTACCAATTACATCGAATGTAACTCTTAGATGTTTATGGGATTCTATCATCATATGATCCGGCATGTCTTAATCCCATCTAATGCCTTGAGACCCAAAACCGTTTTGTTAGTCTCAATTAAGTCAAACAATAACAAACATATGTGAGTAGCACCATTACTCTTGCTTATCTCCCCAAGATAACTTAAATGCACCCACTTTGGTGGAGCCTACAATTGAGCGATCGAGGTTTTGACAAGTGTTCATTAATTGACGGCATTATGACTTAAGATTTCATTTAGAGGGCTTAATTAACTATCTGGTTTACTAGAATGCATGTATCGCGGTTGTATCTCATACAAGTAATATGCATATAAAACATACATAGAGTAACATAATCATAAGATGCATGATTTAAACGTGACTCAATATGGCTCACCTACCCTAAGTCCCCTCAAGCCAATGAGAGGAGCTCTCTAATAAGAAAAGGAAAATTACATAAAGAAACCTCATTTTTAACATTGAGGGGAGTGAGATGAGAAGAGAATGTACATGGAGAGAAATAGAGAAAGGCACGACACGCAGGCCGTATTTAGAAAAATTACAACACTTGTAATCTAGAGCCATATTGTTCACCATACCCAAACAGTCAAGAATCAATATTCATACTATGTGAAGGGCAATCAAGTTACAAAACTAAAACATTCATACATCAAGAAAGGCAGTATAGGTTACGATTAAGTCGCGCTAGGATTAGATAGCCACGGCGGTCCCGCCAGCCGGTTAGCGGGCGGGGTCTAGGGGCAGCGCCCCGAGAAGAAAATTTTTTTTCGATAATTCCAATTCGGTTTTCTTCCAATTCAGTTTTCTTAGATCCCCGTTAATGTCAATTGATCAATATCAATTAATCGCACACACATGTATCACATACATGACCGCCTTACGCACAATCGCACATACATGTAACGAACGAATTCAGTTTCAATTCGGATTCCCTATATGTCATACATAATCTCCTACGACGATTATCTTCTACGTTCTTAACGGTTATTTTCGCACAAGGATTGTACAATAGGCACGTTCAATTCGAATTACAGGTTATACAACTATGCACATTCAATTCGAATCATAGAAACAACTAGTCAGACATAGCGCACACGATCGACCAAGACATTCAACATACATCATATGTATCAAACAACCGAACCTAACTTAAACACAGAACGGCACGGCTCTGATACCACTGAAGGGAATTGAAAGACGACGCGCAGCGGAAAACCAACTCCAAATTTTAAAAACTTTCAACCCCTTCCCGGATCTACCGATCGCGTTTAAGTCAGGTAGTAAGAAACGTTACCTTTGGTGTTCGATTTCCTGGTGACTCGATGATTCGGCCGTTCAGGATGCTTCTGCTCGCCTCCTTTGTCGTTCGAAGTCGACAACTCCGGTCGGCTTCCTCTACCGGTATCCACACGAGTAGCCCTCAAGCTCGAACGGCGTGCTAGCGCCTATGTCCGTCTAGGGTTTTCGAAATCCGTCCTCTCTCCTCTCTTAGGCCGTCTCTTATCTGTTGGTGCTCTCACTTGCCTAAACCCTAGCTCCTCATATCAAATATATAGGATGCTATATAGGTTTAATTAATAATATTTAATTTCGAAATTAACTCTAAATTAATTCCGAAATTAATACAATATCAAATATTGCCTAATCAGATAAGAGAACAATTAAATAAATATGGTTTAAATTAAATCCGTCTCACAGATTTAATTCTCCTATTTATTTAATAAAGAGATGACGGAATTAATTTGTATATATTTAATTTATCCTTATAAATTAAATCTAACAATTAATATCTCTTATATTTATATATATATATACGAATTTATATATATATATACACGTCCCCCCTATATTATTCATTGAATCTGGACATATCTTAGATTCAATGAATCTGGACATCATAACTCGTGTCGGGCTATTTTGTGTGCGACCCTGTAGGCCCATATGAAATTGGCAGTGGGCCATTAACTACAATGACTCACAAGTCGTAAGCGATCTCTAGCAAGACATCACGACTACCCAAATCATATGAGGATCATTGAACGATGCAACCTTTCATACAACCATATCACGTCCCTTTTGTCACACGACATTTTGGTCATGGATGAGGCATGGAGAACATCATCCTCCTATTCATGACCGTTACTTTCTCGATCCCTGAGTAGTCTGAGTATAGAAACGGAACTACCTTTCCATTATAGTATGGCCATACATTTCTCAGACTCACTCATCGAGGGGCCCAGTAATGTCTCTCTACGAATGTGAGGGACAAATTCCATCTTGACCATTCACATTCCTACGCATGAAAAACCACTAAGCCTGAACATAGTCTTTATGATCACTCGGTCAAAAGTGACTTTTGACTAGGTCAAAGCTAAGCGTTTCTCATGTATGAATCCATGATGATCTCAGGTCAAAGGGCAGAGTGACGTGGTTTGTATATGAGAGAAGCTTATGACTTAACCCATGCAGCTCTCTCATAGCGGGTCGGTCTAACACCTTGTACTCTTACATGTGCCTATGACTTTAATTTATATCTCTATATATCTTTAAAGTCATACTGGTCTTATTTCATCTTTGCTCCCACATAGATGACCGACCAGGGACATTTAGGATAAACCATGAGTTATCCAAGGATAGTTATCACAGTAAACATGCAAATGATATGATAACGTAATTAATAAATTCATAAATTAACAATGTTCAAAACATAATGATTGGCCCCTAGGGCACAATTTCCAACATAACCTTCATTAGCAGATTCATTTTTTGTGGTTTCCCTGATCAAACTAGAAGTTACCAAGGCACCGTGCATAGCACTGAATAGGGAGCCGCTGAATACACCAGCTATGCCTAACATGTGAAATGGATGCATAATAATATTGTGTTTAGCCTAAACTACAATCATAAAGTAAAGTTACCAGAATGCATTAGGGAGATTCTTAATAGTACATCAAGATATGGGATAAAATTTGTAGTTGAGAGAATTTATGATAAAAGTTGTTTGAGGAATGTTAAATTTCAGTTTAAGAAGATTAATAGATATGTTAGAAGTTGTATTTGATTAGCTTGGAATTTTATTTTGTTGGATGTTCTTAAAGGTTAAATGGTAGAGGTGAATAACTGAATTAGGATCGATTATGTTTGGATGGTGATTGAGGGATGAAGGGCACCTTGTTTGTCCTTAAATATAATAGACAAAAAATAATATTTTTAACCAAGATGACCAGTTACTAAGTAAGGTAACTATTTAGAATTACAAAAAGAAGGAAAACATTTCAAAAGCTATATTATGAGCAAGAAAAGTTGTCTAGGATGACTAAGTATTAAGATTTAAAGAAAGTTATTTAACTTATAAATTATAATTGGATCAAGTGTACGTTAATCTACCCTTACAAATACGATAGGCTTTGATATTTGTATAAACCCATTGAGGAGGCGGCTTGAGAAGAAAAAGGTCAGGTTTGACTTGACGGAAAGAGGTTTAGGTAGTAGTTCTTTTCTATCTTACACTTGTGTATGCTTTTTTTTTTTTAATTAAGAAAGACAACTAAAACAAACTAAGTCTTCAAAATTACACCAGAAGAACTAAGAGGTACATCCCTGATAAGAACGCCACGTTCACCATTTGGAGGATCATAAATCATGGTGAAATCAACCAGCATATTTCTAGCTTTAGTAGCAAATACATCAGCCACAGAGTTCGCCTCACGTGCACAGAGGATGACTTCAATCTCCCACTTGTAAAACCCTTTACCTCAAAACATTATAAATTCGTCGTAAAATCACTACTATGGTAGAAAAGGAAAGCTGTTACAACAAACTACCATAGTAGAAAGAAATTGCGTAATTTTTGAAATTAACATTCAAACTCGAGTCAAACCCAAACTCCATTACATGAAACTAGAAATCATTCATTAACATCCACTAGGCCTCCGAGCCTCCGGCTCGGGTAACGAAAGACATCAACATTAGCCCATCCAAATGGTTTCCAACAAAATAAAACAAAGTTTCACAAGACACTAGAAATGGCCTCCAGCCAACCAAAATAAGGAGATAACATTCCCTCCAGTTTACAATAAGGCCGAGTAATCAAAATATTTCAAAAGGAGTCCTAAACGTGGCAATATATACTAGCCATAGATATACAAGGGCTAGAGGCCTAAAGCTAACCAAGCTTAAGCCTCTGCGTCTCTTCCCGATGGCACACGCCTAGAATCTTCACCTGAAAACATTGTAAACCACGGGGTGAGACAAACATCCCAGTAACCAATCTTTCCAATTCAAGGTACTACTAAATAGGTGCTCGTGAGGTGTCAAATGGACAGTTCACAAGTAATATGATAAATGATAGCCACACAAGTCATGCAAGTGCAATGATGCAATCCCATCAACCATATCCCTCACTTTGGGAGATTTTCAAGAGCCGAACCCGGCCTATCCCTCACTATGAGGGATGTAAGGAGCCAAAAGGCCTATCCCTCACTCTGGGGGACGTAGGGAGCCAAAAGGCCTATCCCTCATTATGGGGGACGTAAAGAGCCAACCATCATGCATTAATGGAGGCCTTACCACGTAGTAGTAACAATCAAAACTCTCACCAATTCCCAATTCATGCATCATGCTCAAACCGTAATCAAAGAGTAAATGATCATTTCACAATTAACTTCTTTCAGTGGCCTATCTTTCACAAGTTCCAGATTCAATCAATATCAATTTAAACCCCACAAGACGGTTTTCCTTTTTAATATACAGCATACACTTGAACACAGTTGTTACTCAGAGCACAAAGCATAAATCCACTCACAATACCACAAAAGCATGTACAAAGGATTGGAAAGTGGTTACCTCTCGCCTGAGTAAGGAATAACAAACCAACAACACGGTCCCATGCACCAACAAGGCTCACAACCGGTCTACACAAGCACACAACTATCATGTATTAGCTTTTAACTAATAATGTGGCCAAAACAACATTTGGGGACACAAAATTCCTAACTCCAACCAAACTCTACCCAACTCAAAAGGGTATAACCACCAAGATAACACTCCAAGGTCATAAAAATCGATTAAAACCTTAATTCCTTTCCAAACATCAATTAAAATTCATAACCTCAAGGACCCACTATAGGAATCCAACACCCAAACATCCCATTTGAACAATAGAAGTCTTAACAACATTCTAAACCGATTAAACATCCAATTTAACCCTCCTTAACATAACCCAAATCACAAAACTCAAAATCAATCTCCACATTATCATACTCAATCACAAACCTCCCATTTCCATAACCCTAACTTCAAAAACTCAAAGTTCTTTAAATCCAAGAAAACTACACCGATTAAATACTTAGACTAACCCAAAGCAATCAATTAAACTCAAAACAATCAGTCAAAAACCTCAATTCCATAACAACCTAGAAAACTCTAGGGTTTCACCATAAATCCTTAGAAATTCTAAGAAAGAAAGTAGATTAGAGGTTAAAATCACTTAATTGAGGTAATGGATCCTTAGAAACACCTTTCCCCAGCCACAACACCGAAACTCTAGCAGAGCCTCTCTCTCTTCCTTCAGATTTTCTAATTTTCGCAGAACTAGACCCCTCCCACGACTATATAGATTCAACCCCCTTCGCCGCGGTGAACCCAGAACTTCGTCGCGGCGAAAGCTTCCCGAGAGGAAACTCTCGCTTGCCCAGAAAACTTTCGCCGCGGCATACCCCTAACTTCACCGCGGCGAGACCTTCCCAAGAGGAAAACCTCGCTCACCTAAACAACTTCGCCGCGGCCAAACATTCCCGAAAGACATTCCCCCCGGAACTCCCGGTTCGTTGTGGTGAACATACCCTGAGAGGGGTCTGTTCACCTATTCCTCCAACATACCTCAATGCGAACCCGAACACCAAGATCAACACTAAATCACTAATCTATCCTCAAAATCAACCAAAAAAAGGCTATTAAAACCCGATAAAACTCAGGATGTTACACCACTCCTGTTCAAACATCTGCTGTATCTCAACCAAAAGATTATAATCAGGATGCTCAGAAGGAATATTTTTCTGAATGAGAGTAACTAATACATTGCAATCACTTTCAAAGATAACATTCCGAAGGTTATGATCCCACACTATTTTGAGTGCCCACAAGAGTCCCCAAGCTTCAGCAGTAAGAATCGAACCCAGACCAACTCTATACATAAAGTTATGGAGGAAAGAACCTTGATGATCCCCAAAAACACTGCCACACGTGCTAATACCAAAAGCTAAGTGCTGAGAGCCACCCACATTAGCTTTCATAACATCCAGTATAAGGGGGTATCCAGGTGGGTCATCTTATGTGCCCCATATGCAAGTAAACTGGATTACAGGTGCCTCAATTTAGACATGCCTGAGAACGTGCAATAACTGAATCAACCCTCCACCCTTGGTTATTGAGCAAATGTACATTTTGACTAAGTCAAATATTATGGCACAATAGGAAACCAGAGTCTAAACTCAAAACCATTTATAGAGTTACGCTGATATATACAAGAAGCAAGCCATATGGAAAGAACCGATGACTTATAGAAATGACTCCTCCACTTAGAAGGAATAAGCACATCCCAAATCTGTTTACTATGGATACAGTCCCGTAGCACATGAAAAACTAACTCTTGCTCCCCTAAACAAAAATTGCAGTTCCCATTGGGATGTGATCCACACTTATATCTAGCCAGGAAAGTAAGTAACTTGTCTTGTGCACATAACTACATAAAGATTTTACATTGTTATGGGACTTGTAGCTCCTAGATGCCCTTACACAAGCTCTTGTCAAGAGTTAAATGCTAGCAAGATAACTGACTATAAGCTGATTTCAAAGTAAACAAGCTCGACAATGGCCAACACCACACAGGAAAGTCCTCACTTTCAGCGGGATTCACCTGAGCACGGTAAATTCCTTGAATCACATGTTGTGGTAGATAACTAAGAATTTCTTGGGAATCCTACAAGGTCCATTTATTCTTTTTTCTCTGAAAGATGGTTAGAACTTCATCTGGGTTTGAATCTTACTGAGAGGTCCACTAGAGATCAGACAAATTTTTTCCAGTCCCATACCCCTGAGGTTGTGACACAATCTCTTACTTTCCAACTCAGAGCTTCTTGTGGCAATGAATCAATCACATATTTATCAAGAGAGTCATAGTGAGGTACCCACACATCTCTCCAAAATAGACTATCCTGTCCATTCATAATCCTCCAAGCTAGACCATTTGTTACCTCCCTCCAGCTTGAATAGATGCCTTTCCAAGTTCGTGACTTCGTTCTATACTTCTCAACTTTTAGAATCAAATCATTACCATCCTTAGACTTCTCACATAAAAACTAAACCCAAAGAGATTCTTTTTGAGTAATTAAAGCCCACCCAAGGCTTTGTTAGTAAGCTTGGCTTGACATAACCCCAAGCTACCCTCATCTTTCCTAGTACAAACAGTATCCCATGAAACAAGATGAAGTTTCTATGATGAAGAACTTGAGCCCCATAAAAAAAATTCTTGCACCATTTATCAACTTCCATACAAGTAGCACTAGGCAGGGGAATCATCTGCATAGTACAAGTAGGTATAGGCAAAACTACAGATGACACCAAAGCATGCCATCCCACAAGAGATAAAGTATTTACTTTCCAACTAGATAGCCAAGTATCTATTTTATCCAAGATAAATTTATAGGTTGACTTTGACACTTTCTTATGAAGAATAGGTATGCCAAGACACTTCCCCAAATTAGCAGAAGGGGCAAAATTCAAGAATTCACTGATCTCCTTGCATCTAGTGTGATTTATATGTTTTGAAAAGAAAATTCTTGATTTAGCAACATTCACACGCTGACTTGAAAGCTCACAAAAATCATCAAGAATGGCTTTAATCACTCCAACTTGCTCCATATCCACTCGAGCAAATAGGATGAGATCATCAGCAAAAAATAAGTGAGATATAGGTGTACCTTTCTTGCTAAGTCTAAATAGATGCCAATCCCCATCATTGACCGCACATTGAATGAGATGCCCTAATCTTTCAATAGCAAGAATGAAGAGATACAGAGAAATTGGATCTCCTTGTCAAACACCACGACTCAAATTAAACTCTTTAGCAGGAGTGCCATTCCACATAAGTTGCATATGAGAAGAAGAGACACAATGAAAAATTACCTATCTTAAGTTCTTTGGAATCCTTAACTCTTCTAGACAATCAAAAATGAAGGCCCATCAAACTCTATCATAAGCCTTCTCAAGGTCAATTTTAATAGCCATAAACCCTTCCTTCTTCATGGTACGTATTGAATGAACAATTTCCTTAGCAAGGATAATATTATCCGAACTCTGCCTTCCTCTCACAAAGCTACACTGATTTGGCACAACCACCATAGGCATAATAGATTTAAGCATGTTAGTAATAATCTTCATCATAATTTTATAAACCACATTGCACAAACTAATAGGTCAAAAGTCCCAAATTGTCTCCAGATGATCAATTTTACATATGAGGACAATTTGAGTACCATTAATTTCACTAATTGAGCTTCGGTTCTGGGACAACTATTTAATAAAACTAATAATTGATTCCCCAATAGAATCCCACTGACTCTAATAAAAAAGAGGATTTAAACCATCAGGATCAGGAGCCTTGAAAGGACCCATATCAAAGAGAGCACGCTTGATCTCAACATTATCTACTTGCTTGGCTAGCATACTCATATGCAGGTCATCAATAGGGGGATAAGTACAACCAAACTCAAGAATATTCGAAGCCATATATGTCTCTATGTAAAGTGCTTTAAAGAATCTGTTACCTATATCCATAATTTCACTAGGCTCATATGACCACTTCCCTGATTCAAGTTTCAAAGCTATGATCCTATTACATCATTTCCTGCTATTAGCCCTTGCATGGAAATAACACAAATTCTGACTCCTATTTGCATATCACTGGGCCGTAAAATACTAATACAACATCATCTCTTCCTTAGAAAGAATTTTTTCGAGCTTATACCAAAGCTCCTTCTGAATGCGATTTAATCCTTCACAGAGCCCATCTCTCACAATTTTATGATTAACACCATCAAGTCATCGATAAAGCTTCTCTTTGTTTTGTTGAATATTCCCAAAGACTTAAAAATTCCAACGAGACAAACTTTTGGTAAAAGTATTAATAGAATTATTCCAATCATTGCGGATCACCCAATTATCCTTAACAAAACTATCAAACTTCTCATGAAGCACCCAAGGTGCAAAAAACCAAAAAGGACATTTAGGCTATGAGGAAGGACGTGGATGCACTATCCTCAGAAGAATCGGGCAATGATCAGACTTGAACTTTAGGAGATGCACAATAGAAGCATTAGGAAAATGCTCATACCACAAGTTATTAAGAAGAAATCTATCAATTCTACTCTAGCTTGAACGACACCCCCAAGTAAACTGCATCCCACAAAAACTAATATCAAGCATATTACTTGCATAACTCCAATCACAAAAATGTCCTTCCACTCTTACACTATTACTAGACCTCACCCCATGACAGTCATTATGTTGTGAAACAGCATTAAAATCACTTACTACGACCCATTTACCATTCATAGAATTCTATATATCTCTAAGAGTAGTCCACAAGTTGTGGCAATTAATAACATTTAGATGACCACAAACCACTATCAAGAACCATTCCTTACTTGTACCCCTGTTAACTATTCCATGAAGCAACTGTTTATCAGTAGATAAAATAGAAAATGACATGTTGTCATCTTAAAACGTCCATATAACCCCACTGAAACCCCTTGTCTCAACCACATGCATATTCTTCCATCCAAGTTTCTGTGCCACTAACTTAGCTTTATCACCTAGTTGCCATAATTCTAATAGTGCAAGGAAATGAAGTTTGTTTTTCTTTCTTAAATCACAAAGAAGACGATGAAAGGAGGCATCACTAGCACCTCATGAGTTCCATCTCATGATATTCATAATAATAAGAAATGATAAGAGAACTAAGGTCCCAATAAGAGGAGCACTACTGACCATTATGTACATGGATTATTTCGCCACTGATGACCATCTCAACATTAGCATCCTCTACCAGAGGATTCAAATGCATGATAATAATTGGACCACTACTAGCCCTTGGGTCTATCTGGTTTGTGGCATCAATATTAATGGCCGAATTATGGAGCTTGTTGGGTGGAGGCAAAGTATAGTTGCGCAGTGGTATCACGACTTGAGAACAATCAACATCAGTACAAGTATCTATTGGGCTGTGGACATTAATCTGGTTTACATTAACAGCTAGGCCAACATGATGTATCTGACTAGTAGAGTCTTGCTTTGAAGGAATTTGTTGGTCCATCTTTCTTTTAATATTCATATAAGCTTCCATTGGGCTGGCAACTAAACTCTTTCGACTTGCCTCATCGACTTTGGCCCAGTCCAAAGCTCAACTTCTTTCTTCTTATTCAAACCAGCCTCGCCCTTGCCATTTCATGCCTTCTGAATCTTAAAAGGTTCATCAGTACCGTTCCAATTAACTCAGGTTGAAACATTCCCTTGATTACTAGTATTTATCATTGTATCATCCTCCCTATTGTCATCGTTTAAGGCTAAAAATCTTGAGCCTCCCTTATTTCCATTTGAGTCACTGTGATTATCATGCTGGAAATCACGATTTTTATTATCATCGTTCAACTGTTGGTTATGTTAAGGATGACGCCGTTATGGAGCTACATCTAGTCCCCATACGGTTATTCCTAAGTCATCTTTGACAGTAGTGGTGTTGATCCTGTAACACCTTAAGTTTATACCAAATAACTTACCTTGAGGAAGCATTTGGAATCACTTTTGAAGACTACAAGTTATGAAAAATCACATTTGAAACTTTATATGACCCTTAGTATGAGAAAAGGCTTAAAAATTTGAAACTTTTTCATTTTCCTAGTTCAGATCGCGACTTAGTGCTTCCAGGTCGCGATTTAAAGTCATAGAGGCCATTTTTGCCTCCAGGTCGTGACCTCAACTTCTCAGGTTGTGACTTCAAGTCACAGAATACTTCTGCGCACTATTCACATTTCACTGAAATCTTTACCAACTTTAAAAAATTCATAACTAATTGCAAAAAATCGAAATTGAGTGATTCCAAGTTCTATGGAAAGCTCTTTGGATAAACTTTTGAGAAAAATAGTTTCTAGACTGATTACCTTGAAATTCAAGCCCAATTTTCTTTGAAAAAGTTACTGTTCATTTGGTCATTCTTGGATTTTTACTTTATTTTTGCCCAACTTTAGAAAGGCATAACTTTCTGCTCGGTTATCAGAATCATGCAAACTACCCCTCATTTTAAAGAGAAAAATTAGATCTCTTTGCTTGTCAAATTTCATAACCTAACTCACTCGTTTACTCAAATGGTCATTGGTCAAACTTTAATCCCTTTCAGTTGACTTTTTACCCCCTGGGAAGGGTAACTTAATTGACCATTTACCAACATACTTTCATTAGCTATATTAGCTATTTCTAATCATGCTTGTATACTTCTAACCTTAGTCATACTATTGGAAACTTAAAGCATGCTTCATATTATATTCCTCTAAAATAAAAAAGTTCAAAGCCATATAAAGTCACTGTGGCTTACTATCTCTTCAAGTAAAAGCCAACTCCTTTCCTTTGCCCTTGATTGTTGAAGGCCCTAGGGTTTGTTTAAATATTGGGGTAAGATTCTTGGGGAATCTTAGTAGCAATTGTATACATTATCAAGGTCACACAATACATTGTAAATCAAGCTACATGCATGCGTACTCTAACTTTATGTTCATGCTATGGCAAGGACATATCATCATAAACATTCATGGCACTCAACATAGCATAAGCCAAGGCATAATTTTCATAGAGGCAACATCATATAACATAACATTCTCATTTACCTCATAGCATAACAGGTTAGCAAAACACATAGCCATAATCATACAAAGTAAGGTGACACGCTAATATAATGAATTGCAAAAGCTACCTTGAATGCTTTCCTTTCTTTTGAACTCTTTCCTCTTGACTAGATCTTTGCCCTTTTGTTGTGTATAACCTATTAGGCAACTAATGGCACAACATTAAGTATTATTATAACTTCATAACTTAACATAACCCATTAAACCCCTTTTTCTTGATTTTTAGGGTTTATTTTTCTAGCTTTGATTCTTGAACTTTCTTGGGCCTTTTCTATATAATTTTTCATGTAGAATCCATTTATCATATTATTTTTATGAAAATCCAATCCCTTCCCATTGAACTTGACTTGGCTGAACCATATATATAATTATAGGGAAAAGGATTTTCAATCAAACTAACATGTAATTACTTAATCCTTAACCTTTAACCATGCTTAATCTTAACCATACATAACCTAAACCCTTCTTATCCATTTTGAGAAAATTTAGGCAGCACTTTCCCTTAGAAAAATGACTTTCCATCATTATTAAAATAGCCTAAAACCAACATATCAATATTATAACTTGAAATAGAAGAGTTGTAGAAGCTTACCTTGCTTCCAAATGACTTTCTCTCACTAGAACTCTTCTCTTTCTCTCTCTACATGAAAATTTGCAAGAGGTTTCCTACTTAAAAGACTTCACACAAAATGAACATGTGGAAGGGGGTATTTATAGGCTTCAAATTTCACTAATTCCACATATGCCCTTCTTACATAAGACTTAATCTTAGCCCTCTAATTTTTACCTCTTTCCACATGTACAAATCTTAGGCTATGTGGGTTAATATGTTGACACTTGGATGGTGAGTTACTAGGGTTTATGTCATCTCTTCTTATCCATTAAGATTAATTAGGCTTTAATCAAGGTTAACTCTCTTAATTCCTTGATTAACTTGGCTAATTACCCTTCTAGAAACTTTTGACTTTTGAAATATAGATGGTTAAATCCTAACCATCCAATGAACTATGTTTGCCATGTGTCACGATCCTATGGAAGATGGCTTAACCTTAATTATCTTGCTTATCCCTAATTAGATTTTAATCTAACTTGATTTATTATTTTCTTTTTCTTTTTATTTTCTTTTTCCCTTTCTTGGCCAATTTGGGCGTGACATGTGTCCTTGGCAATCTATAGGAAATTTTATCACCCCTGTTGTCCTGACAGTCCACTGAGTCTTAATATAGTACTGGTTTATTTTATCTGATAGCAGAAAAATTCTAGTATCTCAAAATTCTTATATAAACTCACCATTAATTATATCTCAGTAAAGGGAACTTTCCTGATTCATTTCATAATTTTTCTCCCTTTATAACTCCTTAAATTGCTGTTTCTATAAAAACAGACAATCTACCGATATTAATTTATCTCTAAATTCAATTAAAGCTAACCTCCTCATCATTTAGGGTTGGAAATAATTTTATAAATTTCCATAATTCCTAATCGAATTTCCTATAAATTTTCATAATTTTCTGAGATCTCTAGTTATTTTTAATAATTAATATTGTCTAATTTTCCTTAATTTAGCCAGAATATTAATAATTAAAATAATTTTTAATAAAATATTTTCAACCTGTATTTATTTTCTAGACCTCAAATACCGTTCTACGGCATTAATTCTATTTTTCATGATTTACTAGAAATTTTTAGGATTTCTGAATACTAATTACGATAATGCCCTTTATAGACCAATCATTTTAAAAATGACAATTTGGTCCTTTTTCAGTTCTCACTTCAATTGTTGTGCTGTTTATCTTTTTTTTTTTTATCTCACCTGGCCTTGGTCAACCCTAAATCTTTTATTAGTCATGCTAAAGATATCAAGATATGACATATTTTCCTATTTCTAAGTTAGAAATTTTGGGAAGTTACATATGCATTATCCTCTTTACTTACTACAGGTTCCTTCATAGCCTTTGTCACCGTAACTTGGGCTTGTAAGTGACCGGGACAATGCTGGGCATCATGGCCATACTTCCACGTGAGAAGCAAATAGAATGCAATCCATCATATACCACCTTCTTCTCCTTTCTATTGATCAATACTAAGGGTAAGCTCAACGTATATCTGAGCAAAGTGACCTTTTGTATGTCGCAAGGTATTCCTATCAACTTTCAGAACCTTGCCAATTTGACTACCAACAACATGAAGAATACCTGGGTCATAACAATCAATAGGAAATTTCAGCATCCTTACCCAAGCCGCAATCTGTGAAACTTCCATAGCATCGAGATCAAAATTAGGCTTCCATTGTTGGATAGCAAGATAATGACAAAAAATCATCTAGGGACCCTCTGTAAGCACGAACTCATAGTCCTCCTTATCACTGAGCCGAACCAGAAAAAAGCCAGAGCCAATCTCCAACGTCTCAACCTCTCCATGATGGCCCCATAACTGCTGTAGCTTTTTCCCAAGGTAATCTTCGCGAACCATATGTCCCAATAGCCTAACAAATAACAATGTTGCCCATTTTGCTACCAGTTTTGTTGGAACTCTAGCAAGACAATGACATTTGGTCCCCTCTCAGTATGTTCTACCTTTAGCCTACTCTTCCAACCATCCCCAACCCACCAGTCGACTTCGTCTTATTGATCATTTGTGAAAGTATTCTTTGCATAAGCTTCTTTGTAAGATTGCTTTCGTTGCTCCGCCTCAAATGGGAGAGTCACATCCTCATCAGTCATCTAATCTTTGACCCTTGAAATCGCCGTATGATCACTCACAACCACTGTCTCCCTAGTTCTAACCTTCTTCCGGCTCTATTTCAATGCGTCAGCTTCTTCCATGGAGGCAGTCACAGCGAGAGAAATTTCATTACTCATAAAAAAAAAGAAAAGAATGAATTCCCCTTTTCCTATGTATGATTGTGATAACTTTGATAAAAACACATACATATGTAACTTTGATTAAACTGGTTTTCTTTGATTCGTAGGGATGCACGTATTTACACTTGTGTATGATTGTTATATGTCTGTTTATGCCATATTGCTATTTTAAAGGATAAGAACATGTAATCCTTAATTCCTTGTACGGATTATTTAGCCGTAATCATGTATAGTTGATAGACATGGGACAATATTTGCCAATTATTCAACTTGTTTATCTGTCATTGCACATAAATACTTAATTGCATTAGTTTGCAAGGTTATATTCCGCTCTAGCTTGTTTTGTATGCTTTATGTAATCTGCACATTTGTTTGATTAAAATTACTACTATGAGGATTCCTTAGAATCTCACCCTCTTTTCTATAATGTATAGCAATGGCTAGCAGCTCAAAGGGCAAAAAGGTTGTTTACGAAGAAGGTAGGCTAGTTGAAGAGTAGGAATACTTGCTGTACTTTGTATATGCATAGTAAATTATTTTGATGGTTTATTAGTTATACTGTTATATATGTTATCAATGTGAGTAGTCAATACTTGCTTTGTATAGGTATAATCTTGTATCATGAAAGTGGGCGCAGATAAGTGCCATCTGCCGGGATGGTAATTGTATTTAAATATATTACTAGTGTGTGAGTTAGTATATCTATGATACGAAGAGAACTGGTTTCAATTAATGTATAATTAACCCAGGTCTCATAATATTATAAAGTGATAGATAGGGTTTGATTGTAAATCACTGGTCAGGGTTTTTTTTTTTTTTAAGTTATAAATTTCTTTGTCAGTAAATTTCAATGTTAATTTAAGGTTCAATTCTCGTATTGGAATTTTTTTTCAAATTATTTGTTTTAAAAAAAATTACCTCATTTTTTCCCAAGTCAGAAACTTGGAGTTAGTGGTTCATATTTATTTTATTTGACCCTTATAGTATATAAGAGTTAGGTGTTGCATAACAGATTTCCCACAATAACCCCTTTCATACATGCATAATTTTGTTAAGCAAAGCAGCAACATATAACAACTCATTCATGCAACTCAAATTGCGGTATGGAAACACAAGCAGAGAAAAACGAAAAAACCTGAGTCCTTCGCCATGGCAAAGAACTGCCTTCACTCCGAGGAACCAAGTCTTTTGCTGCAACAACCCTATAATTGTTTCACTATGGCGAACAACACAATTTGCCCAAAAATACAAGAATCATCCAAAAATTCATTATTCCAAGTTTCTATCCAGTCCTAAGGTCTTAACCATGATTTCCATTCATAAAAACTATTCTATCAATCAAGTTTTAACTTCCCAAAGGGGTACTATAGGATTCCCTATTAATATTTCTACTCCTGGTTATCTTAAATCATCCCCATGATGTCTGGACTTAGCTAACCTTCTCCTGGAAGAATTAGAGGGGGGAAACGAGGAAGAATCTACATTATTTGATGTCTAAAAGTAATCTACGAATTTTCTGAGTCGTTTCTAAGCGTCCTTTAAGCGTTTAAAGTTACTCTAAGGCAAATTACACGACTAGATTAAAGAACAATTAAAAGGGTTTCCAATGAGATGCTCAAAACCTAATTAGATGAAGAGATTACTAAGAAAATAGAGGTAGGAATTACCCAAGAAGTTTGGACTTACTGTTGCCTCCGAAATTCCCAGAGTTTGCAAAAGACTGTTTTGGCTTTGTGCCCTAGCAGAGGAAACACCCTTAATGTAAAAATCTTGAATGGCGGCATGCCAATCCTCTTCTGTATTGAAAATTTTGGGCGTTCGCTATGGTGGGCTCACCTTAAGAAATGCCGTGTTTTAGGTGGTTCGCTGCGGTGAATAGCACTAAAATGGTGGTGGATATTACAATATCCACTTACTTTAATTTGTAATCCTCTTGATCCATTGAAAATGTTTTTCCTACGTCAAATATTAACATAAAATCAAGAACAGAGTTCTAATATTTAAACATTACAAAATTAATTCTTTTAAATTCCTAAAAATTTCCCAAAATTGTATAAATTCCAATGAAACCCATAAATTAAATATTCCAAAATTAGGTCCAATTAAGTGCTAAATGAATAGTAAGAGCTAAAAATAAAAATCAAAGAAGTGCTAGCAACATGTGGTTTGTCGTTCACCAATAATAAAATTAGAAAAAAACCATAACATCACAAAAGCCAAGGGGCCGTGATGAACAAGAGACAAGTATAACAGATCAAAATGGTGCTTTAAAAAAAAAGAATAAAAACCAACAAGATAATTGAGTCAAACAGAAAGAGTTAGTCTTTCACAACATGACAAATCAAGGTTTGAATCACTGCTATGAGAGGTATCCATATTTAATACCCAGCAAATCTTAAATATGATTGTTTTCAATAGGAGGATACCTATATATAGGAAGAAAAAAGAATGAAAGAAAATATACGGCAAGCTAGCATGAAATCACTAGACATAATCCTTTATGGATCAATATGAATATTATATCGCAGACGCACCATATAAATGAAGTTCTTTTATTTTTTTAAAAAAAATAATTTCATATAAGCAAAGCAATAACAAATATGATGATTTCGAAACACTTAGCTCGTTCCATGATTAATAATTCTCATGAACAACTTAAAACACAAGTAAAACAAGTTAGTCAGATAATCAGAATCAAAAACCCAGAATTGAAGTTATTTTTATAATTAGATATGCAGTTAAAACATGAGTGTGTGTGTGTGTGTGTGTGTGTGAATGGAAATAGTTAATAGAAAACTAAACATAAAGCAAAATTGGAGGTGAAGACAGAGAAGGGTGTGGTGACAGAAGATAAAGAGCACAAAGGAGTGAGATGCCATTAATGATTCCTTGGTGCATTTCAACCTCAGTGCTCTCTATCTTCTGTCAGCAACATATCACCAACGCCTTCATCAGCCCCGATCCCATAAATTAAAGAACTCACCATTCAAATTCAAAATCAGTAATTATTAAACAAGAAAAAAAAGGAAAAAGAACTAAATTAAGAAGATTATGAAGAAATTGACGATGAATGAATAAATGCTGGAAATAATCATATGATATCTCCTTGTCGCTCACTTATAAATCTCTCTCTGCAAGAATTAGAAGAGACAAGATAGATTTAGAAGACGATATATATATATATATATATATATAGGGATAGGATGCGCGCGCGCGTGTGTGTGTAGAGGAAAAGAAGTGAACAGGACTTCATAATATGGAAGCATGTAATGTGCGTGCGTGCGTGTGTGTTTTTTAGGGCTCTGGGGAGGGAAGTAAAACCTAAGGACCTATTTATAGGGAAAACTAAAGGCCAATACATGCTTTAGAGCTTTTGGAAGAATAAAACATTTATGCTGATTCCAACAGAAATCAAATTATTTAGTATATATATTTTACAATAGAAGAAAACTTAGGTCAAATTTTTTATGTCCATTATGTCAAGTTTTCCAATCACACATGAGCATGTATTCTTTTCTGTTTCATTTATAACTAAATGCTATTAAATACTAATATTTGAAAAATAGAACAAATGGGTATGTGTGATTGGATAAATTGACATTATTGATATAAGGAACTTGATGTAATTATTATCTTTCTTTTTTTTGGTGCAGGATGTATTATATCTTTTATAATACCCTATTTGGGATTGTTTTAATTTGTTTTCAAAAAAGAATTCTTTTTTTTCCAAAGAAAAGAATAATACTCTGTCGTCTTTGGACAAAGCTAGAAAGCCTAGAACTTAATTTCAATTTGGTCATCAAAAGAAAAAACAAGAAGGAGGATCTTAATATAGCAAAAAGTAATCAACCTTTTGCTGTGGGGAGAAAACAAGAGATTGAAGCTGTTCTTTTAATTTAAAAGAGCATCATAAACTACACACATAAATATTCCTTACCATGCGTCCTTGTATAGTTTTAAGGCTAGCTTGTTAAAAAGAGAAAAGAAAAACCCTTTCTGGTGGCACAGATTTCAAATTTTACAAATATAGTTCATCTCTTTTTATACATAGAAAGTCTAGGTGGGAGTATTTATAGATCACTCATTAACAAAATCTTCACATCAGTAATGAGATTCGAACTTGTGGCCTTATAGGTTATAAGCTGACTCCTTACCAAATGAGCTAATTGTTATTGACATAACAATATCATATGTTATGTACTTCATTCTTAAAGTTGTCAAATTTTCAGTTTCCATATTGAATATAACATTGGCCAAAAAAATATTGAATATACATCACTGTATAAATTTGTCATATTTTAACCGTTAATATATGGCGATTAAATAGACAAACATCAAATAATGTGAGGAAAAATAAACCCTACACACACGCACACGCATGTGCCATATATTTCAGATCATTCTTTTGATTTTTAACTGAATGTGGAGTAGTGCTAGCTAGCTAGTAATATTCTATTCAACAATTTCTCATTCTCATGTACTCTAGAAACTAAAGACGACCTATGAATAATGAGATTGACTAAAGTATTTATATGTAATATAATGATATTCATATTGATTACCACATGTGCCATGCATGATCATGACAATTTAATTTTAAAAAACAAATAAGTCGAACTAGATGTCTCTAATGTAATGCTCAAAAAAGAATAATGATTTTTTTTTTATAATCATATCCAATTTTTTTTAAACATTTGAATCGAGATGAAACATGTGAAAATAAAAATATAAAGAACGGCAGGAGAAAACCGCATTTGGAACCTAATAAATGCTTTTATATTTTATACGTACAGACTGACTTTATCATTACCTTTCTAAAAGAAGCTTTAGATGGTATGCATTATTTAGGAAAAATTAATCTTTTTATTCTTATAATTTTGAATTAATTGTAATTTAGTCCTTGAACTTTTACATGATACAATTAAATACGTATAATTTAATCATTTAAAATATTATTCTATATATTTTAGAAAATAAAATTATATGCTCATGAAATTTGGATATTAAAGTTTCAAACGATTAAAACTATAGAGCTTGAGTTGTAATAGGTTAAAGTTTAGTGATTCAGTCTCAATTGAATCAAAAGTATAAGATATGAGTGGCACTGAATCAAAGATTAAAAATTGAACCACAACCAAGTCAAAACTATAAGAATCAAAAGATTAATTTTTTGATTATTATATTTATAAAATAATATTCTAGTACTAATAGTTGGAGTACATATTCCTCCACAATTCTTGCCCTTTATGGAATAAGAATATATGAGAGAGCAAGAATCTCACTTCACTTTTGTTTCGTCATTTTGGAAATTCGAACGAAATGAAGCAACGAAGTCGTATAAGATCTGTCAAACCATCCTGAAAGAGACAAATCATTCTGCTCACTATTTTGTGAGAGTTGAATTTGATCAATATATGTTTACTAAATTAATGAATCGAATTTTAAGCTGGCAAATATTCGATTTGGTTCAACTTAATTATGATGGATTTTTTTTTTCCTACTCATCCTTTGTTGAACTGTGTTTTCAGAAAATAAATTATCATATTAGTTTCCAAAATATTAACATTATTATTGAATTAAAGTGGCACAAAAATGGAGTATTTCTGACAGAAAAATTAAAGTAAATAGTGATATATTTTAAAAACCTATGATACTGACAAATTATATTTTGATATTTAAATCAATTATATGTTTATTTATTATAATTAACATTATAATACTTACAAATATATATATATATATTCTTCTATCAAACACATTTACAAACAGACCTACTACATAAAATTGGACACATCTTGTTAATTTGTGTGTGGATGTGTCTAAAGAAAGAAACCCCACATTTCGTAGAAATGTGGAAAACCAAGTGCGTAGCTAAAACAAACAGCAAACTAATGATGGAATTTCATTACAAAAAAGACTGTCACTGATTGATTAGCTAGCTGATTAGTAAGACATCTTAATAGCTATTACCGTATATATATACGATAATAGCCCTTAAGATGTCTTACCTCCGCAATTCCAACATCTTCCACTTAAACTAATCCATATACAATCTATTCTAGATAGTTTTTATAATTTTTTTATTTCATGTTTTAAAGGAAATATTTTATTTCATGTTTTAAAGGAAATAAGCTGATTGAAGACATCATTTAATTGTCAATCTTCAAAATAATTATTCAAGTTTAAAAATAAAATACGAAATTGAAATTTCAACTATATAAAGTAGCCATTCTCTTTAAATTTTATTATCAAGTATCTAAATAAATCACTATATTAAAATAATAATAATAATAATAATATTTAATAATAATATCAATCTAATTGATAAGATTAGTCATAAAAATGTTATACAAGTTTGAGTTTAAATTCAATTATTGATGTAAATATATTATTAATGAGTAGTTTGTAAATATAACTTTATGATATACATATTCTAAGGAGAAGTGAAGTGATATCCAGACAAAATAATATAGGATTGAAATTTTAGATGGGACCAAATTAATTTTTTGTAAACAAAATAAAATCCAAATCATGTTTTTTTGGCTTTTTTTTTTTTTTTGAAAAGAAAAATTTCATTAAAAATGTAATTACAAAAGGTACAAGATGAACTAATATAACTTCTTATAAATCTACACCTATATATTTACAAAGTATCTTATACAAGCTATAATTTTCATAAATTATAAATGGGACTTTTCTCTACAATTTATTATCCATAAATCAAATGAAGAATGTTGTCTATATTGGGCTTCTTGAAAATATTTATTTTATTTATTATTAGTTTTATATTTTTCTTTTCTACTATTTTATTATTTAAGTTTGAATTCTTCAGTTAAAATGTATATCAAGTTATTATTGATTTTTATTGATACATTATATATATATATATATATATATAATATATATATATATAGCCACCTTATCTATAATTAAAAAGCGACCGAGATTGGAGAAGGCATAAAGTGAGGGAATCGCGCGATAGAGACAGCTGGCTTTATTGGTATGGCGTTCCCTATTGATGAGTATATCATTGTGTGTCAGCAAATATGAATACCTTAGACTTTCCCGTTTTGGGATTTCTCCATACTTTTTCCCCAGTAAGGTTCTTCATTAATTTCCACTTTTAGTAATTCACAACATATAAATCACTTGAATTAATTAATATTAAAAAAAATTTCCCTATAATTTAAAATGAGGAATTGTAACATTCATTTTTGGGAGAAGTACAATCAAGTCCTAAAAAAAATTACAAAACAAGTCCATGAAATTGTCAATTTTTTATTTTGGAACGCATCATTACAAGCTGCTTAGGTTGTTATTGTGACTTTTTTTTATTATTTTTTTTTCTTTAGAACTTGATTGTAATTATTCTTTCATTCTTTTGGGTTTGATAAATGAAAAATATTAAAAATAAAAAAATATTGTAAACATATTCTCACCCTTTATCTATTTTTTTTTTGCCAACTATCTTTTTTTTTCCAAAGCAAGGAACACTTTTACTTCAAATAAATTCACACACCTATGCGCATTATTGAATGATGTAGGAGGTTAAAATAACCATGGTACAAAAACAAACCAAATCAAACCGGCTAGTTCAATTAGAAAACCGATAAATGAGTGAGCAGTTCAATTTGATTTAAGTGTCAAACCAGTATCGACCCAGTCAAATTGGTGTGAACTGGTTGGATAATATTATGTTACCATTAGTCCTATTTTTGCTCATTTAGCTCCTAATATTTTAGTGACTATAGATTTGAATGAATTTTAATGATGCTTTTGTATTAATGATTATTAATTTTAGTTATTGAGAAATCATAAAAATCAAAATTCTCAATGTTGTTGCACTTTATTATTGTTATAATCAAATTATTGTATTTCCTTGTATTTTATTTTCAATTAAATTATATTTTTAATATGACCGTTTGATCTCGAGTTGACACCGGTCTGCCTCATGGACTCTTGAACTACTATTTCAATCAATTTAGTGTCTGACCCAGTTTTTTGTTCTTTGAAAATAACCAAACCAAGCAGTGAACAAAGAATCTAAGTTTTCACTTATACATATATTTTATTGCGGGATATGTTGCTTTGAGTCCCAGTCTCCTAGAATTTGTGCTTAATGATTGGTATTTGAATTTGAAATTAATGGCCAGAGAATTTTGCCGGAAGAGTTTAGAAGCATCCTTGGCTTTTAGCTTCAGGGAAAATTACACTCAGGTCCCACAGAGCACAATTAATATCAAAAAGGTCCCATGAAATCACAAAATGATTCTGAAGTCCCTAGGGACCTGTGTGTAATTAATTCTAATTGTGAAATTACCTACTTACCCCTGTTAATTTTATTGCAACAATTCGTTTACAATCTCAACAATGGCTGTTAACAACCGAGAAGACGTGATTGACAACCTTGGCAGTGCTCATGACAACTCACTCTGTGGAATTCCAGGGGCATTATTGAGGTTGTTAACCACCTCTTCTCGGGTTGTTAACAGCCACTGTTGATGTTGTAAATAGGTTCTAATTTTATTGCAGCAATTCGTTTACAATCTCAACAGTGGCTGTTAACAACCCGAGAAGACGTGATTGACAACCTCGGCAGTGCTCATGACAACTCACTTGTGAAATACCAGGGGCGTTGTTGAGGTTGTTAACCACCTCTTCTCGGGTTGTTAACAGTCACTGTTGAGGTTGTAAATAGATTCAAATTAACAGGGGTAACTACGTAATTTCACAATTAGAATTAATTACACACAGGTCCCTGGGGACTTCAGAATCATTTTGCGATTTCGAGGGACCTTTTTGATATTAATTAGTGTAATTTTCCCTTAGCTTTATTCCATTATATCTCAAATTCCATCACTGGCGGTCTATATACATCTCCTTTGCATTTCTTCTTTAAGCTACGTATTTCTCACTATATGTTTTTTATTTCATTGATTCAACATAAAGTATTCTTTTTCCTGCTTAACATCTGTCACATCCTGAATTTTAGGCATACAAGTATCAAAATTAGCCTGAAATGGGTAGGCTACTAGACTTTTTTTGGCATAGGTCCTAGAGATTCCCTAAAAGGACAATAGGATTCCCAGGGACTAAATCGCAAAATGAAAGTTTTCTGAGATTGAGAAAAAAGGAAGTTAGAAACTCGGAAGAAGTCTTAGGGCCCAAGAATGAAAAATAGAGATAAATATAGGCCAAAAGTTGTGTTGGAGGCCTCAATGAGGTGAATTTTGAGGTTAAGCCAAACTATGAGCAAAGTTGTAATTTTACAAAGTTTTGGGCTGGTAAGGGTAAAAATAGAAATTATGCCCGAATATCCCAGAAAATCTCAGCAAATAAGAAATGGTAGGTTAAGGCCTGAACACTTCAAAAAAATTTCAAAAAAATAGGAATAAGGTTTAGAGGCCTGTATGAGGCTAAAAATGACAAAAATGCCCCCAGAAGGAAATTGTGGAATTCCTAGGGTTTTGACTGATTTGAAATATTTTCAAAAATGAATTATTTAAAGTATAGGGAGGCCTCAGATAATTGGAAAAAAATGAAAAAAAAAATACTTGAGGAATTATCATAGGTTTTTAAAAATAATTCCGTCCCCAAAAAGCGAAGAGGTTGACTTTAATAGAATTTAAAACCTATTTATACACTATCCAGGGAAAGTCAAAGTCAACTGTCTAGATATTGACTTTAGACTTAAAGAAAAATTAGAGGAATTCCTCATGATGAATAAATAGTACTAGTACTTGGAGAAAGATTCTCGGAGTCATAGACCGGTAGAAAGAATTCAATCAAATTCACTCTGAAATAGATATTATTATTTATTTAGTTATTTTAATGGAAGAACAAGAGAAGAGCATCACTTCCTCTTTAGACATGTTATATAATGCCATGTAGATTTATTTGAGGTAAGAAAATGGTACAAAAACATGTCTCAGTAATCCCGGGTAAGTCAGGACCCGAAAAAGTATCCTATATAGTGTCGAATGGCAAGATAGGTGGAGGAATACCTAAGGGCTATATTTTGCACGAATTTTATATTAATTTCCTCCCTATTTTTATGCCACAATGATGAAGGGATATGGGAGAGACAAGTGTACGGTCAAATAGAAAAAAGATGGATGACACATGTACGAGTGGATGCAAAACACGTGTACGGCCGGATACAAGACATGTGTACAGTTGGATTAGAGACACGTGGCTTGATGATGCAAGCATGATGTCATCAAGATGACATAAGCATGATGTCATAGGACACTTGTCACTACAAGATTAAAAAGAAAAATGGACAGTTAAGATCAAGCCACATATTTTTAAGATCAACGGCCCAAATTCAGTCTTGTTTTCTATAAATACCTTCTCCCCACCCCTCATTTTCGTGCAAGCCATGGAACCTATGAGGAAACTCTTACAAAATCGATTCTAGAGAGAGAAATAAGAGGGAGAGAGAAAGGCCAAGCGGTCATATGCAAGATCAAGCTCCAAAACAATGTATGTTCATGGTTTTTAATGTAGTTTTCACTACCCTTGTTGTTGTTGAGCTTGGTTATAGATTTTAATGATTTTTGGGAGCTTGGAACTCTAGGGAAACATGCTGCATGAAATTCTTAAGAATAGGGAAAGATGAAATTGATGTTAGAATAATGTTTAAAGGCTTAAAAGGAACAAAAATCAAGTGGCTTTATGTTGAAATTGGTTGAATTTCAAGACTATGTAACTTGAGTTATATTTGGGTCAAGGATAGTTCATGGGGAAGAAGTTTGATTTTGATTATTTTAAGCTTGGAAATGGATTGTACATGCAAAATTGTGTGGGAATAGCATGTAGAATTAATTTTAGAAAGGTCGGAAATCAAGCTCAAAAGTTAGAAGTTAATATTGCTCAAAGAAAACAAAGTGTTGATATTATTGATTACCATGGCTCTAATAAATGAATGGAAATGATATGTTGATGCATTTAGGATCATGAGACATTGAGGAAGATGAATGACAAAGGTTGAGCAAGCAACTTTAATGGCTGGTAGTAAAGAGAAAGTTTAAAGACACAAGATAGCAAACTTGAACTTACTCTTATGTTCTTGGTATTTGCTTGCATGTATGATATGTTTTTATGTTATATAATTTTATGAACTCATGTGTTGTGATTGTGAATGTATTTGAAATATGCCATAGGTCTATGTGTTTTATGATAAATGCATGATGATTTCTAAACACGTCATTATGTTATAAAGGTGTGAAGTTGCAAGCATGTTATAAATACCAAGCTTGCCATGTATGTTTGGGTGGTTATTGTTTGCTACTGAGATTCTCCTGAATCTCACCTCTTCCTAACCAACCATTTAGGTCAAGTGTGATGGACAATGATTGCAAGAAGGAGAGCATTGAGAAGGAAGGAGAAGAAAGTGGAGAATTATTCATGTTAATGAATGAAGCTATTGGTTAATGTATAATTCTCCTATTATGTAAATTATATATACGAATGCCAATGATGGAATGTATTTGTTTATAATGTTTATGGCATGAATGGAAATATATGAGAATGAATGGGAAACAATAAAGCCAAGTTATGCATGCCAAAACAATAAAAAGAATTAAAGCAAGAATTACCTGGTAGATAAAATGTAGGTCCTTGAGCAGTCAACTTTCAACTCCAGTTTGACCTATCAAATGTACAAGTTAAGCCTAAAATTGGCAGATGTATTATACACATCCCAAGCTTTAAGATGATAGGTAGATTACGTTAATTGGATGTGTATTCTAAGAGAAACAAATTTCTAAAGTTGAGCCAAGAAAACTAAAAGTTCCAGAATTTACCAAATGAACATTGATCTTCATAGATTAAACTGTATGAATTGCCTTGAGATAAGTCTAGTTTGATATTTTTCTCCTATAGAGAATTGAAAGAGATTTGACTAGAATTTTGGAGCACCTCAATACAATTTTTATAGAATTAGTTATGATTTTTAAAGTTGGACAAAAATCTGAAATTTAACTAGCAAACAATAACCTGAGAACCAATTGTAAATTTTCAATCTAGGGGCTTGGTTCGTGAATCGCTTGAATTGTAACGCTTCCAAATGCATACTTTGAGGGGTTAAAGGAAGGATGTTTCAACATCCAACATGAGACGTGAAAAAGTAGATTTAGACATTTAGACACAAAAAATAAGGCATACATAAATTGAATAAAAAGATCATCTAAGGGGTGAATGTATGTTGGTTATTTAGAATTCAACATTCAAAGCCAGAGCAGTCTTAGGGCTTAGTGGTAAGCTTCATGTCACATCCCACTAATTTTAATCTTAGGAGTGTTAATAATAAATTAGACAAAGAGTTAAGTAGTAAAAAAGATTCAGAGTTGGAGCAACCTTTGGGTTGAGATCTAACTCTTATCTGGGTTGATATTTTTGAAATTATCAGTTCAGGAAGGGCAAAATAAAAAAAATTAAAAAAAATCTCAGAAAATAGTAAAAATATAAATTAGAGGGTTTGGAACCATATTTGAGGCCTTGGAGATAGAAATAGCATGAAAATAATTTATTACAGAATTTTCTGTAAACAGAGATTTTTTTGGAAAAATAATGGAAAATTAGTCGAAAACAATTATTTTAAATATGTAGAGGCCTCAATAATTTGAGAAAAAAATGAGAAAATTATTTGATGATTTATTTGATTTTATAAAATTATTTCCAGGCCCTGGAGGTGAAAGGATTAATTTTAGAATATTTATTGTTGAAATCTTATCAGTAAAACCTGATTCCAAAGAAAATTCAATACAGGTAGTTAGAGGTTAAGATAAATTGTAAAAAGATTCAAAGGACCTTCCTATATTAAAATATGATTTTAGATGAGAAGAAATATATTTTTGGAGATCCATAAATATTATTAGAAATTAGACAAGAATTTTAGCCGATACGGCAAAATCGGGTGAAAAAATATTGAGTTGAAGGATAATATTATTTCCTTCTTTCTCTAGTCCATTTGGGCATTATTTTGGGCTAGAAATAAATAGGAAATTTCTTGCCCAAGTGGCCTACATGATTAAGGAATAAAATATTGCAAATTAATACATGATTTTATCCTAAATATCATTACACTTGGACACTTGGACCACTTCAATTTTCTATAGCATATTAAGGGGGACACATGGCCTTTCCCCTTCAGATTTTTGTGGGACACTTGAGGCAAGGGGAGGCCAAAATTGCTCTATAAATAACCCCTCATATACCTTCAAATTTGCTTATTTTGGCACTTAAAAGGGGTGAGGTTTTACTTTAGAAAAATTGAGTTTAGAGGGAAAGAACATGCAGGAATAAGCCAAAATTATAAAGCAAGAATCAACGATTAATCAAGGTATGTTAAAATTTTAATTTGACTATGTTTCTAGCTTGTTTCAAGTAAAGTTTGGTGACAAAATTCCAAGGTACCATGCTGTCCAGAACTTTGAAATATTGAGGACTGATTAGGGAAGGATAGAAACCATGATTTAGAGCTTGGATTGGCTTGGTTGGTTGCATGTTTTAATTGATTTTTGGAAGAAACTCCAAGTTCCCTAATTAAGGAAGCAATTTGGCCAAGCATATTCTAAGGAGTTAGAGATTGTTTCAGTTTAATTTGATGATTCCAATAAGTTAACATATGTTTTTGTGTGGAAAAATACCAAGAGAAAGTGTTTGAAAGCATTAGAATCAAAGATGAAAATTCTAACCCTAAATTGCATACTATTCGGCCAAGCTTGATACAATGGGGAGGAGTTTGATTTTGATAAAATCAAGTTGATATTTGAATTCTACATGAAAAATTGTGTTGGAATGGCCCTTGAAACTTGTCAAAACAAAGATGAAAATTAAAGTTAATAAGTCAAAGAAAAGAGGGTTTTAGAGTTGTCTTGATACCTAATGGTATTCTATGTGTTATGATTGATAATGTGGCATATATTTATACATGAATTGATAGGCATTGAGTAAGAGAACAAGGAGGAACCAAGAGGGATCAGAGAGGGTGAATACTTGGATAGTTAAAGAGTTAGCAATGAACTTACAATTTGAATGCTAACTTGCTTTGCTTGTTTTGCTATGTGTTGCTTGAATTTTCTATGCCATGATGTGGTTGAGCTAGCTGAATGATAATGTGATTAAATTCATGCATAATGCGCCTTGGCTTTATGCAATGTTGAGTGATTGAATGGTATGTTTACTTGCTCCCTTCCCATGGCATATGAGCATGAAATTATGCATGATGTTTAGTTAGTGACATATAGCATTCTTGCATTGCATGTTTAGCATAATTATTACAGTTCTTGCTACTAGGATTTCCTTGAAATCTCACTCTTTCCATGTTAAATTAATCAACCATCTAGGAGGTGGAACTCCCAAGGAGAAAGGCAAGGAGCTCATGTTGGGTTAAAGTTGATAATTCTTGCAATGTTTATGATTTCATGGGAACTTTGTTATGCAAATTTGTAATAATTATGTTTAAAGTTTAGACACTTGTAATGCTGACTTTGGTGGTTGTAATGGACTAAACATATGGTATGTGAATGGAATAACCCTATGGTATTAAAGGAAGAGAAAAATCAAGAAAAAGCATGAAATGGGGATAAAATAACCCTAAAATACCTCAATTTCATGCTAACGTGGTTCTGGTCAAATGGATGAATTTTGGGCTAAAACTTGACAGATGCATAGGTCATAATTTTAGATTTAAAACAAGTGGTAATTCATTAAAATTAGAGTTTTGTACAGAAAGTTATGCTTATCCAAAGTTAGGCGTAAATTCAGAAAAAAAATGAAAATTTATAAAATGAACAGTGCCATTGCATGTGAATTTTGGGAATGATTGACAAAGGTTTAGTACCAGAGAGCATTTTTCCTTTAAAGATCATATTAAGAGCTTTAAATAGAAATTGAAACTATCTCATTTTGTTTTTCTAGAATTAGTTATGATTTTTCAAAGGATAGCCTTAATTAAGAATTACATGAATAGTAACCCAAATTTAATTAATTTTAAAATTTGAATTTTTCTAACTTAAAGCCATAAGAAGTGGTTTCAAATTGTTCTATTTGAGAGGTTATATGGTCTGAAATAAAGGTGTGACACTCCCTATATTATGGGTTCAATTTCACTTATGATCTTAAATTGATAGTGTTAGATTCGAAGCAGCTAATTCAAAAAAAAAAAAAAAAGATTTTAATGTTCAAAACTTTATTGATCAGTAGACTAAAATTGAAGCAGCTAATATGCAAAAAATAGTGAATGTAGAAATAAGAATAAAAGGCAATAACACAAATTTATCTTGTTTTTCTTGTTGGCAGAAATTTATCTTGGTTTAGATTTACAATCTTCGTCCAATCCATCCCTTGATTAGAACACTAAAATATTGTATCTTTCCATATATTTACAATTAGAATATATGAGAAAATACTAACAAGCTATTGATTGAGGTTGTGAGTAGAAAGGAAGAGAACACAAGTTCGAATCTTAGAGAGCATATTATATTGATATATAAATTTCAGTAGTGGCAAGTTAGTCTCAAGTTGGTACTCAACTTGATGCCTGGTCTTGAGCAAGTTGATCTTCATAGTTTTTGAGGCTGGAAGACTTATCCTAGACAATATATTGATGTATAGCACATAAGGCCATGCTCTACCTTGAGAATGGAATAAATTAAAGGGAAAAGAGGGTATATGAGTTTAAGGTGGATTTAAATAACAATTAAGGTTTGTGATCTAGCAGAATAAGGTGTTTAGGGGGATTAGAAGAGAGGTATGTGAAATTTAATAGGTTAACACTACTAGAAAAAAGTTCATTAATGTCAATTATACATGACTTTTAATGATAGATAAAAGGGGGTTGTGGATATGGGCGACATAGTTTCAAAGACATTTTACAACGATTAGTAGGTGTCGTGGAATAAATGTTTCTACAACAGTTGTTTAGTAACCTTCGAAGAAAGTCTACTAATTCTACGATAGTTATACTTAATAACTATCATGGATTATATAAAAAAACAACAATGTTTAGCTATGCTAAATGTCATTGATTAATTTATCTATGACGGTTACTAAAATAACTGACATAGAAAAGTTTTTTCTTAATACAATTCATTTGGTTTACAAACCTCCCTATAATTGCAAACTTTATAGGCAGCAATTAAATACTAGACCAATACAAAACCAATTCTCACCAATTCAAATGCTAAATCCTAAGAGTAAGTCCTATACAAAGGTAATTCAAAGGCTAAATCTTAAAAGCAAGTCCTATACAAAATCAATCTATGGGCTTATTTCATGATCTACTTGAACCATAGTGCTTCCAAACACATACTAAAAGGGGTTTCATTTTGGCGTCAAAAGAAAGGTTCCAGCAAATGTTTAAACAAAGTAAAGGTTCTGGCAAAGATTTAAATAAAGCACTGGTTCAAGCAAAACCCAGTATGAGAAAAACCCCTATCTAAGTAAGCAACGAGTTACTAGGCTTGGTCCAACTGAGTCTTAAGTGATTGAAGTGATTTCTTTAGGGGAAATGGGCGCAGAGGAGAAGTAAGGAATGACAGAGAGCAATCTAAGAGATAGGTAGCTACTGCTAAGAGACTTCCTTTTAGGAGAAGAATGATTGAGTTGAGAAAGCTTGACAAGGGTATAAGTCAAAGTCAAAAGACTCAACTAGAGAGTAATGGTTGAGAGTATAGTAAGCTAGGTAAGGGTATGAGTTTATACCCTAATAGGAAAGTAAAGTGACAACCTAACCCTCAGGTGATTGATGTTAGATGCCTGACTAAAATACCAAAAGTAGAGGTGTGTGAATGATTTAAGCTTGCTGTGTAATGTGGTCAGTTTATGATGACAAGTATATGACCATAGGAATAAATGGTCAAGAGATAAGAGAAGTTAGAAAGAGTAAGAGTCAGGCAGTATCCCTTGAGGGTAAAGATAAAGAGAAATAGATGAGATGTTATAGATGATGGTTACACTGGGAACTAGTATAGACAAATAAGTATGTTCTCGATGATGCCAAGATGTTTGGTAATGCTTGGGACTAGATAGTATCCCATCATGTCCTAAAGGCATCTATGAGGATTGTGATCATAGTACACAGGCTAGTGAGGAATCTAATAGATGAAATCCTGATAGATGAATACCGTTGCCAAAGTGATTGAATGAGTTAGGTAGAGAGGCTTCTCCTAATAGGGATGTGACATGTGAAGAATTACTATGACAGAGATCAAGTATGAGAAGGGTCTTGGACATAGAGTATCTCTCAAGAAATTGGGAAGTGGTCCTTCAACTCAAA
The DNA here is from genome assembly GCF_004799145.2 of Neltuma alba. Taxonomy (NCBI): domain Eukaryota; kingdom Viridiplantae; phylum Streptophyta; class Magnoliopsida; order Fabales; family Fabaceae; genus Neltuma; species Neltuma alba. The sequence continues at coordinate 247,219 of NW_021635651.1, read as the reverse complement.
GTTACCAAGAATGAGTTGTCCTTTGAAGGAAAGAATGAGGAATATCTACAATGGAGTTGATGATGTTACAAAGAAAATAGCACTGGAGTGGTAAAGTGACGCTGTACCAGTAGAAGCGATATGTCCTCCATCAAGGACAGAGAAAGTGGTTGAGTTGACATTGCTCTGATAAGAGCAATATATCCTCTCATGAGAAAGAGTAACAACAGCAGAAGCAAGGCATATAGAGTTAACCTTACCTTGATGGGAGCATATCTGGCTAAGAATGACCTAGGGATGAGACAACACTTGAGCCCAATAAAGTACTAAAGAAAGTTAGAAAGTACATTCACAAGTCCTCTCCTTTTATGATCCAGAATCAATAAGAGACAGCAAGGATAGTAAAATGAGTATGAGAATTCTCTAAGGTATGATAGATTGGCATAAATATGATGGCAAGTTAAATGACCATAAAGATAAACCAGTGGCCTAGAGCATTAAAGAGGCATAGTAAAAAGAGAAATGGCCTGAGAAAGTTGAGAGTTAAGAGAAAAGAAAATACCAAAAGATGAATGATTTCGGAGTTGATAGAAAGGATTGAGTAAGGCCTAAGAAGGCAATATTGGCATTTGCGATTAGTCTTGAGAAATAATTAGTCAAGTTACCAGCTGGCTAAAGGTGACTTATTTTATTACTCAGCCCTGTGGTCTAGAGTCTCCCAGATATCTTAACTTGGCTCAAACAAATATTAGTATTCTAAGGTCACAGTGAATCCTGAAGAGGTTTACAATAGAGTGTAGTTGAAACATCTTTCCTTAAACCCCCTTTGGTATGTGTTTAGAAGTATTACGGTTCAAGCGGATCATGAAATAATCCTATAGATTGAAAATTTAAAAGTTACTTCTCAGGTTACTATTTATTACTTAATTCTAGAGTTTTAGTCTAATTTTGAAAATTCTTAACTAATTATAGAAAAATCATATTAAGGCGATTCAAAATTATATTTGAAACTATTTCAATTCTATATAGGGAAAAAATATAAATATTGACTTAAATTTTACCAATTCATACAATTAATTCATGAAAGTTTACTGTTTGTTTAGTTAAAATAGAGTTTTTTTAGTTTCTCTGCCCTAGCCTTAGATTCACATTGCACATCAATAACCAAGTCATTAATACCATAAAAATCACTAACCATTCTTAATTCTCAAATTTGTTCTTCTTTAACCCTAACTTTTCACTTCCTTGATCTTAACTTCTACAATCATTCCCTTGGCTATTTCCCACTCAATTTTTCATGAGGAATCCAAATATGAGGTTAGATTTAATAACATCCAACTCCTTCCCGTAGAAAACCTTGAGGCCCAAACATAGGGGTTTAGAAACCAAAATTTCTATTTTCAATTCTAATCCTTCCAAACACATTTTCTCCATATAATTCCATACAATTTTATCTTTTAAACTCATTAAAAGCATTAAATCAACTTGAATCAAATTCTAGCATTAAACCCCATTTTGGCTAAACCATATATGTCTTTTTAACAATAATGAAAATCCTTCATGAACCTCAATTACTACAAAAAAAACTGAAAACTGCAGCGGTTATTTTGTAGCGATTATAATAAACCGCCAAAAAACAAGACATGGTAGCAGTTTTCATGTGAAATAGCTATAAATTTGCATTAGTTGACCCAACCTTCATTTTGTGTCACACATTGTAGCGGTTCTATGCTCCAATAATCACTGCAAGTTTGGCGCCACCTTCCCACCAGGTGGCAGGACATAGGCGCCATTTGTAGCAGTTAACCAGTCATGGTTATGTAAGAATAAATGCAATAAATTTTTTTATAGCGGTTACTTTGTAGCGGTTGTCCTAATGGCAGAAGATGAATCGTTTTATTTTTATAGCGGTTTCATATAAAACCGCAACAAATAATTAAAATTTGTAGCGACTATATTTTAATCGCTGCAAAGTTTTTTGCAATTTGTAGCGGTTTTAAAGACAACCACGACAAAGTGTTGAGTTATTCAATGGAGACACAACCTGTGTCACAATTTTGTAGCGGTTTGTCGGTAAACTGCTACTAATGTCAAAATTGTAGCGGTTTTTACAAAATTGCTACAAATTTTCAGTGCTTATATAAACGCTCCCCCTTCCTTCTTTCCCTTTTGCCGCGCGTGTGTACGGAAGCTCTGCCAAAACTTTTCCTGAAGTCTACTGTAGCTCTAGATCCAATTCCAACTACCCAGGTACGAATATACGTTCATTTATTAGTTAATTTGTTTAATAGTTACAATATTTAAATATTTAATTGGTGTTGTATTAATTTAATATTTATTTTAGTTTACTTATTTAGTTGACATTGATATTGTTTGACTTCATAATTATATATGGTATTTGTTTTAAATTTTTGTAATTTGCATGTTAGTTATAACAATTTAATAATAAAATATATTTATTTAGTAATTAATTTATATGAAATTAGGAGTGATATTATTTTAATTAAAAATTTTTGTATTTTATTTAATTCAAAAGACATGAATTTATTTGTTTTTTTAATTATTAATTACGAATTGGAAGATAATTATAAAATGTTTAGAATTTATTAAATTCATATTTAAATAGTTTTGTATTTTGTATTTTGTTTAATTAGTTAATTGTGATGATTATATGTCTTATTGTCTTCAATTTTTTTAGTTCGCATGTTATTTATAATTGTTTAATGATAAAATCTGTTTATTTGTAATTAATTTTATTGGACACTAGGAGTGATATTATTTTAATTACATTTTGTAGTAATTTATTTAATTTCGTAAACTTGAAGTTGGTTTCTATTTTTAAATTTTTATTTATGGTTTTCAATGTAATTGTAAAATGTTTAGAATTTATTAAAGTCATGTTTAAAAAATTTTATATTTTGTATTGTTTAAATAATTATTTGTGGTTTAAATAGCATAGCTCGTCGACACGGTAAAGATCCTATTGAGCCTACGAGACCCCTCGGTATCCTGAGTAACCTGGGTTGTCGAGGAGCCGACAAAAGAGGGTGAGGGGCCTATGATTAGCGTGGAAGATTATAAGATCGATGAGCATCTCGATCTCAACCTAGGGGGATGAGGGTGGATTCGAGGGTTATGTGGAGGGCGAGGTACGAGGCCTGGAGGAGGAGGAGGAGGAAGAGGAGGAGGAGGAGGACCACCACCACCTCCAGCCGCGTCGACCTGGTGGACGATTGAGTGGTTGGGAGGTGGAGGTTGTGGGACTACACTGCAAAGTAAAAGTTTTCAGGGGCTCAAGTATAATCAATGCTAGAGGCTCCATTAAAGTCTTAAGGGCCCAGAAAGAAGAGAAAAGAGAGTAGAAACAAGCCAAGGGTTAAGTTAGAAACCTCAAAGAGAGTATTGTATAAAGTTAAGTTCAAACAGGGACTAAACTGAAAATTCAGAAAGTTATGACCAACAGGAGTAAAAATAGAATAGTATACAGAGAATTTCAAGAAAATCCCAGAAAATAGAAAATAATATTCTAAGGCTCTTCTATGAAGATAAATGATGAAAATACCCCTGAGGTAGCTTAAATGGAATTTATAAGGTTATGGCCGCTAAAAAGTACATTGTTTGAGGTAATTATTTGAAATAGCAAGAGACCTCAAAAATGTACATAAAAATAAGATTAAATGGTTGAAAGGTTTTCATATTTATAAAATTAGTCCCACATCCAAAAGGCCAGTGGAGTGGCTTTAATAAATTAAAAGGATGATTATGCTGATAAAAGGGTATTTTAGTAAATGAATTTTTATGCAAGGCTTAAAGGAAGTGTTATGGCCTAAGAAAATTTATAGATACTCTCTAAACTTAAAGGGAATTTATGGAGTAGACAGAAGAATTTTCTAAGCTCCAGAAGGCCATAAAGAAAGTCAGAGAAATGTGGGCCAAATAAATTCGGAGGAAACTTAAGGATTAAGTTTTGATCCAATAGCTAGGATTTATTCTCCCTTCTCCTCCACCACTTTTGTGACACCTAGTGTAACATCCCAACTTTTATTTGGGGTTTGTAAGTACTTAATTATAGAAAGCTTGGATTAAATCTTTGATCATGGAAAATATATATAATAATAATAATAATAAATCCAAGAAGATGAGATATTTAAAAGAGAATCAAATAAAATAAAATAAACACAAATATACATATATAACTATATACATGCTATAGTAAAAAGGAAAATAACAATAATTTATTAAGAGTATATATATAAAATAAAATAAAAAGTGAAACGGAAGAAATCCAAAATATCCCAAACAACTTGGTTATCTTGACTATCTAGTAGTTTTAGTAGGAATATAAATATATATATACGTATCATACCGGTTTAATTTTTTTTAGATATATTTACATTATATATATATGTTTTAAATGATTCCCTAAAATTCTAAATAATCAGATATATCGATTATATATATTTAGCCTAAACCTAGTTTTTCATAGGGTGCTCTCTTTCAGTTTTTGTTTTTCTGCCGTCAAGTACCTCTCCTCCTCCTCCGGTTTTTCTTTTCATTTTTCTCTTCCCTCTCATTAACTCTCCTTTCATCATATTATGCAGAGTGCTACTTGGTTCCCTTTCTTTTTGCCTTTCCTTTTCTTGAAATTTACGTGGCTATATATATCTCTCAGGTATAATGATCTTCTGAATTCTCAATTTTCTGCAATTGTAATCCTAGCTTTTAGATATATATATATATATACACATCTATATATATATTATATATAACTTTCTCCAGATCACGCTATGCTGTGAATGAACCTTGTATGTAACTTTATATATATTTACATGGGTTACCATTTGATTCCTTCTCTAATTTCACTTCCGTTTGTCAATTTTTTTCCCCTTGATGCACACCTTGTCCTTCCTTGTCAGATGTCATAAGTCCCACTAAAACACACAATAAAATATTCTTGTATATTAATGTTACCTTTGGACACTAGTACCTTGCGGCATTTTTCTTATCCCCTTTGCATTCAAATGTCACGTTTTGATTCTAGGATTGCAGTACGCTAGATTAAATTATTTTAATGTTATCCCTCCTCCTAAACCCACACACACACACATATTATACATATATATATAATATATGATATGAGTTTAAACTGTGATTTATAAATTTAGAAGCTGTAAAAGATTTGGGGTTTTGCAAATTTGATGTTTACAATCATCTCATAAATATAATAAACATCATTTTAACCTCCCAAATGGCTAGCCTGAGTGTATATTATTATGAGTTATAACTTCAAAAAACATATAATAATAAATATATATAGATTATATGATCTTAATCATGTGAACTGAAATTAATCGTTTTGGGTCATTTGGGAAAATTTTAAGGCTAAAAAAAAAATTTGCCCAAGTATTAATTAATAATAATATTTTTGTAAAGTTTTACTTACAAGAATTTAACGCTCTAGGATACCTTTAGAGTAATTCAGGATAAATTGCTTTGTAGTTCAAAGTATAAATTAATAGTTTGCTATGTGTGTGGTTTTTGTAGACTCTCATTGAAAGCCTCATTGATTGGGATTTGCTGATTGACTACTTGTGATCTTGAGGATACCAAGTAACTTGGGGTTTTTCTATGTGTATGCAATCTTTATCCATCATAATTAAATTTGTATTGACTCTATCAACTTAATTGGTACAAATAAATAGATAAGACTAAAAAGATGAAAGAATAAAATTGTGTTATCTTCTATGTTATTTGAATTTTCCTTTAAGCATGAGTGCGTCTTGGTTATTTTCATGAAAATTTATGGTAATTTGTTTTCTTTCAAGCATGCTTGCATATACTGGATTTGTTATATATTCATGACATGCATAGGCGGTTGGACTTGGGAGTTTATAATATTGATATATGTGACAAATTGTGACCACGTGGTTTGCCTGCACTTAGCGCAAAGTGGTTGGCCTTTTTAGGGCCCCGTTCCTTAATACTTACTTGGCCAGTTTTGAAGAAAGGGAACGTGGGACAGTGACACCTCCTGGTTCTTTTAAGGAGGGGAGCCATAGTCTAGGCTTGGGCTCTATATCTTTGGCCAGATACATCCTAAGTACTGGAGTAGCTTCAGTCAGTCCAGTATGTGGGCCAGACCGTTTATAAGCCTATGGTTCCGGTCAGCGGAATAAGGTTGGATGGAGCAATAAGGGAGGAAGCATCCATTGCATATGAACATGGTATATTATTAAATTAGTTACATATTTTGCTAATGATTATTTAAGCTGTTGCAATATCTGTTTGCTTAGCTAATATGAAAGTGTTTGGGTAATAGTTGTATCTGCATGGTTAAACTATGGGTTACTGAGACGTTTGTGCTCACTCCAATTATTTAACATTTTCCAGGTGACAATCCTTATAGGGAGCAAGGGAAGGTACCAGAGGAGTGAGCTAGTAGCTCTTACACTTCTCAAGTACATGCTGAATTAATTTGATTCTTTACTATTTGCCATGACCCTAGAACGTTAAATCATCATTTTGTTAATTCCTTGAATGGCTAGATTTTAGCGCTTTATTTCAAGTTTTATCCACGGTTTATGTTATGTTAGACTTTGAGACTGCAAGCTTGGATATTTATGCTCGAATTATATTATGGGTTAAATTGCTCATGTTTATTTATAGTGGTTAAGAGGCTGAGTCTTTCAGTGAACTTTATTATTGAGACCTTAAGATCAAACTAGTTTTTACATGGTGTCTTAAGTAGCTTAGAAAATTAGGTGTTACACCTAGCACCTTCTAGAAGAATGAGGTAAGGATGATACAAGAAGATGATGCAATGATGATGTAAAAGTCAACTTAAAGTTCCAAGATTGCCCTTACTCTTTCTATTAGCTACCAAGGGCATTTTGGTCCATTCAAGCCAAAGTTTTGGCTATAAATACCCCACCTTGAAAGAGAATTTTGGCAGCCATTTGTAGAGGAAAAACTCTACCAAAATTTAGAGAGAAAAACGTAGGGGTGAAGGCCAAGAAGAAGGAACAAGATTCAAGCTTCAAGATCAAGGCATGTGATGGTTGTAGCATCTGACTTGATACCTATTTCGAACAAGTTACTCTTTATATCTGATTCTAGAACTTGGCATGATTAAATTAAACTCTGTAAGCTTTAAATCCATGGGTAGAAAATTTCATTTGGATATGTGTACGATTTATGGTGATTTTTCAAAGTTAGGGTTTGAAATCTGGAAATTGGAAGAGTGTCAAATTCCATATAATTCCGGTATAGTTCAGCATAGAATTGGTTCCTAAAACTATTTTTTGTTTAAAAATAACTTAAGGAGCTTTCAGTGAGACTTGGAACCACTCAATTTTGATTTTTCTAGAATTAATTATGAATTTTCAAAGTTGAGCAAAAATTCTGAAATTTCTACGTGAACAGTACCCGTGAAGTAAAATTTTTAGATTTGATCTTCTTGAATCTAAGGCCATCTAAAGTGGTCCTAATTGACAAAAAATGGATCTTAAGGATGGGAAATGATGAGATTTATGTTAGAAAAACTAGAAAGAAAACCCTAAAAGCAAGAAAAAGAGTTGAGGTTCAAGAGAGCTAGTCTTGAATATTTTGTAATCTAGTGGTTCTAATAGATTGTGTGATCATTATGACTATGTTTAGGACCTTGGAACATCCAAGAGGATGTTTGGTGATGTTGACCAAATTCCCACATGGTTGGAAAGTCAAGAGAGTCAAAGAAAAAGTAAGAGGAAAGCTTAAGGTGCACGGTAGTGAACTTACCTATTGTCATTGCTTGATGTTGTATGCTCGTGTGTTGCTGTGTATATGTTATTTAAATGTTAATATGACATGTTTTAGCTACTGTAATTTCTATTCATAATGATTAGATTATGTATCCATGGCCATGCATCAAGAAGTTAGCTTTGAGCATGCTAATATGTCACTAATTAACAAGAGAATAAACAAGTTACGTGTAGTGCATTAGCATCCATCTAACATGATTAATATGGTATTGTTTGCTACTGAGATTCCCTCGAATCTCACCCCTCCCTAACCAACCATTTAGGTCAATCAATGATGGGCAATAATGGCATGAGAAGGAAGGAGAAGAAAGTGGAGAATTGTTCATGTTAATGAATGATATTAGTATTCAATGTGTAATTCTCCTATTATGTAATTTACGTTATGGATGCCTATGATGCCATGTAATTAATTATAATATTTATGACATGAATGAAAGTGTATGAGCATGAATGGGAAAGAGTAAGCCCTTGTTATGTATGCTAAAGAAATAAAAAGAATTAAAGTAAAGAGATGTTAAGAGATAAAATGTAGGTCCTGGAGCAGTTAGTTTGTAGCTCCATTTTGACCTATCAAATGAATGAGTTAAGCCACAAGATTTGGTAGAGTTATAGTACACATCCCAAGCTTTAAAATTAGAGCTAGATCAGCTCAATTGGATATGTACACAAGGAGATACAAATTTCCAAAATTGAGGCACAGAATTTGGAAGTTCCAGATTTTATAAAATGAACAGTAATATTTATTGATTAAACTGTACGAATTGAGCAAAGATAAGTCCAATTGGATATTTTTCCTTAAAGAGAATTGAAATAGCTTTCTGTAGAATTTTAGAACACCTCAATACGATTTTTATGGAATTAGTTATGAATTTTTGAACTTGGACCCGTAATCTGGAAATTAAACAGTAAATAGTAACCCCGAGTAATTATGTTGAAATTTTAAATCCACGGGCTTGTGTCATGATCTGCTTGAACCATAACACTTACGAATACATGCTCTGAGGGGTTAAAGGTAGGGCGTTTCCATGGATAAGTCATGGATCAAGTTGCCACATACGTCCCAATGGTGTTTGGCCGAATTAACATTGTTCATATAATTTGCTTTTATGCATGCAACTACTAATGGTAAGCTTCTTTGTCCGTGTCCTAAATGCAATTTCAATAAGTGGCACCCACAAGATGCTGTTAAAGACCATTTAATTTTGAAGCCTTTCCCACAAAATTATACATTTTGGTCTTTCCACGGTGAGCAACACGATATGATTGCTCAGTCAACTCTTGCAACTTCCCAAATTGGAGTTAAAGCAGAGGAGTCTGACCCTATCAATGATGTTGTGCATGATGCATTTAGGATTCACGAACACAGATCAACTGAAGAAGTACAAGGACCTAAACCGGAGTTCCTAAGAAACGAAGCTACTCGAAGTTTTTTTGATCTCATAGATAATGCTGATAAGCCTTTATATCACGGGTGTACAAAGTACTCAAAGCTATCATTCATGGTAAAGCTATATCATATAAAATGCTTATGTGGAATTACAGACAAGGTAATGTCAATGCTCCTGAAATTATTAATAGACGCATTCCCTCATGCGAATTTTCTATCATCATTTTATGAAGCGAAGAACATGATTAACAAGCTTGGCTTGAACTTCATGAAAATTAATGTCTACCCAAATGATTGTATGTTATATTATGAAGAGCATGCCAGCAAAGAGACTTGTATAAGATGCAGGACATCTAGGTACAAGCCCACACAAAAGGGGAAAAAGCAGAAGAAGAAAACTGCAAAGATTCTAAGATATTAGTTGCTTTAATATTTGCTTAAATTTTTTATAAATTATCATTATTAAACTAATCATAATTGCTTTCATTTTCTTTACAAATTATGTCATTAATAAACTAATATAATTGCTTTAATTTTTCTTTAGAAATTATATCATTAATAAGGTAATAATATATTTGCTTTATTATTTCAGTAATATATTTGCTTCATTGTTTTTCTAGAATTATTTTGTTAATTAACTACTATATATTTTCATATTTCAATTCTTATGTACTTTCCTTCAAAGTCGCACTTGTAGAGAATATATATGTCATCAAACATAGCGGAGCATATGTGGTGATATGATGTTGACAAAAATCTAGGCGGCACCATGAGATTCTGAGGCATGGAAAGCGTTCAACTTGGAGTTTCCAGATTTTCTTGCCAATCCTAGAAATGTCTGACTTTCATTGGCAACTGATGGTTTTAATTAATCCCTTTGGCATAACATGAGCACTAGTTACACTATATAGCCTGTGATGTTAATTCCGTATAATCTCTCGCCTTGGATGTGCATGAAATCAAGCTCTGTTTTGCTATCCATGATCATTCTTGGCAAGAAAGCACATACAAATAATATAGACGTCGACCTACAACCATTGTTACAGGAATTGATCAAGCTGTGGACTACTTGTGTGGAAACTTATGACTCATATGAGAAAAAGCTTTTCAACCTTTACACAGCATTAATGTGGACAATTAGTGATTTTCTTGGGTTGGGAACATTATCCAGTTGGAACGTACATACGGGGTTGGCTTGTCATGAGTGCAACTTTGACTCCAAATGGTGTATTGTTCATGGGTCACCGGCAGTTCCTCGATTCGAAGCACATATTTAGATTGCTACAAAATCACTTTAATGGTAAACAAGAAAAGAGAGATCCTCCTCTTACTTTATCTGGCATCAATATATTTCAACAGCAAGAGGGTGTTGATGTCGAATTCAGTAAGATTGATAGAGTTGAACGAGGCGAACGATGTTCTCATGGCACATATGATGGTCAGCCAACGCAGTGTCAAAAAAGAAGTATCTTCTTCACCCTTCCTTATTGGAAATTTTATTTGATCCGCCACAGTCTTGATGTCATGCACATAAAAAAGAATGTGTGTGATAATGTGCTATACACATTACTCAATGAACCCGGAAAGTCTAAAGACCACCTCTCTGCTAGGAAAGATTTACAGGCCCTTATAATTCGTCCAGATACTTGGCCTGATGATAATGACAAGTTTTAACCAACTAAATTCACATTGATGAAGCAGAACAAGGATATCTTCCTATCAACATTAAAGAAAATAAAGTCCCATATGGATATTCTAGCAACATCTCAAGGTGTATTGATTTGCAAGCGTGAAAGGTTACTGGGTTGAAGAGTCATGACTCGTATGTTTTGATGTAACAATTACTTCCTTTAGCACTTAGAAACACACTCCCTCCTGATGCCTCTATGATTTTGGTGGAGCTATGTTCATTTTTCAAAAAGTTATGTGCGAAGATTTTGATACTAGAGGAGCTAGGTCAACTACAGAATAAAATAATTTTGACACTTTGTGATTTGGAGATGATATTTTCTCTCTCCTTCTTCATTGTCATAGTTTATCTTACAGTCCATCTTGTTTAAGAAGCAAAACTTACTGGCCCAATTCAATATTGATGGATGTACCCTATTGAAAGGTGTGTTATATTATCTCTTTCAATTTTCCACATTTTAATCTCAATTATTGACAATCATTTTGTGTGAGCAAACCCTAATCACATGCCACTGTATGGAACTTCAACCCATTGACATTATATGCAGTAAACTTCCTAGCATTATCAAACGGACCATATACAAGACTTTTGAGTTCAACTATGCGGAGATTGTTGTCATTACGTATTTGACGTGTAAACCAACTCAGAAATTCTCGGTGGACTCTCTTGTCAACCTCAACAGATGTTTATAAATGAACTCGTAGTTGCGCCTGACATATCTTCTAAATTCCCTATAGTGTTATTTGTTATAGAACGCAATAATGAAGAAATTTTAAACACAAAAAAGAAAATCAGTGTACAACTTACTGGAGAAAAGGTTCAACTTGAGTGCAATTTATCAAGACATGTCTATGTGCTTGTAACTTCTTAGTAGGAGTCAGTTTGAAGCATTCAAACGCTGCAACTGGTTTACCAACAAAGGGGAAGAAGTCACTCAAATTGGAAGGACCTGGTGGACAATCGTCGATACATGGGGGGCGATTGAAAGTTGTCTCGACGTCGTCAGAGTATCTGGAGCAAAAAGTTAGGACCTCATCTCCAGCATCACATTCTGCTATTAACCCCTCTGGTCACGCATTATTCCTAACATAGGATTTTAATTTTCCTAAATATCTGCATGTTTAATTAATTAATCTGTTAATTTCTCCACACTCATTCATATGGGAGAATTTGAAGATCATGAGTCATACATTCTTGTCTCTGAGGCACACCAGGTTTATTATGTCAAGGACGAGAAACATAAAGATTGAAGTATAGTGGTTCACCTCAAGTTGCGAGATCTTTGTGACATGGGTGATGATGGTGATGACATCATTTACGATGGTAAACCCTTCCAACCAACGAATTTTGAAAATTTCTTCTCCAAAGGAGATGACAATTACCAATTGTTAGGTTTTTTTTTTTTACATATAACTTTGGTTCATTTTTGTTGCATTAATTAAGAATATATGTTTTAATTTAAATTTATATGTGTTATAATTATTTCTCATTATTTGACTCTATATATCTCCTTTTAGGCAAGGTAATGGAGACTAAATTTTCAACAATTCATTCCAAACCATTGTTTCAAAATTATTAAATTTTTTTTACAAAATTTTAATATTTGTAATAGTTTTATAACCTCTACAAGATGCAAAAAAAACTGCTACAAAATAAATTAAACCGCTAAAAAATGAATTAAACCACTACAAATGTCACTGGCCCTTTATAAATACCACCACCTTACCTCTCATTTTTCACACCTCCTCTACCTCTCCTTGAATTTCCCTTATCTGAAAACCTCTCTCCTCTCCTCTGATCTTCTTCCTCCCATTTTCAGATTGTAAGTGTTTTTAATTGTTTATTTAATTTTATTTTCTCATATTATTTAATTTTAACTTACTAATAATTTTTTTCTTTTTTTCATGTAGTATTTATTTATTTTTATTTTCTACTCCTTCTAATTTATTTCTTATATTCATAAATAACATTTCAAAATTTTTTTAATTTTTATAATTATAAAATTATATATCTTCTAATAATATTTATTTAATACTTAAAATATTAGTAAAATTTCCTTATATAACAAAAATTTGAATAAAATTTAATTAAAAATTTGATAACACATTTAATTTCAAAATTATGTTTGCAAATCATATTTAATTTATTATATTTTATCTTCAAAATTTGATTAATTTCATTTCTTTAAATTTCAATGTAACATTTGTAGTAGTTATAAAACCACTATAAAATATAAAATTAGATAATATTTTCATATTTGATGCGGTTTATAATCGCCATAAAATCGTCCCGGTGGTGTCATTTTTTTGAAATTTTTACCATTTGCAGTGGTTATATAACCACTATAAATTTTGCCACCAAATTCAATTTTTGAGTCCTACCAAACGAAATTTTTTGCCGACACTTAGTAGCGGTTTTATTAATCACTACAAAATTTCAAATTTCATTTCTCGCCTGCCCACATGCATGTGTAGTGGTTTTTTGATTGCTACAAACTACCTCAAAGTGATCTCATTCATCGCGTTATTAGTAGCAGTTTTATTACCGCTACAAACTACAGTAGCAGGCTGGTATCATGTACCGCAATTCATTTGAATCACTACAAATCCCTTTGCATTGGTGGTTTTTGTAGTGGGTGTCAGAACTGCTACAAGTGAAGTTTCACTTGTAGCAATTAAAACCGCTACAGATCACCTATTTTAACCACTACAAATTACTCTTTTTTTTGTAGTGAATCCATTCCTTAATCATTTTTATCAAACCATGTAACAATTAAAACAACATAAGTCTTTAGGGTTCAAGCATGTAAACCTCATGAGATTAAGTCATAATCAACCACTAATCAACAATTAATTAGTCATAATCAAGGTAATTAAGACTTTAATGAGAGATTAAACATACCTTGATTAATCTACTAAACTTGCTTAGTCTTTCTTACTCCTCCTCTTCTTCTCTCTTTCTCTCTCCTTAATTTAAGGACATAACATTCTCTCCCAAAGTTCCTCCCTTAGCCGAAATGTCTTGAATGGGGGGTATTTATAGCCTTTTGCTTAATACTTTGCCTTTGAAGTTGCTTGGAATTACAATGGGTGTGTGGCTTGATCTTTCACCATCCATTTCATCCTTTGTCAAATGTACAAATCCTAGGCCATGTAGTTCCATGAATTGCCAAGTGTTTCATGACGTCATCTCCTGTTACATCACCATACTTATATCAAGTTTGCCACCTATTAACATGTGATTCTTGTGCCTTACTATCTGTCTCTTAATCAAGTCATCATGTTCCATAATCTTGCCACATGTTCCTTGCTCACATCATTAAACTAATTCCACCACTAAGAAGCCTTACACGTGGCACCTAAAGTGAAGAGGAAGAGGGAATTGGAAAGCTTTCAATCTACCGGTCTTATTCGCTTCTTACCAATCCCTTTTCTTTTCTCATATTTCTAACCAACAACTTGGATAATTCCTTCTATATCCCTTTCATCATTTTGGCATTAAAATAGGAAAGGAAAATAAAGGAAATTTGTGTATAATTATTCCATTAAATATTTCTCCACCTATCTTGTCAATGTACACTATATCAGGTACTTTTTCGAGTCCTAACTTACCCGATACCACTAGAACAAATTCTAGCACCCTTTCGTCATCATAAGTCCACATGGCATTATATATGTGTGCCATGGAGGGAGAAACATTCTTGCCTTTGCTTTCTATTAAAATATTTAATAATATTTATTTCAAAGTAAACTTCACCGAAATCTTTTTACCCATCCGTAACTCTAAGAATCTATCTCTGGGTACTATCAATACCTGTTCATCATGAGAAATTTTTCTAATTTTTCTTAAGTCAAAATTCAACTTCTAGATAGTTTATTTTGACTTTTTCTTGATAGTGTATAATTCAGCTTTAAATTCTATTAAAGCCAACTTCTTCGCTTCTTGAGAAAGGAATTATTTTTCAAACCTATGATGATTCCTCAAGTTTTATTTTCCATTTTTCTCCAATTATCTGAGGCCTCATCATATTTTAAATATTTTGATTTTGACTAATATTTATAATTAGCCAAAACCCTAGAATTTCATCAATCTGGTTCAGGGGTATTTTTGTCATTTTTAACCGTATGCAGGTCTCAAAACCTCATTTCCTATTTTTCTAGAATTTTCCAATGTCACACCTTCCTTTTAGACCACATTACATCTCAAATAGAACCATTTCTTATGGCCTTAGGTTAGCAAAATTTAAAATTTAAAACTTATTAAATTCGAGTTACTATTCATATAACCCTAAACCAAGGCCTAATTTTGAAAAATCATAACTAATTCTAAACAAATCAAAATAAGATGGTTCTAAGTTTTATTTAAATCTCTTAACATGATCTTTAGAGAAAAAATGCTCTCTGGTATCAAGCCCTTCTCAATCAATCCCAGAATTAATGCAAAGTAGCACTGTTCATATGGTAAATTTCTAATTTTTCAGAATTTATGCTTAACTTTGGATAGGCATAACTTTCTGTACAAAATTCTAATTTTGATTAATTATCACTTGTTTTAACGCTAAAAATATGATCTATAAGTCTGCCAAACTTCAGCTCAAATCTCAATCATTTGACCAGAATCACGTTGGCATGAAATTGAGGTATTTTTAGGGTTATTTGATCCCTTTTTTATGCTTTTTTATACTGGTTCGGTCTCAACCACTTATCCTACATCCAGTCCTCAGAACACCTCTGAGATTTCCACTATGATCTTGAGATTAAACGGGCTCTTGGCGTCTCAGTACAGTAATTGATTTTTTGAATCACTCCCCCTTACCCGTAAGGTTACAATCCCTCTCAAGAGTCTACACTCTTGAGTTACTCTCAGAAAAATGAGTAAAGAGATATATCAAACTCTCTCACAGAGTAAATGAATAATAAACACTAACGCTTGGTGAAAGAAAAACAGAGTATTGAATGCAACAATAAATATTTCAACAGACAGTAGTTCACATATTCAATACTTTCATTCAATGCTTTTCACACCTTTTATAGTTGGAGACGTTTAATTAACCGTTAGGCTGGAGAGCTTCTAGCCATTGGAAAAATCAGTTACGTGTGTTCGGCAGTTCATCATTAATGTTTCTGACATGGTAGGTTACAGGCAACTAAATAACTGTT
Organism: Neltuma alba; assembly: GCF_004799145.2. NCBI lineage: Eukaryota > Viridiplantae > Streptophyta > Magnoliopsida > Fabales > Fabaceae > Neltuma > Neltuma alba. The sequence goes on along the minus strand of NW_021635651.1, from coordinate 231,205 downwards.
GAGCTTGCTTTGTAATCTGTAACAATACTCAAAACAAGTGAGTTCTCTTTCAGAAGGAAACTTGTAACGGTAACTGAATAAGTAATGATCATTGACATTCATATACCAATTAGAAAGGTAATGAATCAAACATCATTGAGCGATGCCCTTACGATTTTTCTTGTTCATTTCCTTCTTGTATTTCTATTTGCTTTCATACTATGCTAGGCTTCTAAATAGTGTTGCAACAGAGCCGATTAATTGTCCCTTGTTTCCTCAATGGCTGTTACTTTCGACTCCTATTCCTTCGTGAGGCCACTTAAAATTTTTCGTACTTGATCTTCTTGGCTATACTTCTTGCCAAGTGCAGTGAGGTGATTGATAAGGTGTAAGAATCTAACTTCTATGTCTCAAATGCTTTCTCCATCCTTCATTCTGAACAATTTGAATTCTATGGTGAGCTGCTCTGTTTTAACTGGTTGTTCCCTCGTGGGAAATCTCCAGTGCCTCCCACATTTCCTTTGCAGTTTCCAAACTGGAAACTCAAAAATATTCTTTTTGACTCAAGACACAGGTTAGTATGTTGATAGCTTTATCGTTTAACATCACTAGCCTTTTATCTTCTTTATCGAACTCACTAGGACTCTTAAGAACTTGTTGATCGTGTACTATTTTCATTGGAATATAGTAGCCATGCTTAATTACGTCCCATAATCCATATTCAGTAGCTTTGATAAAGATCTTCATCCTCATCTTTCAGGAGGTGTAGTTTTCTCTGTTGAAGCCAGGTAGCTTTGATATTGAACATCCTTTGCGTAGCACACTGTCTCTGAAACCTGCCATAGGATCTCTCTTCAGATTGTTAAATCTTTACTAAAGAGACTTGTTCTGATACCAAATGTTAGTGGCAATTTTACCCAAGAGGGGAGTGAATTGAGTGAGTTATAAAAATTTTAACGTATTGAAACAGTGCTGTAAATAAAACAGAGAAGGTTGAGCTAGAAGGATTTCATCACAGAGCGAAGATGCAAGATTTATACTGGTTCAGTCTCAACCACTTGACCTATATCTAGTCATCAAAACACCTCTGAGATTTCCACTATGATCCCAAGATTAAACAAGCTCTTAGCGCCTTAGTCAATCACTCCCCTTTACTACCCATAAGATTACAATCCCTCTCAAGAGTCTACACTCTTGGGTTACTCTCAAAAAAATGAGTAAAGAGATATTTCAAACTCTCTCAGAGAGTGAATGAATAATAAACACTGACACTCAGTGAAAGAAAAACAGAGTATTGAATGCAACAGTAAGTATTTCAACAGATGGTAGTTCGCCTATTCAATACTTTCATTCAATGTTCTCTTTTATAGTTGGAGACATTTAATTAATCGTTAGGCTAGAGAGCTTCTAGCTGTTGGAAAAATCAGTTGCGTGTGTTTGGCAATTACAACGATAGTTCGTCATTGATGTTTCTGACATGGTAGGTTATAGGCTACTAAATTACTATTGAGCTTGCTTTGTAATCTGTAACAATACTCGAAACAAGTGAGTTCTCTTTCAGAAGGAAACTTGTAACGGTAACTGAACAAGTAATTATCATTGATATTCATATACCAATTAGAAAGGCAATGAATCAAACATCAGGTAATTTAAATATGAACTGATCATACTTGATCGATGTCTTGATGAATAAGTAGTTGATCAATCAAGTTTTTGATTAAATACAAAGAGAACTTTAGTCGCACATATGTACATTTATCGATAAGCTTATGGATTAACAGATGATTGAATAAGTGATCGATAAACAATGAGAAATGAATGCATTGACCTAAAAAGAAATTTTTCAAGAATAAAGCTTTTAAATTCATCTATACCTTTGAATCCTCTCAAAGAGAATCATGTGAAAAAGGAAGGCTGAGAAAAGCTTAAAGATAACAATATGAGATATTTTGAAATCATCGTGAAAAGTTTGTTATGAAATGAACTTGTACAATGATCGAACAAGTGATCAAAAACTGTTTGATCGATCATGTCATCGATAAAGCTAAGTATGAGGAAAATAGATTTTGAACATCATTGATCAAACCCTTTATCGATAAAAGGTTTAAAGCAGATTTTCTCAAATAAGTCATAGGATATTCGATGATCGATTAAAGCTTAATCAATTAAGTGATTGATAAAATATCATAGAAGAACTTAGATTAAACAGGTCAAGAAAAAGACTTGATCGATCACGTTATGTGAAAACAGAAGTTTCAAAAGTTTAAATGATCGATCATTTTATCGATAACTCAATGATCGATCAGGTGATCCAAAAAAGGTTTAAAACAAGTAAGTGCAGTGATACAGTGATAATCGATCATTTGATCGATAAACCATTGATCAGTCAAGTGATCAATTAAAGAATCTGTCAACACACCTGAACAAAATATCGATAATCCATTAAGTTATTATGCAATGATAAGGCTAGTTATCGATAAATGATAAATGAAACAGAATACAACTTAAATAGAAGAGCTTTACCATTTATCTATCTTCTTATTGATAACTCATTGATTGATTAAGTGATCGATAAAAGTTTACCAGAATTGTGTCCCTTTATCTGTCAGTTGTTCAATCATCAAATTATCGATCAATTGGTCGATAATTTTCTGCATGCTTGTATACTAAACAGTGTTAACCTTGATCGATAAACTAATCAATCAACACAAAAAATCAAATTTATCTATCAATTTATTGATTAACTTTACTGTTAAGTTACCTTTATATACAGAAGCATTTTATCTATCATGTGATCGATTATCCTTTGATTGATCAACTTACTAAACCAAAAACTTCTTAATTTGTTATCATTAAAACCTTAAATCTAACATATTTTTATCCGTCTTGATTTAATGCAAGCTTTCTTTTTGGGAGAATTATAATGAGATCTCAAGCAAAAAAATAATTGTCAGTAAATCCTAATAACAAGTGAGTAATTGTCATTTACTATCCTAAAACTTGTCATTGCAAGCTGCTTTGTTATCACTGAAACTTTTTAGTAATTATATTCTTTACTTGGGATTTCATAACAATTCTCTCCTTTCTTTTTCACGTAACCTTTTAAAAAGCGGCTCTTTATGAATCTACATCATATGCTAAGAAGTTGCAATTTGGAAATTATTTGTGGGATTATGTATAAGTCTCGAAACCAATTTGTTTATTCTTCCTTTAAGATTGTTCACTATGTTAGAGGACTATCTAAACATATTAGACAACCACTTCACATTTTGAACTTGTTTTATGTCTCTTGTGTTCCTATCTTCTTTTGATATAATTAGATAGTAATGCCCGAGATTTTTTAATTTATTTGCGTCGCCTTTTTAATTTTATTTTTAACAGAATTTTTTATTTTTTCAAATAGAAAGAGCACAGAGGTGGTCAGTAGGTGTGAGTGGCGATGTATTCTAAAGATGAAGGAGTACTCTTTACATAGCATAAGTCTTCAAATATATATTATATTTTTTTAACCAAAGACAAAATGAAATTAATTAAACGAAAGTTATAGTTTACAAAAGGATAATAAACCTACAGAAAAGGAATTAAAGCTAAGAAAACAATCACGAGAAATAATATAACGTTGTCACAAGAAAAATCATGCAAGAGGGAAAGAATTTCCAACCAAGTGATAAGCGCATGGCTGGGGTAAAATAAATTAGGACACTGCTCTAGTTTTATTCTAATGGTTTTTCTTCCACTGTTTGTGAAATTATTTGCTTACTTAATATTATTTAGAGAAAAAGAAATAAAGCCCTACGTCATGGACATTATGATTCACTCTTGGCCATTATTCAAGAAGTTCAACAAATTACATCCTTCTCAGTTCTAGTCTATAACGGCACATCTTTGGTGAATACTAATCGATACCTGCCTTATTTATCTTATTCCTTGATTTTGCTTAATGTTGATGGGTGGGATATTATTCTTTACAAGTACCAAAAAAATCCGTAAGCATTATCGTCTCATGGTATTTAGAGCCGGGAAAACGGGCCGAGCCCGTCGGGCCGGCCCTTTTAGGCCCTGAAATTATGAGGGCCGGGTTTGATATTTTTCTTTTAAAATGAGAAATAAGCTTTGGAGGGCTGGCCCTGGAGGGCCAAGGGCTTAAAAGGGCCGGCCCTAGAGGGCCGCGGGCCGGTCCTTTTAAGCCCTTTTATAATTTTTTTATTTTTTAAATTTTTTTATATAATATTAATGTTATTAATTTTTTACATTGTTAATAATATTTCAAATATTTAGTTATTATTATCATTTTAAAATTAAATTTAGTTTTAGACAATAATTTATCCAATTAAATTTTTAAAAAATAGGTTAATTTGGACTTTAATAATGATTTAATTTATATTATATGTGTTGATATTTTTAAACTATATATATATATATATTTGATAATAGAATATTTTTATACTTATATAACTTGTGATTCTATAATTTGAATTAGAAATTCATGAGTTTCAACAACAATGTTTCTCACATTAAAGTAAAATAATAGTTAGATTGCAAAATTTAAAATAAAATTCTTATAAAGAAGAAAAACTTGATATTTTTGTTACGAAAGAAAAGCATACTTATGAAGAAAAATAATTAATTATAGTGATGATGAAATTTCAAAAGATTAATGATAGTGTTTATTTATTGCACAATTGCATTATAGATAAAACTTTTAGATATTGTTATCTTATTAATGAATGTTTTAGATGTTCTTAGATATTGATGAATATTTATATATGATAATATTTTATATTTGTGACTTAATTTTATTCATATTTATGTCTTTTATTAATAATTTCATTGGTTTATTTTTATATTTTTATAAAAAAATATGATAAATATAAAAAATAGTATTTTTTCTTAAACGGGCCAAAAGCCCGCGGGCCGGCCCTGACCCTGTAGCTTAAGGGCCGGACTTAGCAAATTGGGGTATTTTTAAAATCTCAGCCCTGAAGGGCCGGCCCTTTTAAGCCCGCTAGCCCTGAAGGGCCAGCCTTGGAGGGTCGGGCTAGCCCTGATTCCCAGCTCTAATGGTATTATCTATCATTGGGGTACTTCTCTTAGAATTTTTGTGGAGAAATCAATCAACAACTGTTACATCCCAAAAATTTTCATCTAGCTATAAATGATTAAAAATTGGGATGAAGGTCAACATAGGAACTAGACGGAAAAATGAAACAACTTTTGATGTGAAACTCCGAAAAGGTCCAGATTGGCATTTTTATAATCATCAGTCTAGGAAGGGCAAAACAGAAAAATTTGAGAAAAATTCTAGAAAATTCCTGAAAAATGGAAAAAGTATAAATTAGAAGTTTTGAAAACTCGGTTGAGGCCCGAAAGGTAAATTTACGATGAAAGCAAATTATTACAGAATTTCCCATAAATAGAGGTTTTTCAAGAAATTATTGAAAAATTAAGGAAAATACTATCAAAATTTCAATGGATTTGGTGATGCTAAGGAAAGGATAGAAACCTTAATAATAAAGTGGAATAAGTAAGATTAAATGGTGTATGGTTGAGTTTTTGGAAGAAATTGCACCTAGGTTTTTGGTTCTCCATTTTCGGCCTGGTACCATTCATGGGGTAGGAGATTGTTTTTTATTAATTTGATAATTCCAATGGCTTTAAAACATGTTTTTGTACAGGGGTATGATGTTGAAAAGTGTTTAAAATCATTGGAATCAAAAATAAAATTTTTGGAACTTATAACCCCCTATTTGGCCAAGGTAAGTTCATGGGGAAGGAATGGGAATTTCAAAAATCTGATTGCATCATTGGATTCCTCATGAAAAATTGTGTAGAATTGAGCCATGGGATGATTGATTCTAAAAAAGGAATCATTTTGTTAAAAATTAAAGAAAAAGGGGGGAAATTGTTAAGTTGAAGTTAAAGTGTTGTAATTAAGTTGTTTGGTGGTTAATGTGTCTATGTTCATGCTTGGTTTAATATCATTGTGAGGAGGAACCAAGAGGAAGCTTTATTCTTGAAGCAACCTAGTGGACAAGTGTTAAAAAGGTAGTTTTGAATTATAATTTGATTGTTTGTCTTGCTTGTTTAATGTGATTTGTTATTTACTTGGATTGAGAAATTTGTGTAGTGATATTGATTGGTTAGATAACCTTGGTTTATGCTTTGATGAAATGCATTGAATTGTGTTAGTATGGAAGTGTTGATGTTCCTCTCCTAACATGGCATTACGCATGATTTTATGTGGTTTCATTATGCCTTAAGATTTGATAACATGTCACATGTGAACTTGCTTGATTTACATGACAATTATAATTCATATGCTATTGAGATTTCTTTAAAATCTCATTCCTCCTATGTTAAATTATCTTTCAATAGGGAATGAGTCATCTGATGGCAAGGGCAAGGAAATGATTTTGGGATAGAGGAACATTATGGAATTGATGCTATTATGTTATGCTATGAAATGTAATAATGAACTTTATGTTGAGAATGTAATGAATTATGAATGATATGTAATGTGAATTATGTTTGTATGACATGCCCTCATGCTAAAATTATGAATGGTGCAATGTTAAAAGAGTATAGGAAAAAGAAAAATGGGAGATAAATTAAAGAAAGTGATATTAGGGGATAAAATCTCCCTAAATAGTGCCAAATTTGTGGCATATGAAATAATAAGCAATTGTTGGAATTTAGGCATGAAATTTTACAAACAAATAGATCTTATTTTTAGCTTGAAAACAAGTGGTAAACCATAAAAATTGGAGTTTTTTGCTAAGAATTATGCCTTTTCAAAGTTGGACAAAAATACTGAAACTTAGACAATTGACCATATGAACAGTGCACCTTGTCGAATTTTCTAGTATTTTTCTTGATGAAATTGAGTCCGATGAATATTTTTCCTCTATAGAACTCTTAGCAAGCTTCGTGTGAAAATCCACTTTGTTTCAATTTTTCTAGAATTGGTTATGAATTTTCAAAGTTGGCCCATTTTCAGATGGACAATGTATGAACAGAATTAAGGGTAAAATTTTGAAATTGAAATTTTTCATCTGGAAATGTTGCGAAACAAGTTAAAATAGTTCCAATTGACATATAATGGGTTATAAAGAGAGGTGTGACAACAACAAGTCCTGCTGTCTTTTCAAGTGTTTAAGAGCCTACTTAAACACTGGAACATCTACACATGTACAAGAGTGAGGTTCGAAGTAATACACAAATAGACTGAATAAGCAAACCCTAAAAAGTCACCTATACATACATATCCAGAAAAAGGATAAACACTATCACTACTAAAAACAATTTTTTTTACATTGCCTAATCTACACCATTTATTGTGGCAACAGTGTAAAAAATGTAGCCGGTGGCATTTTTATAACTATTGATAGATTTTTAAACTAGTTCAACATACAACCAGTGTAAAAAGTATTTAAAAAATATTTTTTTAAAAAATAATATTTACAAGTTTTTAGACTGGCCTATCATACAATCGATCTAAAATATATTTTTTACATCAAATATTTATTACAACCGGTGCAAAAAATTTTTAAAATATTTTAAAAAAAATAATATTTACAAGCTTTTAGAAGGTGATTTAAAACCTAAAGGCTTAACCTACTTCATTTAGCCACCGTCTCTTTTAAACCAAATTTCATTCTCTTGTAATCTCTCTAAGTTTTCTCCCAATCTCTTTTCTATACTTCATTCACCTGTAACCTCAATGCTAGTACTCTTCTTCATGCTCTTTTTCTTTGTGTTGTGATGTCTTCTTCATGCTCATCTCTTTTATAACACATCATCTTCTCTATTCATGTCATCGTCTTCAGGTTCATTGACTTCTCCACTATCATCAAGTAGAGATCCATGCTCACACCATCCAGATCTGTGCTCATGGTGTCAAGATTTGTGCTCATCGTGTCTAGATTCATGTTATCTCAAGCTCCCATTGTGTTATCCTCTAGATGCTCATATTTACCTGGATCTGTACTCGTCTTCATCACCGCTATATTTGTTTTAAGTTTATACTCTTTCTTCATTTTTTTTATTTAATGAATAATTTTCAACTTTGTGTAACAAATATATTTTTATTGTATGAACTAATGTGAATTGATATCATTTCTGAAAAAGTTGACCAGATTTTTTTCGATCTCATTGATCTTATTGTTTTTACTCTTGTGCTATTTTTTTTTATTTATTGGATTGCTAGATTGTTTGTTGTGATATTATGAGATCTGGATTTTTATTAGATCTAGATTGTTTGCTATGATTAAATCATAGCCTCTTCGTTGATTTTATCATATCTCATAAAATCACAGATCTTTTTCATTTTTTTTATTTTTTGTTTTATTTTTTACACTAGTTAGAATGAAAACCTATGTTAAAAGTAACATTTTCTACACCAGTTAATTAGTGTAAAAAGATCGAAATTTTAACACCATCCATTTCTATACCAGTCATCTTTCTAATGTCAAATACCCATTCTGACCAATATAAAAAACTTTTTTTTTAGTAATGTATTTTTAAAAACTTTCATCTTGTTGCTTATTGAGAAGACACAAACTAGTAGCACACATAATTACACTTTGATTGTCATGGATTGGGTTAGTGTGTTCTCCTTTTTTTTTACGTTGCTTTAGGCTTTGTTTGTGTTGGGCTTGTAATAAAGTCATTTAAAATAGGGAAAATTAATTTGGAGGCCCTTATAGTTTCACTTAGTTTTGAATTAGGTCCTTGACCTTTTTTTTCCCCTTTTTCTCGAGTCCTTTAACTTTTTAATATTATATTTATTAGTCCTTTTGTTAAATAAAATAAATGATGTTAGAAATCTGTAATTAACGCCTAAAACATTCTTCTCCTTTTCTCTCTTTCGGTCATGACCCAGACCATGCTCTCTCATCCCTCTTTTGCTCATTCCTCGACACATTTCTCCTCTTCGTCATTTTCCTCACTTCACCATTCCTTTCCACCTCTTCCCACCTCTCCATAACACCTTCCCCAAGGCGCCATAAGAATAAAGTACTCTATATAAAAGAATGAAGCCCTTTGTTTTTGCTTGTTCATGGAAAGAATGAAGCCCTTTGTCTTTGCTTATTCATGGACTGTTCCTTGTGAGTGGGTAACATCTTATAGGTGACTTGGTTTTTTTAGCAGGTTGTAGATGATTGTGTTGATTTAATTTTTTGTCTTTTTCATAGCAAACGGATGCATGTTTAATGTGATTGTTTCAATTTCAACTTTTGCTTTGCAGAGAAAGCCATTATACGTTGAATTTGATGCTCTTGGTTCAACAGAATATGTTGTTAGTTTGAAAAAGACTTAGCAAATATCAATATTTGTTAAACCCAGCTCTCACAAAAGCTTCCCAACCCATATTCCTCTGCTGCCATAACCAAAACCAGATACGCCGGAGATTCAGTGTTTTGATATCACCACTGATACGATATTCAATTATTTGTTTTCCTTCTATGCTTTGTAGTTTACCAATATATTTACATTTATGAAAAGTAATTTATTGATAGAATTTTATTTGTTTTAGGTGATGGAATTCTTGACGACAATGGAAGAAAGGGGAGTCCATCAACAAGCAGTAACACCCAAAGATTCTAACACTCTGATTTTAGCGGTTCAGCAGCTTCTCAAATAACATTGTCCCTGCCGATGACACCAACGGTATGGAATGGTGAGGCTGGGAGAATAATGGGAAAGGAAAAGATGCTGATGGGAGCATGGTTTGGGAAAGCAAAAAAGAAGAATATTTCAGGCTTTAACTGCAGAACGGTGTTTATTTTATTTAACAGAAGGACTGATAAATATATCATTAAAAAGTTAAAGGACCTAATAAAAAGAGAGAAAAAAGGCTCAATGATCTAATTCAAAACTGAGCCAAACTATAAGGATCTTCAGATTAATTTTTCCTTTAAAATATTTAAACAATTTAAATAGGATTAATACAATTTTTAGTTCTTTAAGTTTCAAACCATAGATTTTGGTCTCTCAAGTTTTTTTTAATTTAAAATGTTAGTTCCTATAATCCAATAAAAAATTAGACCATTTTGCCCCTTAAGGGACTAAAATCTATGATTTGAAACTTGAAGGACCAAAATCAAAATGAGATCAAACTTCATGGACCAAAAATTATATTAACCCATTTAAATAACACAAACTTTTTAGGGAGCAAATTTTGTTCGGCTATTGAAGAATTTTTTTGCTGAAATGTTTTTTTCTTGGGTTCAGCATGTATTAACTATTTTAGGGAGAAAATTTGATATTATTTAAAGCTAAACATAAGAGTGTCGTCTTGCCCGATGAGTTTCCTAAAGAGCCTTTACTATCCCAGTTTTAATTATATCATAATTAGAGCGTAGGGAATCATCCACTCTTGCTTTCGGTTTTTGTTTATTTTCTACATTAACCACAACATGTACTTGGTCTTGAGCAAGACTTGGTTGTCCAAGTGATCAGGGAGAGGCATTATGGCCCATTTGGTTCTTGTAAGAGAAGGATTTTCCATCTCTTTAGAAAAATTGAAACATATAGGTAGAGACACTACAGATTATCATAGTTTTAATATATGTTACTAGATGTTATACTATGCAGAATGCACAAAAACATTAAACATTTGCTTTGCTTGGTTGGAGGGAAAAAGAGTACAGGGAAGATTTTCTCCCCTCACAGGGTTGGACCGTATCTTTCTTTTTGCTAAGCATAAATTGAAGACAATCCTATTTGAAGCATTTTTGTCGGGCACTAAGGTCTTGTTTGGTACACAAACTTGAATATTAATAGATTGAGATTAGGAATGAGATTGAGTGTGGGTTTGGGATTGGTAATGAAGAGCCCATTTGGTTCCATCCTATTGCAAGATCGCAATGGTAATTAAAATTGCATTACCAAAAAAATCATGTTTGGTTGCTCTTTAGTTTAGTAATGGGGTTTACCATGGTAATGATCATTACCAAAAAATTGGTAATGCCTATTCATACCTCCCCCCCCCCCATGAATCCCCATTACCATTCATTGCTTGATTCAAAAAGTCTAATTTACTCTTGTGTTTGTTCTCGTTTTCTACTTCCTCCTCCTCCATTATCAACAGCCACCCCCCATGGCACCATTTGCCCTATCGACTAGAATCAACATTTTTTCAGTTCCTCTCCCACCATTGTATTTTTTTTCCAGTCACAAGTCGTTCCCTTTTTTTCTCCCTCCCTTCATTATTGTCATTTTCATCCTTGGCCATCAACATTTGAAGCTGTGAACGTCTCCCTTTCATATCTGTTTTCTATGAAAGTCTTCCTTTGGATCTATTTTTCTGCAAATTGTTCAAAATTCAAGTCAATATTTTTTGTGACAAACATGAGATTTTCATGCTTCTATGGTTTAGATCTAGGTTTTTATTTTGTTCCCTCTGTAAGATTTAAAACCACATTTAAAACTTGATTCATATATTTCTTCCCTTTTAATTTGTTATGCTCATGATCTGCTCAAGATTTTTTCTTTTAAATATGATAATTCTTATTTGGTTTTGTATTGACACTGGTGTTTTGGTTAGGGAAGAAGATGATTAGGATTTGAGGGTTTTTGGGCATTTTGGACCTTTTATAATTCTGCTTAAATATGAAAAATAATTTATACACATCTTTTTAATAACAACCAAACATATTGATGGTAATCATTATTGCATTGCACCCCATTGCATTCCTAAAAGAGTTTGCAATTGAACCAAATGGGCCCGAAGTTTTAAAATTATGCTTGGTACAAAGTAACATTTAGAGGCAATGCTTTGATTAATTCGATTTTACAATTAGTCATAAATTATGAAAACACTAAAATATCCTTATATTAAATAAAAAAATTGATAAAATAAAAATATTAAAAAAAACACACACACACATCTTGGCTTTGATTTGACTTTCTCCCTCCATGGCTACAATTTTGCCATCTTCCTCGCCGTTACAAAGATGACCATAGACTGAATTTGAAAGTGATGGATATTCACTACTCTCCCGATATCATTATTGATGTGAGAGAAGGACGCTGTTCTGAATCCTACTCATCCAAGAAACCAACGCCGCTGCACCAAATTGGAGTTAAGTGATGTGGAGATAGAGGTCAGACCTGCAAGAGAGGGAGACGATGGTGGCTGCGAGATCCAGTCGCAAAAACCTCTCAGATCCAGTAACAATGGTTTCGATATTCAGGCATCATTAGTTATGAGATCTAGATAGTGGTGGTTGCCAGATCCAGAAGGTAATAGTTTCGAGATCTACATGGTGGTGGTTACGAGAGCGGAGATAAAGAGGATGACTGACCGAAGATGGAGAAGAAGGATATCGGAGATGAAGGAAATGGAGGTGACTGTAAAGTAGAGATGAGGAAGAAGACAATTATGGAAAAAAAAATCAGGCAAGCGAGCACAAAGAGGATGAGAAGATGAGAGCAACAATGGGTCGAATAGCATAAGGGTACTTTAGTCTCAAAATTATTATAAGCAGGGATAGTTTTGTCCCAACATTTTTCAATCCCATGTTAGCTCCATCAATACCATGGGGGTGGTAGGTTTAAGTAATCCCAGCTAGATGTTATTCTCCAATCCCAAATTCTTAATTTTTCATACCTAACAGTACAAAATAGGTAATACCAATACTATTCCTAATGCCAGCTCCCCCGATGCTATGTTTGTGTCATGTGACAAACAGGTCCTAAATGTAAGTATATGTCCCAGTAGAAATTCAAATCTTAAAGGATCACACTATCTAATTATTAATACTTGTTTCAGTTCCTAATCCAACGACAACCCAATAACATTTCAAAGCCAACAATATGACCAGTTGGATACTATGATCGTCCAATCCATCTTCAATTTCAAAACAATAATATTATGACTAACAACTTATTGGTTGAGATGATAAACGGTTTCATTCACGACAGGAGGAGAACAGAAGTTCAAACCCCAGGAAACATACTGTTAGGATTAAGGTTTTAATGATAACAAAGTGAGTAATTTGTGTTTCAGCATGTTGATCGATCAAGATTTTATCAATAAGCTGATAGATAATAACTCTGTTTAATTAAGTAAACTCAGCAGAAACTTTGATCGATAACGTGTTAGATAATGTGTTGATCGATCATTTGATTGATCATTCTTAATTGCATATGAAAATCTAGGATAAATTATCGATCACTTGATCGATAATCAGGATACAAATTTGATAGGTGTTTATCGATCACATGATCAATAAACCGATTATCGATGAGAAGACAGATAAATAGTAATGCACTTTACTCAATCTATATTTTTCTTTTATTGCCATTTATCGATCACATTATCGATCAGCCATTTATCGATAATATGATCGAACATTGCCTCATAACTTTGCGTGCAGGTATTTATTTCAGTGACTTGTCAATCACTTGATTGATGAGCAAATTATCGATCACATGATCGATAATCAACATATCTTTGTTACATCGTGACTCTTCGATCACCGAATCGATAATTAGATTATCGATAATATCATCGATAACCACACTTCATGTTTACTTTGTTTTCACATAACATGATCGATAAATCAGCTCTTTGGTTTTACAAGAAAAGACCTCTTTATCGATAACATTATCGATCAACCCTTTATCGATCATCTATTCAATCAACTTACATAGCCTGTGCTTTCACAAAATATACTTTTGCCTATTGTTTATCGATAAGGTTATCCATTATCTATTTATCGATAAAGTGTTCGAAAAATTAGTGTTTCAAAAGTTACTTCTATAACACTCTATTTATCGATAACCTGATCGATCAACAAGTGGTCGATCACTTGTTCAATCATGAGGCAATTTTAGTTTAAACCTTAAGTCTCGATGTTTCTCAAAATTTATCATATATTTTATTCGAGCTTTTCTCAGCCTTTATAAATGTCTTGTTTCACTATTTAAAGAGTTTCAAAATCAAAAGCAACCTTGATCTTCATTGTCTATGCATCATAGTATAATATCACTATTTCTTTTTATCAATCACCTGATCAATAAACTGTTGATCTATCACTTGATCGATAATCTTAGTTCTCTGGTTCAAAAGTTTTCACTCAGAATAATTGATCACCTGATCGATCAAGTAATAATCGAACATCACTTCGATCAAGCACGTTCAGTTACTACCCAGTGCATCTAACAACTGATTGATTCTAACCATAAACTATGAATATTCGTTTATCAGTTGTTCGGATCTACTCTTGATCTTATTTATGAAGAATAACTTATTGAATTAATGTATTTTTGTAGATTACGAAGAAAATCCCAACGGCACTCCAACGGTTGTCCAAGTAGCCTGTAACCTACCTTGTCAGAAGCATTAATGGCGGAAACCGTTGCAACTGGAAAAACACGCAACCAGACTCACAACGGCTAGAAGCTCTTCCGTCTAACGGTTACTAAATGACCTCAACTATAAAAGGCGCGAAGAAGCATTAAATGAACAGATTGAATACGCGAGCTACCCTCTGTTGATTTTTACTGTTGCATTCAATACTCTGTTCTTCCATAACACCGAGCGTTAGTGATTATCATTTATTCACTCTGTAAGAGAGTTTATTTACTACTCATTAATCACGTTTGTGTGATACTCAAGGGTGTGGACTCTTGAGTGGGTCTGTAACCTTACGGGAAGTAAGGGGGAGTGATTGAGAGTTTTAATTACTGTACTGAGGCACCAAGAGCGCGATCAATCTTGGAACATGGTGAAATACTCAGAGGTGTTCTGAGGACTGGATATAGGTCAAGTGGTTGAGACCGAACCAGTATAAATCTTGTGTCTTCCTCTCTACGATGAAATCATTCTAAACTCGCACTCTCTGTTTCCGATAGTTCTTTGTTTTAATTTCGTAAATTTTTATAACTCACCCAATTCACCCCCCTCTTGGGTGAGACTACTACTAACATTTGGTATCAGAGCAGGTCTCTTCAGTAAAGACTTAACAATTCGAAGAGAGATCCCATGGCAGGATTCGGAGACAGCGTGCTACCTGAAGGGTGCTCAACGTCCAAACCGCCAGGCTTCAATGGTGAAAACTATACCTTCTGGAAGATGAGGATGAAAATCTTTATCAAGGCGACCCAGTATGGATTATGGGACGTGATAGAGCATGGTAACTATGTCCCTATGAAAACCGTAGACGGACAACAAGTACGCAAGAGTCCGAGCGAGTTCGATGAAGAAGACAGAAAGTTGGTGACCCTAGATGACAAAGCCATCAACATACTTACCTGTGCACTGAGCCAACGAGAATACTTCTGAGTTTCCAATCTAGAAACCACGAAAGAAATGTGGGAAGCACTGGAGATAGCCCACGAAGGGACCACCGGTGTAAAACAGAGTAGAATCAACACTCTCACCACAGAATTCGAGCTATTCAGAATGAAGGATGGAGAGAGTGTCCGAGACATGGAAGTCAGATTCTCGCATCTCATAAATCATCTCACGGCACTCAGAAAGAAGTATAGTTAGGAGGACCAAATGAGAAAAATCTTAAGTGGTCTCACAAAAGAATGGGAGCCGAAGGTAACAGCAATTGAAGAAACAAAAGGAGAATCAATTGGCTCTATTACAGTGTTATTCGGAAGCCTTGCAGAATATGAGAGCAAGCAAAGATACAAAAAGGAGATGAACGAGAAGAACCACAAAAGTATCGCTCTTAAAACTCAAGAGAGCGAAGATGACAACGAAGAAGACCTGGAGGATGATGAAATGGGCCTTATCGTCAGAAGATTCAAGAAATTCTACAACAGTCAAAATGTAGAATCTCAACATCTCAAAATGAGTCAAAAGAACCGATCATCTGCTTCGAATGCAAGAAACCAGGACACATCAAAGCAGAGTGTCCCCAACTATCTAAGATGAAGGACAAAGAAAAGAAGAAAGAAAGATTTAGAAAGAAGAAAGCCTTTGTCACATCAATCTGGGGCGATAGCTCTTCCGAGGAAGAAGAAGAAAGTGATGATGAAGAAATCGCTAACATCTCTCTCGTGGCTCAGGAAGACGAAGAATTAGAGACTGATGAGATAATCACTTCTGAACCCTCTTATGATGAATTACAGTCTGAATACAACGCATTACATTTGGAACTAGTAAGAATTGCAAAGGAGTTGGTAAGCTCCAAGAAAAGAATAAAGTTCTTGGAAGAACAGCAAACGAAGCCTGAAGACAACATAGTCCTGCCTCCAGAGTACATGGAATGTGAAAAGAACAGAAAGAAGGCCGAGGATCTCACAAAAACTTTAGAAAAATTCACTAAGGGTAGTGAAATGCTCAAAGTGATTTTGAGAGCCCAACGGTGTTCGATGGATAAAACTGGAATAGGATATGATCCTATTCAGGATAAGTCGAAGGGAAGGAAAAAGAGTAGTGATCGATCATATCTTACATTCTTTAGAAATACTATTCATTCCTCTAATCCATTTGCACTTTGCTCTTATTGCAACCGTAAAGGTCATACAACCTCTTCTTGTTATCACAAGAAGAAAGAACTTACGGGATATTAAAATGGGTACCCAAAGGTACTTATGTGCCTAGACAACTCATACTAACCAAAAAGGACCCAAGAAGGTATGGGTACCTAAAACATAATTGTGTTTTTTACAGGTATGCCTCAAAGCATCCAGAACGAACAAATGGTACATCGACAGTGGATGCTTTAGACACATGACGGGTGATACTGAGAAGGTCACATCACTCAAACCAAAAGACAGAGGCAAAGTAAGTTTCGGTGGCAATCAATCCGGAAGAATTGCTAGAATCAGAGAAATAGGAAGTAACAAAGGAATGAAGGTTGAAGATGTATACTATGTGAAAGGTCTGTGCCACAATCTACTCAGTATCAGTCAGAGTACCGACAAAAACAATTGGGTGATCTTTGATTCCGAAGAATGCTTAGTAATAAGTAAAGATGATCTCCCATTGAAGAAAGAAGAGTTGAATATAAAGCTGAGAGCTCCAAGGGACGGTAACTGTTATACACTTCAAATTGACTCTAAATCTTCTGAAAACTGTTTTATTAGTAAAAAGGAGGAAAGTTAGGTTTGGCATAAACGTCTTGCACATGTTAACATGAATCAACTTTCAAAATTAACTAAAAGGGATTTGGTTGTTGGTTTACCAAAAATTCAGTATGTACATGATATTACTTGTGACGCCTGTCAGAAAGGTAAACAAACAAAGTCTTCATTTAAATCAAAGAAGACAGTCTCAATCGAAAGGCCACTCCAAATGCTTCATATGGATTTGGTTGGTCGTTGAGAGTGAAAAGTTTTCATGGAAACCTGTACACTCTTGTGATAGTTGATGACTATTCAAAATTTACTTGGACTTTGTTTCTTTCCTCTAAAGATGAAACATTTAATGCGTTTATTGTTTTTGCCAAAAAGGTCCAAAATGGGAAAGGTATTTCCATTGTGTCAATCAGGTCTGATCACGGAGGAGAATTTGAAAACAGTGAATTCGCAGACTACTGTGACGAGCATGGAATTGATCACAATTTTTCACCTCCAAGAACTCCTCAACAAAACGGTGTTGTCGAATGGAAAAACAGAGTGCTCATAGAAATGGCAAGGGCAATGCTGAACGAGAAAGGAATTTCGCTAGTATTCTTGGCAAAAGCAATGAGCACAGCTTGCTACATCTCCAATAAAGCCTACATCAGAACGCTACTCGAGAAAACACCATATGAGCTATATAAAGGAAGAAAACCTAACCTAGCTCATTTAAGGATCTTCGGGAGTAAATGCTACATTCACAACAACAACAAAGAGAATCTAGATAAATTCGATCCTAAAGCTGATGAAGGTTTATTTCTTGGTTACTCTAATCGTAGTAAAGCTTATAGGGTTTTCAACAAACATACTTTTACAATTGAAGAATCAATTTATGTTGTGTTTGCTGAAACCAAACCGATTTCAAAACCTCTAGATGACGATGCCGAGATCGTTCAAAATTTTCAAAAATTGGATTTGAACAAGTCTTCAAACAAATTACCTTCAGAAGAACATTTAGAAAACAAAAATGATTTAAATAAATCTTCTTCACAAGAAAATTTAGAGCAGCCTAAGGCTTGGAGACATAACCGAGACCATCTACTGGAACAAGTCATTGGTAAAGTCAATGAAAGGGTCAAAACCTGGAGACAAGTGTTCAATAAAGTGCGCTTCTCAGCATTCATATCCCACATTGAACCTACCAATGTTGATGAGGCCTTATCTGACAAATTATGGATAGTCGTAATGCAGGAAGAGCTTAACCGATTCGAGAGAAACCAAGTTTGGGAACTGGTACCCAAACCTAATGATCATCCAGTCATAGGCACCAAATGAGTATTCAAAAATAAGCTCGATGAGTCTGCACAAATCGTCAGAAACAAAGCTAGATTGGTGGCTAAAGGATATAATCAAGAAGAAGGGATTGATTATGAAGAAACTTATGCTCCAGTAGCTAGATTAGAGGCCATACGGGTACTCTTAGCCTTTGCTTACATTAAAGATTTCAAACTTTATCAAATGGATGTTAAAAGTGTATTTTTGAACATATATATTTTAGAAGAAGATTTTATCGAACAACCTCCTGGTTTTGAAGATTCAAACTTTCCTGATCACGTTTATAAACTGAAAAAGGCTTTGTATGGTTTAAAACAAGCTCCCAAAGCTTGGTATGAACGTCTTAGCAATTTTCTGATAGAAAAAGGATTTGAAAGAGGCAAAGTAGATGCTACTCTTTTCATTAAAAAAAGTAGGAAAGATCTTTTATTGTTCAAATTTATGTGGATGATATTATTTTCAAAGCTACTAATGAAGATCTTTGTCAAGAGTTTGCTAAGCTAATGCAGGGAGAATTCGAAATGTCGATGATAGGAGACCTGAATTTCTTCCTGGGATTACAAATCAAGCAGAAAAAAATGGCATATTTATATCCCAGATGAAGTATCTGAAGGAGTTACTAAAGTAATATGGATTAGAAAATGCCAAAAGTGTCAAAACTCTGATGAGCTCAACCATCTCGCTAGATGCAGACGAAAACGGCAAGGACGTAAATCTGACCAGATATAGAGGAATGATTGGTTCATTACTATATCTCACTGCCAGTAGACCAGATATACAGTTCAGTGTGGGAATGTACACAAGATATCAATCAGCTCCAAAAGAGTCACACGAAGAAGCCGTCAAGAGAATTCTCAGATACCTTGTCGGAACTCAAAATCTGGGAATCTGGTATCCAAAGAAGGGAGCAGAATATCTAATGGGATACTCAGACGCAGACCATAGAGGATATAAGATAGATAGAAAAAGCACCAGTGGACAATGTCAATTTTTCAGAGGGTGCCTTGTCTTGTGGTCAAGCAAAAAGCATAATACTGTGGCAATCTCCTCAACAAAATCAGAATATGTGGCCACTGCAAGTTGTTGTGCTTAGATTCTATGGTTAAAGCAACAACTACAGGATTTAGAAATCAAATTATGAGAGATTCCAATCCTATGTGACAACACGAGTACGATAAGTCTGTCCAAGAATCCATTCCATCATGCCCGAACTAAGCATATCAATGTTCGACATCATTTCATTCGGGATCATGCTCAAAAGAAAGATGTGAAGGTAGAATTCATCCCCACTAAATATCAAATAGCCGACATCTTCACGAAGCCTTTAGATCAACAGAAGTTCAACTTCTTTCGAGGAGAATTGGGAATGGTAAATCCCAATGAGTTGTAAGAAATCTCACATTATCTCTCAAATTTCAATCTTTAAATTTAATGTTTTGATGATTAAATGACTAACTTAAGCATCTGAGTGGATAGAAATTTGTTTTCCAGGAAGCTCTATTTTGTCAAAAAAACAAAGGTAAACAGAGTATGGAATGATCGAACAAGAGATCGATAATCATGAAGTCACAAAGAAGTAATTTATCGATCACCTGATTGATAAATACAGCATGTGTGGAAAAAGAAGAGATTCAAAACGATGATTATCGATAAGCTGATCGATAAATGGATTATCGATCAGGAGCGGCAAGTCTTTTGTGACATATACTCAAATTTTGGTAAGCATTAATCGATAAGCTGATCGATAAACGGATTATCAATCAAATGATCGATAAAAAGACCAGGTACACATTTCCTCTACTAACTTTATCGATAACATGTTCGATAATTGATTGTTCAATAACATGATCGATAATTGCCTTTAGTGTTTTTATGTGTTCTTCATATTTATTGAACACGTGATTGATCATCCGCTGATTGATAACATGATCGATAATTTTGAACTTTATAACGTTAAAAGTTTCGAAAATCCCTGTCAATTATCGAACCCTAACTCAATCAAAACCGCTCCCCTGTTTCTAGCAACGGTCCAAAAATCACTATTCTATTAAATTTCCGGTCACCCACCTACTCGAATCCAACTCTACCACCTTTTCAACTACCACCAACCTCGAAACACTTACTTCCAACTGATTAATCTCTCTGAAATCTGTCAGTTCCTTCAAAATGGCGCGAGTGAAATAGCCGAATGTGGAAAGGGAAGAAGGCATGGAGAAACAAGTCCAATTGAGCGACACACTACTCCCTCAGCACTAGAAAGCGGTATAGACCAAAAGTGAGGGAAGAATCATCCAAGAAAAGAGGTGTCCTGAAAATCTGAGAAAGCCAGACCGAAGAGCAACCTGTTCCTCCAAGAAAATCTCCCCGGTCCAAATCCAAGCTACCGGTAGTCACTGAGGAATCAGAAACTGAGTCAAATGACGGAGCCTCAGTTTAGAAAACTGTGGAGACCGCATTGAGAATTCCTACTGCCAAGCAACCGAGGCAGAAAAAGCAGAGAGCCAGTGAAGGGATGGCACGGAAAATTCCCTCTAAAGGTATTCCACCTGATTTCTCTGAATTACTAGTTGGAAACCTTAATAAGGATGTGAATTCGGCTAAGTTTAAGGCAGATTTTACAAACCGAAGATGTTGCCCTGTTGTTTCTATGGATATAGAAAGTTTAAAGAAAAATACTCAGATTAATTTGAACTTGAGTGATCCCCTGGAATACTATTCAAACTGGCTGATAATTGGTAGAGAATTTTGTCCTGAAGTAATTAAGAGATTCTACTGTAATATGGAGTCAGTAGAAGAATATGATGAGCATGACAATCTAGTAAATGACTATTTAAGGGTCAAACTTAGAGGTAAAACCTTCCACCTTACTACTGATAAGATTAATGAGTTGCTGGGAACTCAAGATTCAGTGAGAGGGGGAGATATGAATGAAATTAAGGCTTATAAGATTTTGATGCAAAGTGATGAGTACCCCGGTGAGCTAAATTTCCCACCTAAATAGATGTGTGGTTATTATAGAATAATCCACTATATCTATTCATGAAGTATGATCAACAAATCCGGGAGCTTCTCACACTTAACTCAAGATGATTACTTGCTTCTAGCTCGGATAATCAGTGGAGAAAGGATTAATATAGGGACTTTGATCTATAATGAGATGAAAGATTTTGTTCTCAACAAATCCAAGTCTACACTGATTCCCTATCCTCAGTTGGCCACATACATCCTACAGGCAAATAACATTGCCCCTTTTGAGCCTGGAGAGTCCAAGACAAAGGTTCCTGCCTTTGGGATTACACAACTGCACAAGATGAGGATTCATCTACCTTTTAGACCATCTCAAAAGGTACCTTAGAAGGACAAGGGGAAGCAACCAGCTGTCAGCACCTCTAGGACTCAGGATGAGGCCGAATCCACTGCAACTCCTTCTCGTGCCCCTGGACCCTTATTCATGGAGAGATCTCTCGGGGAGATGTTTCAGGCTGAGCTTCAAGAGTTTGAGAAGAGAGTTTATGTCACTACTCGAGAATATGGGGAAGTCTCAGATAGAAAGTTTGAGGGCATTTCCAAAATCCTAGACCTTCACAGACAAGCAATGATGGTTTTAGAAAAGGAGGTTTCTCAGAGATTTAACTATGTTGACAGAGAGATTCGAGAACTCAAAGGGATGGTAGCCTCTCTCTGCAACAACTTCTCTGCCCCCAGTACTACTTTTATCTTTGAGGACTTACTCCATCATCCCCCATCTCCTCCTCATCATGAGCCTGGACCTTCTACCTCTACTATACCCACTTCTCCTATTTCCACTTCACCATCTATACCACCTACCTCTCCCACTCCCTCTCCTACTTTGGCCCTGATCACTGTTCCCCAGCCAGTTCCCTATCTTCATATTCTGTCACTCTCTCCACTTTCTCACCTTCCCCTCTTCCTATTCCCCTGTCCATTCCACCTGTTCTACTCCTTCCTCTTCCCCACCTGATGCTGACAAAAAAGGGGAGAAGAATTCTGATGCTTAGAGTCTATTTTTTTCCTTTCTTTCTCTAATTTTTTTCTGATGTTTAGCTCTTTGCTGTTATATGTGTTTACTGATGTATTTTGACATATGTGTTTACTAATGTATTTTGACAGTCCATGCCTTTAGTAAAGTATATTTCTTACTTTGATTTATCTATTGGTTTAATTTTACTATTTCTGATGTTACTTGGTTGATATTTCTTACCTATGTTTTGTCATCATCAAAAAGGGGAAGAATCTTAGGATTAAGGTTTTGATGATAACAAAGTGAGTAATTTGTGTTTCAGCATGTTGATCGATCATCTGATCAATCAAGATTTTATCGATAAGCTGATAGATAATAACTCTGTTTAATTAAGTAAACTTAGCAGAAACTTTGCTCAATAACGTGTTAGATAATGTGTTGATTGATCATTTGATCGATCATTCTTAATTGCATATGAAAATCTGGGATAAATTATCGATCACTTGATTGATAATAGGGATACAAATTTGATAGGTGTTTATCGATCACATGATCAATAAACCAATTATCGATGAGAAGATAGATAAATGGTAATGTACTTTACTCAATCTATATTTTGCTTTTATCGCCATTTATCGATAATATGATCGAACATTGCCTCATAACTTTACGTGCAGGTATTTATTTCAGTGACTTATCGATCACTTGATCGATGAGCAAATTATCGATCACATGATCGATAATCAACATATCTTTGTTACATCATGGCTCTTCGATCACCGGATCGATAATCAGATTATCGATAATATTATAGATAACCACACTTCATGTTTACTTTGTTTTCACATAACATGATCGATAAATCAGCTCTTTGGTTTTACAAGAAAAGACCTCTTTATCGATAACATTATCGATCAACCCTTTATCGATCATCTATTCGATCAACTTACATAGCCTGTGCTTTCACAAAATATACTTTTGCCTATTGTTTATTGATAAGGTTATCCATCATCTATTTATCGATAAAGTGTTTGAAAAATTAGTGTTTCAAAAGTTACTTCTATAACACTCTATTTGATAAGAGAGGGATTAGAGAGGATGAAAATGGAGGCTGTGTGTGAAGTGTATCCCATCACTTACCCTAAAATAGGGTTTCTAAATCAGTAATGAGGTGTACTTGGTTGGTTTATACGAGTGGGTAGGTAAAATTTCTGAAAATGGTTCGGGTCTGGATTGCTGATTCGAAAAGTTCGCGGTGGCAAAAATATGGCTTTGCCATGGCGAACCAATCTTAAGAGGTCTTCTGCTTAATGATGTGGCTTCACCGTGGTAAAGGCAACTTGTGGCCGTGGCGAACCTTGATCGAGGAGTCTTCAGGTGGAACTCCTAGCTTCACCGCAGTGGAATCTGACAGATGTTATTATTGCATCATATGTGTTGCACTTCTTTAGCCTTCACTCTTGGCTCTACTTCTTGAGTGTCCTGAAATAAAAAGCAATTGTTTGAGGTATCGATTGTCCCAAAAATCAACTCAATGCAATTAATAAATAAATATGACAATTTTACCCTTAAATACTACTAACTCAAAACAAGGACTCTCAAACTCAAATAAGTATAACTATCATCAAAATAAGCTAAAAAAGTGTAACAAAAACCTATAAAATATCATCAAATAATATAAACAATTTGAGCTCAATCACCTAAACCATCTCGATTCATATAGTTAATTTGTCAAAGTTTACTATTTATTTGGTCAAAACTATAGTTTCCAGATTTCTTCTATAACTTCAAAAATTCATACATTTTCCTACATAGATCCAAATTAAGTGATCTATACTATATTTGAAGCTTAGGATGAGAACTCTTAGCTTGCCAAATCTCATGACTAGATTTGTTCATTTGCCTAAAAAGTCATGCTCATCAAGTTATAGCATTTTAAGTTAATTACTATCGCTTTTAATGCTATTTCTTAGACATTTTGAGCCATAGACAAATCATGTAACCTTATTCATCATACATCTCCATCCATATCATAGTTTGGATATAACTTATATTTAGTAAAGTTACTACTTCATACATTCATCCATAATTATTTTAAATATACATAAAATAAGGTGAAGGTTCACAAATTTATAGCATTGCATAAAACTCTTCACAGCATCTTCATTTTTTTGCCCTTGCTTCTTGAAGAGCCAGCCCCTAAGTTGTGTCATTTAAATATGGAAGGAGTGAGATTTCATAGAAATCTCAGTAGTAATGAACCACTACAAAAATGCTATTAATACAATGTTATGTCATGTTATATATATCAATCAACATTCATAACCTGATCGATCAACAAGTGGTCGATCACTTGTTCAGTCATGAGGCGATTTCAGTTTAAACCTTAAGTCTCGATGTTTCTCAAAATGTATCATATATTTCATTCGAGCTTTTCTCAGCCTTTATAAATGTCTTGTTTCACTATTTAAAGAGTTTCAAAATCAAAAGCAATCTTGATCTTCATTGTCTATGCATCATAGTATAATATCACTATTTCCTTTTATCAATCACCTGATCAATAAACCGTTGATCCATTACTTGATCGATAATCTTAGTTCTCTGGTTCAAAAGTTTTCACTCAGAATAATCGATAACCTGATCGATCAAGTAATAATCAAACATCACTTCGATCAAGCACGTTCAGTTACTACCCAGTGCATCTAACAACTGATTGATTCTAACCATAAACTATGAATATTCGTTTTTCAGTTGTTCGGATCCACTCTTGATCTTATTTACGAAGAATAACTTATTGAATTAATGTATTTTTGCAGATTACGAAGAAAATCCCAACGGCACTCCAACGGTTGTCCAAGTAGCCTGTAACCTACCTTGTCAGAAGCATTAATGGTGGAAACCGTTGCAACTGGAAAAACACGCAACCAGACTCACAACGGCTAGAAGCTCTTCCGTCTAACGGTTACTAAATGACCTCAACTATAAAAGGCGCGAAGAAGCATTAAATGAACAGATTGAATACGCGAGCTACCCTCTGTTGATTTTTACTGTTGCATTCAATACTCTGTTCTTCCATAACACCAAGCGTCAGTGATTATCATTTATTCACTTTGTAAGAGAGTTTATTTACTACTCATTAATCACGTTTGTGTGATACTCAAGGGTGTGGACTCTTGAGTGGGTCTGTAACCTTACGGGAAGTAAGGGGGAGTGATTGAGAGTTTTAATTACTGTACTGAGGCACCAAGAGCCCGATCAATCTTGGAACATGGTGTTCTGAGGACTGGACATAGGTCAAGTGGTTGAGACCGAACCAGTATAAATCTTGTGTCTTCCTCTCTATGGTGAAATCATTCTAAACTCGCACTCTCTGTTTCTGATAGTTCTTTGTTTTAATTTCGTAAATTTTTATAACTCACCCAATTCATCCCCCTCTTGGGTGAGACTGCCACTAACACGTACTTGTTAGGAGGACTTTAACCTTAATGCTTCTAGCCCGACTGAAATTAGTCTCAAGTCCAAAGTAACTTGAGGATATTCTGAGTTGTACCAAAAAGATACTAGCATTATCAAAACAGTGCATAAGATGTTGCTACCTTTCTCCGGTCCTAAATGCAAAAATTAGTGGAAGAATCTATTTTAATCATAAATATAAGACATCAATTTTCTAGATAATTATACATAGTAAAACAAATTTCATAAAAAATAATTTCCCACACAAATTATTAAAAGAATATTGGGTTAATATCATTTTTAGTCCTTGAAATTTGACTTCATTTTGATTTTAGTCCTTAAAATTTTAGACTTGTGGTTTGGTTCCTGAAATTTAACTTCATTTTAATCTAGTTTAAAAGTTTTAGTCCCTAAAATAAGTATCAAAACCAAAATGATGTTAAATTTGTGGAACCAAACCACTTTTTTCAAACTTCAAGGATTAAAACTAAAATAAAATCAAATTTCATAAACTAAAACCAAAATGAGATCAATTTTCAAGAATTAAAGATGGTATTAACCCAAAAATATTTTTAAGAAACTAATATGCATTTTTATAAAGAAATAACTTAACTAATTATTGAACTTAACTAATATGGGAGGATACAAATAAAACTAAGAAAATAGGCTGAGCACATTTTAGTTGAGGACCAGGCTTATATTTGGGTCTAGAGGTAAGTTGGATTTAAATGCGTCAACTCTGTAGTGTTGAAAAATAAATGGACCAACCATTTAAGCTCACCATTATTTTTTTAAGGATTAAAGGTCATTTTTGTCCTAAAAGTTTTCACGAAAGAGCTATGGGTATCTAAAAGTTTTTATTTTGGAGCAATGTCACCCCGGAAGTAGTAAAATCATAGCAATGTCAACCCACTCAGATAGAACCCTAACATTAACGTTAAGTGAAAAAGTTTGACTCTAAAGTGCAACATTAATAGGTGACATGGCACTCCATAAACCATCTCATTGCCAGCTCTCATCATACAAAACCCCTCACTCGTCTCAAGATGTACAATGTCGTCCTGTCTACCTTAGCTCCTCCATCTTCATCAGAAACTGCCTCTACCTCACTCGGACCATCAACTCCGGTGACCTGGGGTTTAATAAAGATAGAATCACAAAGAGAAGTAGAAGAAGACAAAATCAAAGAAGGGTGGAGAGTTAGGAAATCAAGAGGGGTTTAGATTCCATGGCAAAAAAATTCATCTCCTCCTGCGCCGCATCTATGAAACGATGCTAGATTTGCGTGGCTCTGGGTTTATCACTCACTTTGATTGGGTCTGACCTCGGTGATTCGATCTCAATGGAAAGGGAACTTGCTATGATACTACTGGTTCATTCTTGCTCTGGGTTTATTACTTGCCACTTTTGGGGATTTTGTCTCACTAAGTGACAGGATTGTATTGATTCTAAGAGATGAAGCAAATCAAAATCATCATCATCACCTTTACCAAACCCAAAATAAATAAATAAATAAATAAAGGGAAGAAAAAAGATTCGTCGACCATGGAGATGATTATGAATTTAATGTGCGTCATTTTCCATTGCCAACTATTTAATAGTTTTAATAGCTTTCTCTTATTTTTCCCTGTTTTGCTCTACCTGATCCATTTAACTTTTTATTGAATAAGTTTATTACCACACCTAGACGCTTCAGGCGAGACGGCTTGAACTATCATCTTTCTTCCCAGATCAACAATTTTTGCTTCTTTTGCAAAGATGATTCAAAGATTCAGAGGGAGAAGGGAAGAATGCTTAGAACTTGATGGACTAGAGTTTTTGATCTGGGTACTATACTTCATTAACAAACTCTTGGTTGTCTGAGCACACCTTTAAGGAAGTTCATAGACTGGATATGGGGAATTGCTAAGTTCGGCAACGATAATGACGACCTTGGCGGTGTTTCAAGAAAGAAGAAGAAGAAGAAGATGATGATGATGATGATGATGATGTGGCAAAGTATTTAGAATAATATGTCATAGTATCCTACGTGGCAGAGTTAGCTCAATAGAAGTGAGTCAAACTTGACTGTTAGGATTGTTAAATTTGGGCGACATTACTATGATTTTACTACTTCCGAGGCAACATTGCTCTTAAACAAACTTCCGAATATTTATAGCTCCTTTGCAAAAACCTTCAGCGCAAAAATGCCATTTAACTCTTTTTTTAAAACCAAAAAATTTATGAAACTCTAAATATCTAATTTACTCCTCCAGTCCTTAATATAAAACCCAATTCTTAAGTTTGTTTTGGTCATAAATATAAGACTTATTTTTCATATTTATCAATTTTCTCTAAATTACCCCTATGGATACTCCCTCAACCATAATCAAGTAGAAGAGGGAGAGAGGTATTAAAAAAGATGATTATAGTGTTTTAGGAAAAATATGTCACTTTTCTTATAATTAACTAACTTACCTAACTTCTTTAATCTAATCAAATTAGCTAAATGGGTCTTATATTAAGGACCAGAGGAGTATATTTTACAATAAATAACTAATTTTAACTAACTAAATTATTTATGTAAAATAGTTAATTGGAGCCTAAAGGCCCTTTAAAAAAGCTTTTTATCTAAGGAAATGGGATGAACACTGTCCACTTGCCTAAACCTCAAGGAATAATGAGAACTGCATTTTTAGGGCATATTTGGAATCATGTTTAAAAGCATTTATAAGTATGTTTTATGTAAGTTAAGACAAAATTCCTCTCACATACTTATCTCGTATTTTATGAATCATGATTGAAAAGCCGCTAATTATAAGCTATACCAAACAGGCTATAAGAAAGGATGTATTGATTTAAAAATATATATATTTATATAACCAGCCTTTGTCTCTGCCATGAGCTTCGTTTTGAAGAATCACGGCTGATTATTGTGGAACAATTTAGCTTTAGCATCCATTTTATCCATAAGATGGAAACTCACCAAGAAGTTTCCGTGATGAAGAGCATGTTTGGATAATCAAGTAATTTTTAGGAGCTTTTTGGCATCAAGAACGTGGAGAGAGAAAAAGATGATAATGAGAAGAAAGATAAGGGTATTTAAGTAGGTTTTATCTTGACTCAATAATTTGATTTTTTTTAAGGAAAAAAAAACTTAACTAATAAGATTTAATTATTTTAATCTATTATTATCAATTGTATGCGTATGATATACTAATTTTGCTCTTTTAATATAAGACCTCAATAGACTAATATGAATAGATTAAGAAAGCTAAATAAATTATTTAATTATATTATATGCCATAAGATCTCTCTAAAATAGTTATATGTGTCATTATTATATTACATATTAATTTATAAGTCATTTTAAAACTCATACCTTTTTTAGTCATTTTACATCTAAATTTACTTTTTTCATTATCCATCCAAACAAGTTTCAATTTATCAAACTAATTTTTATAAAAGTTAATCCAAACATAAATCACATTAAACTAACTGACTTTTATCTTATCTTATATTGACAAAAGTCAAAAGTCAAATGAGATAAAAGTCATTTTTGCCTCTGCCAATCCAACACACCTGAAAGCTTTTATGTAGTAAATCATCTTTGTGATGAGTCTGTTACTTGTGCTAAAATGGTTAGGCTTACAATATATTGCTTTATATAGATTGTATACCTTGTACTATTTTATGCTACATTGGGTTTATATTTTATTTTATATAAGATTAAGGGTCAAAAATACTTATAAAAACATACCACAAGTTCACCCAATACCATAAATTTTCTTTGGATTCAAATCTACCCATGAAATTGAGGGTATTTTGGTACTTTTATTAAAAAACTGTGGGTCTCACAGTAAAAAAAAAAAAACAGATGTTTGTTTATTTTAATGGCGCCTGTATTATTGGGTAAACTTTTGGTATATTTTTATGTGTATTTTTTTTACCCTTAACCCTTTATAATTTGATAAAATTTTGGTTTTAATTTCTATAGTTTCAAATGGTTGGATTTGATTCTTATAGTTTCATATTTTTTTTGTATTTGAGTTTAACGAATGGTTCTTATACCTTAACAAGATTCAGTTTTTGGTCCCTATATGCAAACTTGGATCATGTTTTTATGAAACTATAAGAACTAAAACTAACGAATTGAAAATACAGGAATCAAAACTAAAATTGAATCAACTATAAGCAACGAGAACAAGTATATAAAACCCATTTTTAATATAGTAGATCAAATTACAAGCAACAGCAATGATATCATCGCGTCATAAGGTCTAGCTCAAGTAGCAAGAAGTTGCCTAATCTTAATTTGAAATTAAAAGAGAAAAACAAATAAAATTAACGGAAGAGCCTTCTTATTTGTTGTCATGAAGAAAAACGAAAAAAATGCTAACAAGAAACAATCAAAATAGTTTAATTGAATATAGTAGCAATCAAGCCAAGTAAAAACGAATCATGCTAAGGTTTGAGCTCTAAATCTTGTGAGTTTAGGGGGGGAAATATGACAAGACAAGTACCTACTTTATTTCATGTAAGACATTTTTTTTTAATAGCTCAGAATATTTTTAAGTCATTTTATACTTGAAATTAATCTCCATTGGGTGGGGAGCATTAAAATTAAAGTCATCCTAATAAATGTGCTTCTCAAGCTTCAATCCAAGGCATTTGGTGATTTTGTTTGGGAAAATCTCCACGCAAACAACTCAAATTCTTATTTGGGTTATTGAATATATCAAAGTTTTAATAAAGTCCCATGATCTAAAGAGATCTTTTAAAATTTTATAAAATGATTTTAATGTCCCTTTCATTAGAAACTGAGAGAGATGAAGATTTTCTATAATTTTTGTGTTACGTGAAAGTTCTGAACCAAAAAAACTTAGCGTCTACCATTACAAAACCAGAAAATGGATCAATGAGGCAATGATGAGTTAGTTTTTTTTTTGTTAAATCTTCCTCCCTTAATCTAGATAGTTTTATTATGACAAAAAATTGTTAATTTAGAATTAAAACATCTTAGCTGTGAGATAGAACATATTAATTTTTTAGGTTATATTGTAATTAAGATTTATTCAAAGACTTGTTACAAATGTGTTATAGAAACAAAAAGTTGTTAATTTAGAATTGAAATATGTTTACTTGTGAAATGGAACATGTTAAGTTTCAAGATTGTATTGTGATAAAATTTTATTCAAAGACTTTATTGCAAGTGTGTTATGGAAACAAAAAATTGTGAATTTAATATTAAAGCATGTTAACTGTAAAATAAAGCAGGTTAATTTTTTTAAAATTGTCTTGTGATCAAGTTTTATTGAAAAATTTATTGTAACTAGGTTTTGGAGATATACATAAAAGTGTTTGTTTAAAACTGAAATTTGTTAATTATGTAATTAAACTTATTAATTTTTAAGGTTGTATTATGATAAAGTTTTATTTAAAGACCAACACAAACTTGTTGTGGAGATAGAAAGTTGTTAGTTTATAATTAAAATGTGTTAACCGTAAAATGAAACATGTTAATTTAAAATAATTCTCTTTTGATTTCTAAAAATTTTAAAACCTCTCTTTTAGTCATGTGAACTAATTAGAAGTTTGACAAATTTAATGATTCAAATAAAAAGATTAATATAATTTTTGGTTCCTTAAATTTGTTCTTATTTTGGTTTTTAATCCCTCAAGTTTTAAACCACAAATTTTGGTTCCTCAAAAAACAAAATGGTCTAAATTTTTATTAGATTAAATGACTAAAATTTATATTAACCCTAAATAAAAATTTAAATTATTTAAGCGTTTTTTTAAAGAATTTTTCTATTATTTTTCTCTTCAAACATTTAGCTTTGCATTATATACTAGTTCTAGATTTCTATTTACACATGCTGAATTGATAATTGATAAAGATATTTATATCGATAACTTAATTTTACTAATATTTATATTTTTTTATTAGTAATTTTATTGTTTTGTTTTTATTTTTTAACATGTGAAAAATAATGAAATTGTATTTTTTTTAGTTAAACAAAACAAAGCGACTCTGAGCTTACTAGTTCAAGAACCGGGCCTCTCAAAATGACGGATTTCTGAGGCACGGGCCTCCAGGGTCGGGCCGACCTTTTCTTTTTCAGTGCAATGCAAATCCAAAGGTATTTGTCTTGGGTCAAGCAACGGGCAGAAAAATCTTTTGGCACACCGGGCCGAAGCACTGTTACGAAAATTGTTCAAAATCTTTCTAAATGAACAAAAATGGAAATTGTCGCAGATCACACGTTGTCATCCGTCAGGTTCTCCATTTCGGGGTAATTATCTTTTATATTTTTATGATTTTTCTTTATAAATTTTAGATAGAAGTTCAATTTAAAAAAGTAACAATAATGAATTATAAATTATTTTATCATTTGCAAAGGCCAATGAGTGACGTCCAGAAGATATTTCCCCCTTGTTTTCTATTTCTGGCCCGAAGCAAGTGAACAAGAAAATTTCTTGAAAAATTGAAAACTGATAAAGATATGTACAGTAACCTCCCGTAAGCCCATGCTCTGAATCAAGATCCCCAGATCCATCAGCAGGCAATGTGAAGCGTTCACCTTCCTGATCTCTCGACTACTCTCTAGAGAGTTTTAATTCGAACCGGATGATCATATCTTATTAATTTAATTTTTTTTAATTTTAATACAAGAATCATGCTCACCGGAACTAAAATCTATACCCTATTCTCAGAGCGCAAGCAGAATTATGTAAACACTATTACAGCACAAATCTGGAAATAAGCCAAATGAAAACCAGCATCGATCAGCTCGAATTAAAGAAAACTGAAACAGAGACGACTGTTGGACTTGATTAGAAATTCAATCTCTGGGCAACCAAACAGAACAAAGGAAACTGAGATATCTTCATATCTAATAGATCGGACGGAATAAAGCCGATTAGTTCCTGGTTAAAGAACTATTTTCGAAAAAAAAACAAAATCAAGTAGAGGATAATCACAGATCTGGTATCGAACTAAGAGAGGAAAAGTACTCAAAACTAATGAAGGAAATTACTGTTACCGCTCAATCGGGATAGTGTCGGATTATAATCGGAGAGACATAGAAGCGGAGGGAAAGGGAGGAGCCACCAGAAATCATCGGAATGGGCGGCATTGGGAAGAAATCGGAATCGCAAAATTTATCTAACTCACTTTTTATTTCTTCCCAAACGGCCCATTCCTACAACTTCTAGCAGTTCCCATCTCCCATTCCCTGTTCTACACCTTTTGAATCTTTGCGAGTTCCGGCTGATTACAGCTAAAACCCTAGATATTTTCATAAAGAAGTGCCCGGCTGCCCTTCTATATAGTAAGCCAGCTAGGCCAAGCGCTTGGACCATTCATGTAATTTGCTTTTTTTTGACCCTGAGAATTCATGTAAATTTGAGGCTTAAGTGGGGCAATCTGTTATGCGGCTTATGTAAAATATTTTGATATATCGAAGAAAAAATTAAAAAATTAGTTAAATTTAAAATCGTTTGGCATCAACCATCTTCCTAAATCTTAACTTAAGAAAGAAGTTGTAAGTTCAATTTTCAATTGCACGAGAAAAACGAAATTTATAATGAAATTTTAAGGAGGTATTGACAGATATCATTAATTATATTTTTGTGTAAATTTTATAATAATTTTTTAGAAACGTAAAAATAAAATTGCCAAATTTTTCCTTCTTCTCTCAAGGGGACAAATTTTTTTCCTTAAAAAATGAAAAAAAAATAGTAAAACAGAAAATCCCCGCACATTTTCCTTCCAATCTAAGAGAAAAACCTCTCTTTTTTTAATCATTCAATAAAAAATCACGTATTTATTATATTGACAACTTTATATTTAAAAAGAACTTACGAAAGGGATCAAGTTTTACTGGTTGGAAAGAACCCAACCTCTAAGGTGAGCCCTTTGGAGCTCGCAAACATCTTGCACTGTTTACATTTTACAGGGAAGATTACAGCAAAGTTTTAAAAAAAATAATTATTTTCAAATCTCAATAATAAATAAGTAGTTGTTATTTACTATCATGAAACTCATCATTATAAGTTGCTCTATTATTATTATAATTTTTTAGTAATTATGTTTTATATTAGAAATTTGATGGTAATTCTTCTTATTTTATATTAATGTTAATTTATGCACGGACAGAGAAATAATTATAAAATACATTCAAAAGACAGAATGAGAAAAAGTCACCGAACCGAACATATGCTTTATGTTGGGCGTGTAAAACGAGTCAAACTTTATGTTGTAATGTCTAATTGCTCACAATGGCCAAGTAAAAAGCAACCAGATTCGAATTCGTGTCATTTCATTGGACTTTTTTAGGTCGTGCCCCTTTTTTTCCCTCAAATTAACTGTAGAAAGTTTGACTCAAGAATGTTAAGATTCCTCTAATTTATTTAAAGAAAATTAAAATTCGATTCTGGATCATTAGTTGCAGTCATATGTGGGTAATTTTTTCTCTTAAATATATATATTCTTCTATTAGAGATAATCATATTCAAATTATTATTAGGTACTAAATGTGAACATATCTCAGAGCAAACTTAATTTTTATATGCTATGAAAAATTAACTCCTTTCATTAAATTTAACTATTGCTTTTTCCCTTTTTCTTTTTTCAGTAGTTTTGCGCAATAACATAAGCAGATGTCAAAATGAGGCCAATGGAAATCAAATCTGTCATACGCTGAGACGGTGCTTCAAGCATCATTGATTTAATGGTTTTTTCTTTGTGCTATCATGACCAACATTTCAGATCAAAAAAAAAAAATCATGACCAACATTTAAATAATACTATAATTGATCCTAGAAAGAATACTATTTAAAAAAATTAATTAATATGTTAACAGAACATTCATGTATGACCTATACATGATCCAACATAACAAAGTTATTAAAACACTAATTTGACAGGTTATTGTTTTTTCTTGTCCTTTTTAACTCAAAATAACGTTAATTTAGGCACAGTAAGGGAAAAAAAATTGGAAGATCCAACACCAAAAACTCTTAACCGAACTAATAAAAAATGAATTTATCGATTCACCAATCTAATTACCAGACTCGAGTTTGAACACTACTAAAGACAAACATGCTCATGGTTTTGCATTTTTTAAGGCCACAAGACCGTGGTTTCTTGTAGGCTCCAAGTTTTCTTATCATTTTTTATTCTTTTACGTTAGCCATGTTAGTGGGGCAGAGAAGAGAAGCTAAACCCATATTAGTAGTAGTTTATCAGGAAGTGCATCTTTATGATGTGAGCCACATAATCCTAGATTTTTACGCAAAATATTTTCATCATAATAAAATTAAACTTTATGTAAGATTGACAATAATTTTTCTTTTTTTTTTTTAAATTAAAAGAGTAGACACTAATGATCTAAGATTACAAGTAAAATCGAACCAGTGTCTTTCCACTTACAAGAAGCTCTTTATGTCATTAGGTTATAAGGCGATTCACAAATTGAAAATAAGTCTAAGATCAACGTCAATTTTACTAATTGATTGGACTTAATACAAACTTTGAAACTAAAATGTGATTCGGTTACTTTATCATGGCCTTTTGTTTGGTGTATTAGATAACCAAAAAAATGCCCCACTAGTTTGTGAGGGATATGGGCCTTGCTATCTTCGCTCCGATGCTTTTCCCTCCTCACTGTTAATATGGGCTCATTTATGTATGCTATTGGGCAAAAAAAAAAAAAACAAACCAATGGGTTGATCTACTAAAAAGAATTAATCCCTCACAACAACATGACGAATTAATATCAACAGTCTATAAAATTATTATTATTTACTTAAAAAATACATAAATAAACTTGAACGGCTAAAATATGATATGAGTTGTTACCAAGAATCACAACTGTGAATTATTATTAAAAGTAGATTTTTTTTCCTATTTTCTTTATTAAAGTTGTAAATTTTTCAGATTATATTTTAATAATTTAAATTTATTGATTTTTTTAAAGTAAAATTAGAATAATTTTGTGAGAATTACAATGCAATTTCAAGGAAAGAAAATAATTACTAGTAAATCCTAATGACAATGAAAGAAAATTATTACCTGCTCTATTGTCTATATTCCTTACTACTTGAAACTTCATATCAATTCTACCAATATTTTTTGGCCAAAAATAATAATATTTTTATAAAGTATTAAATTTGGACCATTAAAATTTGATCCAATAGTAATGAAGTAGGTAGAGGAGGGAAAGGGTAGAGGAGAAAAAGTTGTTTCTCAATATGAGGATACATTTGCCTGCCCAAAAAATTGGAATAAGAAAGAGGATATGAAATGCAACAGGAAAATTAATATAATTCTTTGCTTTTTATTATGTGGAAAGTTCATTATATTGAGGATTATATTATATTGGTTTAAAGGCAAAGCTGTTGATTAGTGACCTAATTCTTTCTTATTTATGCGTGGGATTTGCATTCGTAAGATCATGAGCCGTATTTGAATTTTCAGAATATGTCTTTGTTAAGACCTTCGCAATGATGGACCATTATAATAATTTCATTAATATTATATATATATATATATATATATATAAAGGTGGCTTACGTGCCTCAATCAAATCCTGTACCTACCCACTATTTTTATTTGTCCTATTACTACTCCTTCCGTTCCAAAAATATTATTTTGAAATATTGTTCACACATATTAAAAAATTATAATAATTAAATAACCTAACCTATTAGTATATACACAAGTTGATATTGTACTTGTAACACAAGTTTTTAATGGGAGTTAAGAAAAAGTCCCATATCGAATGGAATTGGATCATATGTAAGAAATTGACAAAAAGAGAAAATGACCTGCATAGATTGAATGGCTTGAGACATTCAATACAGAAAGCCGAAACGTATGAGGTATGTAGTTTTGACTTGGTTGGTGCAAGTCTAACCGTGTGATGATAGCAAGCTGATTGTTTGTCCAATGATAAATCATGACAAAAAGATAAAATTCAACTATTCAACAAATTAAATATATCATCATGAATTTGTGCTTTATTTTTTTTTTTTAGGCTCACAACCTCACACTTGAAAGAGAAATTGTTAAAAGATCAAGTATATATGAATGAGATTTTCCCGGTTCTCTCATACTAGGAAAATGTCCTCTCAATGTTCTAACACCTATATCGAAAATGGACCAAACTGTCTTACGACTTTCGAAACTCAACTTACGTACCACTTTAATGGATGAATAGCTTAACCCATAGAACATGCTATAGTCCCATAGTTGATATCGAGATGCCAAACCTTTTGATCGATGTAAGTTCTTAGAGAAGATTAGCATGTTATTCATAGAGTAATAAACTGTGTTAAAATAAAGTTATAATACTTCCTTCGATTATTATTTTAATTAGAAGAGCTAGTAGAAGAATTTATCTTTGTTGTATCAACATGACGATTGCAGATTCCATTATATTGTGTTATGAAAACAAATTGATTGCACTTCATGTTGTGATGATTAATTTTTAAGAACAAGACTATTAATTCGCATGACTCCTTCAATATTATATTTCATTAACATATGCTGCATCATACCTATTGCTTTAAAAGTTGGATTTGTTCTTCACAAGTTATTGATTCTTTCTATATATATAACAGCTGGTTACACGTCTTAGATTACCCCCTCAAAAGAGAATAGCTATATACAATACAATGTCACACCTTTTTGAGATAAACATATCAGTTTCTTTTTCTCAGAATTAACGAAAAGTAGAAACAGTTATTGGTAATCCCTGAACCTTTAGGGATATATGTATAACCTCTGGCAGCCAACGTTGTTTCAAGAAAAAATATATATATGAACAAATGAACAGAACAAAAGGCACAAATAAGAAAGTAGTAGAAGAAGATTATATATATTACATAGCGTTTAATTCACGAGAAGCAACCAAGACCTTGGAAATCTCATAGATGAGCCTAGCTTCAAACTCATTCATGGAAAATTTTTGTGTGACTTGACGAGCTTTTGGAATCCTCTTTTGTCCAAAAGCATTATCACCAACACCATTAATACTCAAGCTTCCTCCTACTTTCCCAGATAACTTCAGCATAAAGTCAATATAAGCATTCTTTAGCTTATTCAATAGCTTCAATGGCGACTTAACCACCAAACTCAGCTTTGGGATCG
Source organism: Neltuma alba (assembly GCF_004799145.2). Taxonomy (NCBI): domain Eukaryota; kingdom Viridiplantae; phylum Streptophyta; class Magnoliopsida; order Fabales; family Fabaceae; genus Neltuma; species Neltuma alba. The sequence continues at coordinate 193,295 of NW_021635651.1, read as the reverse complement.
CCTTGATCCTCCAATACCTCCTTGATCCTTTCAACCGAATCATCTTCGACATCTTCTTCTTCGCTTTCCCGGCTGGGACACTCCCACCGAGTCGCCGGTAACGCATCAGCCGCCAATTCGCCTTTAGGCCGCCGGAACTTGACCTTGGCAAGAGGGATTCCGTTTCCATGTTTTGCATGGTCAGAGAGAGAGAGAGGATGAATTTTAGTGATGAATGGCTTGGACTTAAGAGGCAGAGATTGTAAAAGTATGACTATAAATAAGGATAATATGGAAGACGCATTGAATTTTCAATTTTCAATAGATGGACTTTTTGTTTAGTGTTACCATGGTAGGAATCGTGGACTTGGATTTTATCTTTTTCTTTTTTTTCTTTTCAAGTATGCCTTATCCTATTGGGTAAAATCAATTACATGGATGATAATAATACTGTATTCTATCAATAATTAAATTTTTGAATAACATTGTACCCTATTCTTTTATGCCTTCTTTTTCTTTTTAGTTATATCAATTTATTAGATACAAAGTTATAAACCTTTTACGTCCTTTCTTTAATTTAACATCTTCTATGTTAAAAATTTTAAATCATGAAACTAAAATAATTAATTAATTATCAACTATAAATAAAAAATTTAAAATTTGTAAAATTATAAAATAAAATACTAATGCGCTATTTTTTTTAAAAAAAAAGGAATACCGTCCACAACAACTCTCAGATAGATAAATCCTCACAGAATAAAGATGTGAGATTAAATTTAATTAGAAGTTAATTCAATCTTTCATTCTAAAATAATACGAAAGAATAAGAAAATTTTCCAGTTCAACGCCACGAAAAATTGACAAAAAGTCATAATCCATAATAATTATTTTATATATATGTTATAAAATCACAAAGAACGGTGCAATAATAATTTATACATGGCGTGGGAGATAGACTATTCAAAGATCAGAGGATTTAATTTTCATGATCAAAGTCAACAACGTCGGTTTGACCGAAAATTAATATTGTGGGGCTTCAGTCCATGTTTGAGGGGGGCAAATTAATTGAAAAATCATAGTACATATATTTAGGCAAGAATATTAAAAGTTTAAAACCGTACAACTACTGATTAATTGATATGTTAATTTAGTTATATTTTTATAGTATGGACACTTACATGAAGTTCGATGTAAAATATTAATTCTTAATATATTGTGGGTATTATAGAAATTTCTCTCCATACCCGATGTGATCAATCAAGATCACACCATGTCGGGGGGGGGGGGGGAGATCACACCATAAATATTTAAATATTTACTCAATTAATGCATGAAATATATATTAATAATATATATGTTTGTACTCGTTTATTCTTTTTTTTTTTTTTGCCAACGCTTGTACTCGTTTATTCATTATTAACTTTCTTATCAAGTAAGGATATTTAGAAGCATGAAGAAAAAAGAGAAACCGAAAACACAAGCATTATCAAAGAAGTTTAAATGGTTTCATCGTTGCAAGAAAAGAAAATCTAGGAAATGAAGGGGAGAGGAGGGGAGGATAGGAAAATTTTTAATGTATATAATTTAAAAAATTGAAGAGATGAAGTTAAAAGTTTTTAATTAATTTTTCTTTTTAATTAATTTTTCTTATTCTTTTATCTTACATATTCTTTTTATTAAAATTTTATCACTTCATTTTTCCAATTTTTCAAATTGAACTCATTAATATTGTCTTTCCTCTCTCATTTCTTTCATTTTTCTCGTACCAAAATACGGAGTAAAATAATGGGAGGCAGGATAAGATAGTTGGTTGGGTTCAATTTAAATAACTTAGTTAATAATTTTATTTATCCATAAGGTTTAAATTCTCAATTTTGCCTCCAGGTTCCAGTTTTAAAGTTGCGGTAATAAATAATTGGATTGTTATAATTTTTAGTCTTATAAGTTTACTCCTATTTTGATTTTAATTTTTCAAGTTTCAAATTACAGGTTTCTGTCCCTCAAGCTTATTTCCGTTTAAAACATTAGTCCCTGTAATTTAATAAAAACCTAGATCATTTTACCTTTTGAATAATCAAAACTTATGATTTGAAATTTGAAGAACCAAAAACAAAATAAAAACAAACATGATGAACTAAAAATTATATTAATCCTAAATAATTTTGACCAAATCATATGGACATACCCTATTAATATATACAAATCTTATTATTTAGTTCAAAACCACTGCTTTGGACTTGCCAAAATTTTTGGAGAACCACTTTTGAAATTAGAAAGTATAATTCATGCCTTCTAAGTCATGAAGCATTTTATGAACCATTTTTATTGATATCATCATCACAGTCGTCACCTTCGTCTCATAACGTTATTGCCATTTATCATCTTTGTCGTTCTTATCATATCTATAGTTGTGATTAGTGCTTCATTTTTCTCTTCGTCATAATTATCATATAGACACTTCACCCACCTAGCTTGTTTCTAGAAAATTTTGGGACTTTTAGGAAATATTATTGAAGAAATATGATGTAATATGGTTCATCACTACTTGCATTTGTATGAATTTTTTTTTATAGTTTTCTGACTTCCAAAATATTTATGAAAATTTTTTCATTGAGTAATTTTAATATTTTACCCTCAATAAGAATATATTTCATTATTTTGATATAACAAAGTTGATCGTATGAGAAAGACAGGCGATCTTATATAAAATTTAAATAATCTAAAATTATAAGAATTGTTTTAGCTATGGTGAATGGGCACAATTATGGATACTGTCAAATGTAAATAACAATTTGAGCAATGTGAATTTGTAATAAAAAAAAACAATATGAATTTTTATTTATTTTAATATTTCTATTAGAATATCAATTTCTTTTGTAAACACTTCTCTTAATAGTTTCAATTCCAAAAATAAATTAAGATTTCAATATCAGAATATTCAATGAAATTTGTAAAAAAATTTAGGATTTATATTATATTTTCTAATTTATTTTTATCCAAAGTTTCAAATTCACATGATAGGGTCGAAAAGGAAAGAAAGTAAGGGTCTGTTTGGCATGAGTGAAATGGAGGGAAGGGGAGGGAAGAGAAAATTTTAACAAGCTTGATTTGAAAAATTGAAGAGGGGGATTGAAAGCTTTTAACTAATTTTTATTATCCTTTTATTTTACGTCTTATCTTTATCAAAAATTTAATACTTCACTTCTCCAATTTTTAAAATGAAAGTCATTAAAATTTTTCCTTCCCTCCCCTCTATGTCCCTCATACCAAACAAAAGGTAAAAAAATTTGTTCATATTTTAAAATTTGCTCGTATTATCTCTTAAAAAAAAAAAGATTGATCAATAAGTCCATAATTATGCCATCCACAATTCTCCAGAGTCTTCCACTTTTACAGGAAGTGTGGGCTAAATGGTAAGTGGACTTGAAGTGGAGCCCCTGTTTTGTTTGGAAGTTTATGTTTCCCAGGATTGATTTTTGAAATTTTTTTTTTTGGTTACATTGATTTTTGAAAATTGGGACTCAATAAATGGACTTTTAGACTTGATCTTGTAAGGCTTTGAAAAATGGGTTAGCATTGTGCCTCGAATTACTCGTTTAAGTCTTTTTTAAATTCAAATTCTTAACAGATCTACTCAAGAGTCAGGTATTTTATTTTTGAACGATGAAAATGAGAATTAAAGAATATTTAATTTTATACCTGAAATATGAATTCCAAAATAATTTATGTCTTTTCTTTTGAGATGAGTGTTTGTATTATGTAGTTTGGAGTTTAATTTGCTTATTTAAATATTTAATTTTTTTTTATTAAGCAGATGTGTTTTCTTATTGAAAGCTGGCTCGAGATACTATTAGCATTATGCACTATATGTGAACACCTTTGATTCTAACATTAAAACATTTAATATTATGGTAATGAGAAATTTTATTTTAAAAAAGGTTGTTTGGGTATTAGGATCGGACTTGACGGTCAATTAGGCTAGGCCTAAAAAGTTCAAATTTAAGATGAAATGACTCATTGGCTAAGTCTATAAGGATAAGAGCAACCCGTTTTGCCGGCTTTAGGCTTAAAGCATGTTTCGTCATAATTAGTTGTGAATTTACCCATTTTATTAACGTAAATTTTGTTGTTGGCTTAAAAATTAATGTAAATTTTGTATTTTACATTAACGTGAATGTTGGTTTAATTAACTAAAATATGATTTTTTTTATTAGATTTCATATGCAATAATATTAACTACTATCTCCGGTCATTAATATAAAACCCTGTTTCATTTTTATTTTTTTCCTAAATATAAGACCCCAATCTACTTTGTCTTTCATATTTATATATATTTTTTTTAAAATGACCATCCTAACAATGATAGTTTTAGTCAATATACTTGATTATTAAAGATATTTTAGGAAAGATAACATCTATTTAGGATAAATAACTAATTCAACTTACTTTTTTAATCTCATCAAATTAGTCAACTGGCTCTTATAATTAGGACCGGAAGTAGTATATCTTAGTCAACCAATCATTTATAAAGTTTATCTGCATAAAAAAAGAAAAAGAAGTAATGAAAGCACCGCCCGCTGCAATCACTTTGACATTTCCCTTGATCCATGAATACTATCAAATTTTTTTTTTATAAATACTATCATTATGCATTCATTCAAAATACTTGACCCTCAAATAATGATCTAAATTACTCTCAATGACCAAAAAATTGATTTATTAAAACAATTATATGAATGACGCGTGTTATTCAAAAATTAGTCTCCATGATGTTCAACCTATACGTGTTATTCAAACTTTGAACATTCAATTTATGTTGTATTATTATAGATGGACACCAGAGCACAATTTCATTTAGTCGTAGCCTCTAATCCTCATCATTTCTTTTTTAAAAATTAGGTAACGAGGAAAAGGCCGCCTTTTATTATTAATATAATCATATACTACTATCATATAATTAGATACAGAATATGCTTAATTAATTATATATTTTAAGTCGGTTTTCACATGACAATGATATGCTCTTTAATATAAGACCTATTTAACTAATGTGATTAAATTAAGAAAGTTAGGTAAGTTAGTTAATTATAAGAAATCAGACATGTTTTTAATTTCCTAAAACACCATAATCATTTTTCTTAATATCCTCCCTCTTTACTTACTTCATTATGATTGAGGGAGTATCCATAGGAGTAAGTTAGAAAAAATTAATAAATATGAGATATAAGTATTATATTTAGAATCAAAATTAACTTAACAATTAAGTCCTATATTAAGGACCACGAGTATAATGTTATATTGGTTTAAAACTTTAAACATGACTACTTCTTAATATTCTACTCCCTCCGTTCCTTATTATAAGAGACGAATAACCGAATTACGTTGATCAAAAAAACAGTTAAAATTAATTAAGAACAATTAATATGTAAAAAGTATAAATATTTTTCCAAAAATATCCTCATTAATAAGGAAAGAGAACATGAGAGCGAACAATGGTAATTTATTAAAAGAAAGAGAAGTGGGAAGGAAAGAGAGTGTGAGTTGGAGACAATAAATATAGGTAAAATAGGAAATCAACACAAAAAAGTAGAGACAACTTTTAAGTGTCTCTTGTATATAGGAACATGGCATAAGCACTAAATGTCTCTTATAATAAGGAACGGAGGGAGTAATAAGGAATTTATCTAAGCGGGCACGTCATAAAATATGCTCTATTATAAATCAATTTGATATAAATATAAAATATATATATATATATATAGAGAGAGAGAGAGAGAGAGAGAGAGATAGACACATCCATCAAGGATTCAGGGGAACAAGAATATCAATAACTGGACAACCCAATAATACAACCATAGTACTATTTCTAATCTTTAACATGAGAGCTAATTGACTGATTTGAATAGATTAAAGAAGTTTGTTAACTCAGTTATTCGTAATAAATATGTATTATTTTTTCTAGAATACCCTTGCTAATTATATGTATTAACTAAAAATACCATTTAATAAAGCTTTCAACATGTGCAATTATTATAAAGATTACTTTGAAAAAAATAATAAATAGGAGAGATAAAATGAATTATGGTCATATATTTATGACTAAATTAAATATCAAACATGCTCTTATATAAAAGATTGAATGTAGTATAACCAAATCTAAAACAAAAAAACAACCAAAAGTAAATTAATCAATATCCAAATAATTTTTCTTGCAATCCATAGACAGTATTACCTCCGGTCCTTAATATAAAAGTTAACTAATTTAAGAAAATTAAGAAAATTAGTTAAGTTAGTAAAATAACGTATATTGACTTTTCTAAATTATTCTAATTTATATAACCAAATATTCTTGGGTTATATAACTAGCCTGAGCAAAAGTGAAAATGGGACCGGGCTTCAAATTATGATATATATATATATATATATATATATATATATATATATATATAAAAGCACAATGCCCTTTCCATATCATCTCAAGAGTTGAAACTAAGTAGGCTTTTTTTTTTGCCAATTTGATAGAGAGCAGAGTTCATTAGAAACCAAGAAGTCCAACCAATAATTGGAATATATCACATTCTTCATTTGAAGTCTTTAAAATGAAAGAAAAATTCCTTCGAAACCATGTTAGCCGAGCCGATTCACATGATAAAAACATATGACTCTCACTTTTCACATGTTCCTTACAGATTCAAACACAAATTGGCCTCAAAACATTTCGGCTTGCGCTGTTTCTCCATTATTAGTAATGCATAAAAACATATTAATTTTGTGGCAGCACATTCAGTTTCCAAACTTGTTTCTACAACTTAGATGTGAAGGATTTCGGGACGTACCTGAAAACCGATGAGTACGATATGCCTATGTAATGTAGAATCATTATATGAAGACTACATGGTTATACAACAAATATATCATTTCAAAGAGAAGAAGGGAAAAGTTACCCAGAAGTTACTTTTTCTTTTCGTATATACAAAAATGACTATCAGAACTTACATATATCCCACGTAGCACATATGAGTGGTTACAAGTATTCAAATTTAAACAATATAGGTAATATTCCCTCTTTGAATTAAAACCATGAATTTTGATATTCATATACTAACCCCAAATATTCACATAGCAACTCCACTTATATTGGGTTTGAGCCCTAACCCAACAAGATAATATGACCCATATTCTATATATTGTGAAGGCTAAATGTGCATACTGTACCTTTATTTTATCGTCCAGGTGTATTCAGCAGGCCGAAGTTTTTGATGATGCATTCAGCATCCTAAACTTATTTTTTTTTGTTGCATTTAGCACCCAAGCATTCTGCCAGTATAAAAATAATATCGAGGTGCTGGCAGGATGCTGGATGTGACTAAAAAAATAACATCAGGATGCCAAATGTACTGAAAAAATAAGATCAAGATACTGAATATACCATAAAAATTTGGGATGCTGAATAGACCACTAGTGCAAAATACCAATTTAACTACATGATTTCGCATCAGTTAGGTGAAAAACTGAAGTGGTAATTTATATGACATATTTTTGCTTCTATTCTAAATATAACTGACGCTGTAATTTATATTAAGGCTTCAAAATAAACACCTGAAGCAGTAATTAAGTTTATAATATTATTGCATCTAATGTATTTCAAACTGATGCTATAATGAAAATTATGGAGTCAGTTTTGTATACAACAGATGCCATATTTAATTATAAAATCCTAACCATTTGAAGTTCAATTACAAAAATAAATTTATTTTAAATATAGCATGTGAAAATTGTAATTAAATGATAAAGATAAAATTTAAAAGACAATAATATTATAGTTACATTCTAAATTTTTTTTAAGTGGGTCATTAATAATTGTTTTAACAATAAACCAAACCCCTTTTTTAATAAGAATATTCAAACCTCATTGAAATTAATTATTAAAAAAAAGCCTAGATATGGCTTCCGTTTTGAACCCGGAGCGGAATGTTTCCATCGCACGGTGTCTCCACTTCCTCTCCATCTAAACAAAACAACACCGTCTTGAAAATATTCAGCAATCCAAAATCTTTTATATATACAGTGACGCCATTTTGCTGCGGAATGTTATAATAGTATGTTAAAAAGAAAACAATTTATCACCATCGCCTATATCCCTGTTGGAAATTAATTTATTTTAATTTCTTTGAATTATTCACCTGATTGCCCATTATTCCCACTATCCCATTTTCCCGTTATGGATTATTTGTTGCGTGATTTTTGCTACCCACATTCCATGCATTTAGGATCAGATTCCATTATCCCATTTTGTGAGTCGTGGCTAATTTTTAGGAGGTGGGGTTATTATTTTTATTATTTATTTATCATGTAATTTGCCTATTTAAAAGGCCCATTCAGTTAATGCAAATTATCAGTTCATTCTCCTATTTTTCTCTCTACTTTATTATTTTATATTTATCAGTGGCATCAGAGCTAGGTTCTGAGAGTGTAATATTTTTTCCTCTAATTAGTTTTTGTTTGCTATAGCAACATGTCTTCTGCAGATTCCAATTTTGTGCAGCCATCTATTCCTCGCTTTGATGGTCATTATGATCATTGGAGCATGCTAATGGAGAACTTCTTGAGATCCAAGGAGTATTGGCAGGTTGTAGAGAAGGGTGTAGCATCACCTACGAATGCACAACCATTAGAAATTGAGGCATTGAAGCTGAAGGACTTGAAGGCAAAGAACTATTTGTTTCAAGCAATTGATCGTCCCATCCTGGAAACTATTCTTTGCAAAGATACTTCCAAGGATATATGGGATTCCATGAAGAGGAAATATGAAGGCACTACCAGAGTGAAGCGTGTCCAGCTTCAAGCCTTGAGAAGAGATTTTGAAACTCTGCAGATGAAGGATGGTGAATCTGTCACTAGTTATTGTGGCAGGACTTTGGAGATAAGTAACAAGATGCGTTTATATGGTGAAAAAATGCAAGATGTTACTATTGTTGAAAAAATATTGCGTTCATTAACTTCCAAATTTGATTATGTTGTTTGCTCTATTGAAGAGTCGAAAGATATAGATGCACTCTCACTTGATGAATTACAGAGCTCTTTGTTAGTTCATGAGCAGAAAATGAACCGCAGTTCAACATCAGAGGCACAAGCTTTAAAAGCTTCCACTATTACTCATTCCTCAAACTCTAGAGGAAGGGTTAGAGGTAGAGGTCAAGGTCGAGGAAGAGGAAGAGGTCGCGGTAGAGGAAGAGGAGACCGAGGCCATAGAGATGACAAAGGGGAGGAGGATGAATTTCAAGGCAGACACGAAGAACGAGATCAGAAATTTGATAAATCTAAGGTAGAATGCTTTAGATATCATAAATTTGGCCATTATCGTTCTGAGTGTTATGCTAGGTTGCCTAACAAGGAAAAAGGAGAGAAGTCAAACTTTGCAGAACAGAAGGCCGAAGATACCTTGTTGATGGCATATCAAGTTACCGAGCCACCTCATTCAAATATTTGGTATGTGGATACTGGCTGCAGCAACCACATGTGTGGAAGAAAATCTTTATTTTCTTCTTTAGATGAAGGTTTCAATTCCACTGTAAGTTTTGGCGATTGTTCTACTGTTAAGGTGTTGGGAAAAGGCAATATTAAAATAAAAACTAAAAATGGTTTTGTTGAAACCATATCTGATGTCTATTATGTTCCTGATCTGAAAAGTAATTTGTTGAGTGGTGGTCAATTGCAAGAAAAAGGGTATACTATTACTTTTCAAAATAGGACTTGTGAGATATATGATCCTTCACGAGGTGCTATTGCTGTTATTCCAATGACTTCAAACAGGTTATTCCCTCTGAAGATAATGAGTGTTCAGTCTTGCTTGTTGGCTAATGAGAAGGATGTTTCGTGGCTTTGGCATTACCGTTATGGCCACTTGAACTTTGGTGGATTGAAAACTCTTCATCAGAAAAATATGGTCACTGGTCTTCCTCAAATTTCTGCTCCTTCCCAAGTTTGTGAAGAGTGTGTTGTTGGCAAACAACCACGTTCTCAGTTTCCTCAAGGAAAGTCATGGAGAGCAAAAGAAGTCTTGGAGCTAATTCATTCTGACATCTGTGGGCCAATAACACCAACTTCTAATGGTGGTAAAAAATATTTTATCACATTTATTGATGATTTTACTAGAAAAACTTGGGTTTATTTTTTGCAGGAGAAAAATGAAGCTTTTAATATATTTAAAAGCTTTAAAGCTCAAATTGAAAAGGAAGCAGGAAAGATGATTAAAACTCTCCGTACAGATCGCGGTGGAGAATATTGCTCAAAAGAATTTGCAAATTTTTGTGAGCAATTTGGTATTCGAAGAGAGCTTACAGCTGCTTATACACCACAACAAAATGGTGTATCAGAGAGGAAGAATAGAACCATCCTCAACATGGTGAGAAGCTTGCTAGCAAAGGGAAAAGTTCCAAAGAATTTCTGGCCAGAAGCAGTAAATTGGAGCATTCATGTATTGAATAGATGTCCTACTTTTTCTGTTCAAAACATGACTCCACAAGAGGCTTGGAGTAGACGAAAGCCAGCTGTTGACCACTTCAGAATTTTTGGTTGCATTGCCTATGCTCATGTTCCAGATGAGAAAAGAAAGAAGCTTGATGATAAAAGTGAAAAATGTGTTTTTCTGGGTGTAAGTGAACAATCTAAAGCTTATAAATTATTTAATCCCCTAACCAATAAGATTGTGATTAGCAGGGATGTTATTTTTGATGAAGATAGTACTTGGAATTGGAATGGGCAGCAGCCTTCTCAAATTAATTGTGATGATGAAATTGAAGATGAAAAGGAGCAAGTGCCACACCTAGAAAATACCACTGTTGCTACTCTTGAACATTCTCCAAATGGTGCAGAAGCACCAACCACTATAATAGTGGAAGAATCTCGTGCTAGTCGAGCTCGAAAGAGACCATCTTGGATGGTGGATTATGTAAGTGGAGATGACTTATCTGATGATGATTCAGTAGCTCACCTTGCTTTGTTTGCAGATTGTGATCCCCTCACATTCGAAGAAGCTGATAAAGATAAAAAATGGCAAATTGCCATGGATGAGGAGATCAAATCTATAGAGAAAAATAATACATGGGAATTGGTGGAGCTCCCGAAGGGGCAGAAATCCATTGGAGTCAAATGGGTTTACAAAACAAAGCTGAACAAAGATGGTGGAGTTGACAAATACAAAGCACGCCTTGTTGTAAAAGGCTACAGGCAAGAATTTGGGATTGACTATAAAGAAGTTTTTGCTCCAGTTGCTAGGCTTGACACTGTTCGTTTAGTGTTAGCCATGGCTGCCCAAAATTCTTGGCAAGTTTATCAATTAGATGTGAAATCTGCATTTTTACATGGTGAGTTGCAGGAAGAAGTCTATATTGATCAGCCACTTGGATATGTGAAGAAAGGGAGTGAAAAAAGGTATATAAACTGAAAAAGGCTTTGTATGGCCTAAAACAAGCACCACGAGCTTGGTATAGTCGTATAAATGCCTATTTTTCTAAAGAAGGTTTTCAAAAATGCTCTCATGAACATACTCTCTTTACAAAATTTGGAAAAGATGGAAAAATTCTTATTGTGTCTCTTTACGTTGATGATTTAATTTATACTGGAAATGATATAGACATGATTGACGCCTTTAAGGAGAACATGATGAAAGAATTTGAGATGTCTGATTTGGGCTTAATGCGTTATTTTCTTGGCATTGAAGTTATGCAATCATCAAGTGGGATTTTTATTTCACAAAAGAAGTATGTTCTTGAGATTTTGGACAGGTTCAGAATGAGGGATTGCAATCTCGTTCGTACTCTAATAGAATGTGGCTTAAAGTTGGTGAAAGATGATGGAGGAAAGAAAGTTAATGCTACTTTCTTCAAGCAAATGGTTGGAAGTTTAATGTATCTCACTTCTACAAGGCCTGACATCATGCATGGTGTTAGTCTTATAAGTCGTTATATGGAAAATCCAACTGAGAATCATCTATTAGCTGCAAAAAGGATTTTTCGTTATCTGAAAGGTACCATTGATTTTGGTATTTTTTATAAGGCTAACCCAAAAGAAAAATTTCATGGCTTTTCTGACAGTGATTATGCTGGAGACCTGGATGACAGAAAAAGTACATCAGGCTTTGTTTTTATGATGAGTGATGGAGCTATTTCTTGGTCTTCAAAGAAACAACCAATTGTTACTTTGTCGACTACAGAAGCTGAATTTGTTGCTGCAGCAGCTTGCTCGTGTCAAGCTATATGGCTAAGAAGATTGATTGAAACAATTCAGAATCAAGAAAAGGGTCCAACGACTATTTATTGCGACAATGTTTCAGCAATTAAAATTTCCAAAAATCCAACATTGCATGGAAGAAGCAAGCATATTGACGTGAGATATCATTTTCTGCGTGACCTTTGCAATAATGATACTATTGATTTGGTATTCTGCAAAAGTGAAGATCAAGTGGCTGACATTTTTACTAAACCACTCAAGCAAGATCTGTTCATGAAGCTTAGAAAGATGCTTGGAGTGTGTTCTATGGAAGATTTTGTTCATGGGAGGGCTTAGCTTAAATCCTGGTACTCTTAAACTAAATGTTTGCAAACATTAGTTTAAGGGAGGGATTGTTGGAAATTAATTTATTTTAATTTCTTTGAATTATTCACCTGATTGCCCATTATTCCCACTATCCCATTTTCCCGTTATGGATTATTTGTTGCGTGATTTTTGCTACCCACATTCCATGCATTTAGGATCAGATTCCATTATCCCATTTTGTGAGTCGTGGCTAATTTTTAGGAGGTGGGGTTATTATTTTTATTATTTATTTATCATGTAATTTGCCTATTTAAAAGGCTCATTCAGTTAATGCAAATTATCAGTTCATTCTCCTATTTTTCTCTCTACTTTATTATTTTATATTTATCAATCCCATCATCATTTGGGGAGGCAAGATTCCATTCATGAGACAGGATACTCACTTACGCTCAGCCCGTGAACCCCCTTGGGTTTTATTCCCAAAACCATTTCAAATCCCTCCTTCTCACCTTCCCTTGCTTTCACCCTTCCGCTGTCACATGCCTTCTCTGCTCAATCCTCATATAATAAAATCACTTCCCTAGGTCCGCGTGTGTGCGTGTGCGTCTGTACATATATTTCCGTCTGAGTTCCTTCTCCTTCTACTTAATGCTGTTTGATGAGTTTCTATTAAAGTTCTGCTGGATGCTAGTTCTTGGGTAACTAGATTCTAGTTTAATTTTTGCATTTTAAAACCTGACACTAAAGATAGTTAATTATTCAAGGTGACTTCCATTCAAATACTCTCTTCACATGATATCAGGGGGGTTTTCAATATATTATCCCAGCGATTTTTTTTTTTTGGGTTGGGGTTTGCTGAAAGTTGTGTTCTTTTTATATCGCAGGACAAAGAACTGAAATTTTGCGTACACAAAATATTCACCATAGAGTGAAATGATACCAGATTATTTGATGGTTTCAACCTTCAGAGTAGAAGTCAGATCTTTTTGCAGCAAAACAGGGTCATTGCAAGGATAAAATATGCTGGACCGTTGAAAGGATACGAGACGGCGCCGTTTTATTTAAATGGAGAGGAAATGGAGACAATTTGCAATGGAGACATTCCTTGCCGTTCTGAACCTGAAGCCAAATCATTATCGGGCTTATTATGGCGTCAGGTTTCAGGAAACCTGATGCCATAATTTCAGCTCCAAATAGCATGGTTTTAATTTAAAAAAAAAAGAGCATTGCAATTAGGTTTCACTTAAAAGAATTAAATACAAAAAAACTCTTGAAATCATGAAATTATTCTGAAGTCTTAAAGGATTTTTTTGCAATAAATTTTATTTGTTTAATTACTAAATTACCTTTTTTTTTTTTTAAATTTGTATTGACAACTGAAAGAGCAGTGGTTGACAACTCAAGGTGCAATGATTGACAACTATCGCGGCTGATTTAACAAGATATTTTCTCAGCATATCACATCATAAGTTGTCAAACCAGCCGCGATAGTTGTCAATCCTTGCACCTTGAGTTGTCAACCACTGCTCTTTCAGTTGTCAATACAAACTTAAAAAAAAAAGGGTAATTTGATAAGTAAATAAATAAAATTTAATGCAAAAATTTTTTTCAGACTTTAAAATAATTTCATGATTTTAAGAGACTTTTTTGTATTTAATTCGCTTGAGTGGAACTTAATTGCCATTTTCTCAAAAAAGAAAAAAGTTCCCTCGCTCCTCATTCCCGCCCGCGGCTTCTTTCTCTCCCTCTCCTTATTGTTTTTCTTCAACCTTCAGACTCTCAATTAGCAAAATCAGTTCCCCTCTGCTTGTTTAGAGACTCATTCAAGCTACTCGATCTCCCTCCCGACTGCCTCTCCATCATTTTACAGCAGCTTTATCGGAGCCGCCGTTGGTGTCGTCATTATGGGTATCACGTATTGCCGCCATGGTTCTTTGTTCTAACTGCTTGGGAGTCTTGTGCGTTCACTCATTTGGTCTCTAATCTTCACTGTGACACCATGGGTCTCGCTATTCCTCCAAAATCATCCAAGATCTCTGGTTTGGTAAGTTCCATTGCCATGGGTTTCCTCTTGTCTGATTTATTTATTTCTTTTTTTGGTTTCTTGTTCTGCTCTGACTGGTAAAAACTGAATCTAGATTTTTGTTGAAATAATGAAATCTAGTAATTTATCTATTCTCTGGCTAGTTTAATGAAATCTAGAAAGATATGAGCTTTAAGACAAAACAGAGGAAACAATATATTGCTGTAACTGTAGAGACAGTAGGTGGCTTTTGTTTGACTTTTAGTGGACCGTATAATTTGAATATGCTGTTATTTAAGAAGAATCTCAACAAAGATTAAGTTTAAGACAATACTAAATCACTGTTCTTCTTTTTTTTTTTTTTTTGGGGCTAGAAATCACTGTTTCCAGCTAATGATTTATAGGTTTTCGTCATTTTCTAAGAAAGACTTTTATTAATGAAAGGTATTACCAATAGGAAGCGAGCCACTTAAAGCTAGCACAAATGGTAAAGGTGGAATGGGGGGTGAGTAGTATCAATAATCCAAATCCTTTCAATATGTACAAAAAAGAAGTGTTGTAAACGTACGGAGATATACATTGCAGTTATAATAATTATTACTCTTCCGGTCCTTAATATAAGACCCAATTGTTGAGTTGTGTTTGGTCCTAAATATAAGACCCATTTATCATATTTATCAATTTTCTCTAAACTACCCCTATGGATACTTCCTCAACCATAATCAAATAGAAGAGGGAGATGAGGTATTAAGAAAGATGATTATGGTGTTTTAGGAAAAATATGTCATTTTTCTTATAATTAACCAACTTACCTAACTTCCTTAATCTAATCAAATTAATTAAATGGGTCTTATATTAAGGACCGAAAGAGTATTATTGAAAAGAGGCTAATGGCTGAAGCATTACGGGATGTTCTAAAAATGATTGAAGTACAGGGATCGACTTCAAAACCCAACCAAATTATAGGATCATAAGTTTATTATTTTTAATTGAATATTTGTTAACAAATTTTCACCTGCGTGAACTCTATTATGTTTTGAATTAGAGCGGAAAAAATGTTATGGTTTGTTTGTCTCCAAAGTTGACAAATATAAACCTTAGGCTAAGTGTGCAAAACTACCTATATGAACAATTGTGAATAGTGTGGCTGGCACCATAAACGAGCTTTGGACACAAATATACTTATAATCATTTCAAAATAGCTCTAAAATGCCAGCACTTTTAAAACCGTTCTAACTTGTAAGATTGAAATATAGTCATATTTTGACCGTTGGATATGGCTGGTGAGGAATATGAATGGTGTGTGTGAGAGAGCATTGAACCTGACACCTAGAAAGGAGAATTTGTCACCCTCAACTGTCTGACCGTGGGGGTATGGCTAAACACTCTATTAATCTCTTTTTCTAAGCATTTATATAAATGAAATTATAGTAACAAAAAACTGACAGTGTGATAGACCAAAAACAATAGAAGAGTGCATTTGAAATTGTGTCTTTTCTGCATAAGGATGTAAAACTTGTTTCGTTGTCCTGTTTTTATGTTTGTGTGTGTGTGTGTCAATGTATATGTTTTAGCATTCTGGTGGGAGAAAAATTTAGAGAGGGAATAAAGAGAGGAAATGCATAAAATGGAACTTTTAAATGTTAATATTTGTAGTGTAGTGTGTGCATGTTGAAAGATGGGGAAATGTATATATTAGGTTCTCAGCGATCTTTAATTTTTTTTCTTTGTATTTGATCTTTATTTTAATTCAATAATGTTTATGCTTCGAAAGGTGAAGGCTTTAGTTTTCTTAGCTTAAAAAAAAAAAAAGTCTCATTAACCTTTTGCCCAATCTTTGTACATGCCATCACCCCCTGTATCTTTTCATATGTCCTACCGATGAAGAGAAAACAAAAATCAAACGCATACCTCTTTCAAACTGATGCCATCTGATCCTAAAGTATCATGTCAAAGATTTGATGCTCTAAAGGCAGCTCCACAAACTGTTCCATGACTTGGCATTTCTTCCCCGAGTTCAAGTTTTTGTCTCCATTTTTAGACCCAGTAGTTCCTGGATCAATCAACCGCAGGCACGCCACAACCTATAAAGCAAGTAACACCTACAATTAACTTGACTGGCTGGTACTTCTGCTTCTAGTGGTTATTGACCTATTCTTGGATTCATTAGAACCTTTTCACCGCTTTGTGAGAGAGCGCATGATGACGGATTTGAAATACCCATACAAAGATGAAACTATACCCTTTAGGGTCGTTCAAGTACGTTTATGTGTTGCACTAAGAATACAAATTTGGCTTTTAATTAACTATATAGCTATGTTGATATTGTAAACGAACAACCTTAACTTTTTTCATCTTTTCTAAAATAGATTGTTGCCATATTATTTCCTATTGCCGTTTTTTTTATGTTCTACATTTGTAAAAGGAATGTTTATGACTTGCACCATTCAATATTAGGTATTTTCCATTGCTTTGGCTTTGTAACTGGTTTACTGTTATTCCCATGCCCGTGGCTCATGGTATCCTACTTGAATGAACTCTTGGATAAGTCAGGTATTCTTTTCTCTGGACTTATAACTAGAGTCATCACAAATTAGTTAAAGTTGCAGTTAGTCGACCAAGACCGAGCTTCTTTTGGCGATGTTTCCCTGATGGTAAAGCGGTGTGTTCTCATTCTTTTTCAAGATCCTTTCTTCCTTCTCTAAACTATTCTCTCTCTCTCTTTCTCGTTGATATGCAGGTATTTGATGCCATCACAAATGATGTTGTTTGTCATGGGGATGAGAAGATCATAAAGGAAGGACACAAAAGTTTTCCAAGTGGGCATACTTCATGTAAGTAGATTATCTATTTCCTATTGTTTGGGTATTCATGAATTCATGAAGCACCTCTGCCATTAGATAGGCATGGCTTCATATAAAAACATACATTTGGCATAGGCCTTGTCCTCTTGTTGTGACTCACCATTGTCTTGTTGAATTGCTTTTTCTTACACATTATTTCAAAGACGTCCTTAGTAACAAAATGTATCCAAGCGTATTTTGTCAAGGAATGAAGCTACTTATATCATGACTAAACAGAGGACATAGTGAATGGGCCGTGTTTGCATAGCAATGCAACCAAAGGGACCAACCACTTGTTAATTATTTCCAACAATTTTACTTTAAGTAATTAACGTTCAATGGAGAGAAAAAGAAGAAAATTTTGCTGGAAATAAAATCTGCTATTGCTTATACAATGCCGGGTCAAGAAGATATTATTCTTTAGCTACAGAAATCTTGTTAAAATACTAGCATTCTGAGTAAACTTCTTTTAGACACACCTATTTCCTGTACCTTACTATTTGAGGCTAATTATTACACGCATCTCCCTATCCAAAATATAATTTTTTTTAATCTCATTTTCAAATCTCTTGCTAGAATAAACGTTTCTCCATTTAATGAATATACCGCCAATTTCAGATTCAGTCCAGCGTGTGCTTTATGCAGGTATAGGAAAAATAACTTAGTATCTGGTTTATCATATGATTTAACAGATGGAGATGAGTGTTTTCATTGTGATGAAGTAGTGTGCTTTTAACCTTTTATGAAACTTAGCCCTTCAAGTGGAAAGCTTGTAAGTACATAGATTCTCGTTAATTTTTAATTATGAACTACGAACAAATATTGCAATAGTATTTCTTTATATCTTTGCAGCACTCAATCTCTAGAAGCATTCCTTGTTTGATTCATTTGCACTATATTAGTTTTTGAATTACTTTCTATCAAATCAAACATGTTATTTCTTTTTACATTATTGTCTTGTCAAGGAATGAAATTTCACTTTGCCGTTTTTTTAATTAAAAATTCATAGGATTAATTGTAGAAAATGTACACTTATATCCTTGAATTAGAGTTTGTTTTTATTTTTTATTCAAACTGAAAAAAATTTGTTATATCATGAGAGTTTTTATATTTCATTATTTACTAATTTTGATTTTTTATGATTTGTTGAAGAACTATTAAAAGGTTTCACTTTTGCTACTTATGTATTGGAGCTCCTTGAAGACGGACAAAGGCGTTTTCTTAGGTAAACATATCAATAATTCAACTTTTTCTTATGCAAGTATGTTCTTTTAATTTTTTAATTTAAAATTTATGGTTTTTTATTTGTCATTAACTTATTTGCAATTATCATAGGTATCTCTACAATCTTTGCAAAGAATTGGGTAACAATAATTATTATGGATTCTTGTGCCCACATTCTATTCAATCATCTGGAAACAATAGTGTAAGTGAGAGAACATCATATATTGGGAGTTCAATACAAGGAGGGATAAAAAAGTGTTGGTTTGCACCATTTATTGAAAGGTATTAATTCTAATTCATTTCCTAGTTAAGTAAAAACTTTCTTAATGACATGATATTAATATAATATCATATTGTAGTAATCATTGCAGGCTCGCTGTTATCTGTCCACATGAGCGCACTATATATAGGTTTTGTTCTTTGCAATGGGGAGTGAGTGAAGACACAAAGGGAGTTTTTGAAACGTAAGTATTGTGTGTAATTTTATTTTATATTATTAGAATATCATTTTCTTACAAGTATTTGATAATATAGATACTTAAAGATGCATTGTAAGTTGGTGGGAAAGAATAGCCAAAGTGATGTCAATTGGGTCTTTTTGAAGGTAAGTATTTAATATTTAAACAATGATTAGATTAATTATATTATTGACTTTTTTAATTTGATTTTTCTTATTTGTGTACATTCAAGTGTCATAAGCAACCAAAAAGTTTTGAATGTGGATATTATGTGATGATGTATATGTATGAAATCATCACCAAGGGCATCACTACTTCATTTGACAAGGTAATAATATTTTATAAATATCATAATTTTGTTTGACATTGAAATTTTCTTAGAATGTTGCTTACCTAAAGGTCTTTTATGAATTTATAGCATTTTCAAAGTTTGGAGTCATATCCTGAGATACAGATAAGAGAGATACACAACATTTAGTCAGAATACTTTCTACAATTAACAAGATTAGAGTAGAAGACAAGCTTTATATGTTTATCTTTTGTACCTTGCTCATACTAGATGCATACTATTGCTTAGCCATTTCTTTTTGTTGTATATTGGTTGTATGTAATACTAGATGTATATATAGTAAATTGTATAGTTGTACATGGGCTGTATATGGAAGCAGGTTCCCAAATGAAGGATTAATTCAACGTAAATGGATTTAAAAAAAGTTATATTCCAATTACGGCATCAGTTGTGGTCAAAACTGGTACCATAATAAAAAAATTAACACTAATTACGGTGTCAGTTATGACCATAATTGACATTATAATTGGTAATTACGGCATCAGTTATGTAGGAACTGACACCAAAATTGATACAATTACGGTGTCAGTTTCTAACTAACTGATGCCATAATATCTAGAATTACGGCGTCAGTTCTTGCTCAACTGACACTGTAATACCTAATTACCGCTACTCTTATTTCTGCTTCACTCCTTCTGTAGTAGCCAAAAAGTATTTTTAACCATTGCCAAAAATAGCATTTTGTACTAGTGGACTCTGGAAAAAATCAGGGTAAATGGATCCTTGCCTATTCTGAATCCCAAATTCAGCCACTTTATAACCTTCCTTAACTACATGGGTACCGCTTGAACCACTAGTCCATAGCCACTTATCAACTCTATTAGACCACGCAATTAGTCATTCAATATATACTCGTTGTGGATGAAGTTTTCCAACTTGTTCTTTCTCGGAAAAAGGGCCTAACAAGACTACGGTTACATTCGTTGTGGCTGAATGAATGAGATGCAAATAAGCAAACCTAGAATTCTTAAAACAAATCATATCAGTGTTGCCTACTTACCTAGCTATCACATTATTAATATCTTAATTATAAACAAGAATAAAAGTAGTCATTAGATAAAGGGAAAATAGCAAATCAAGACCTCCCAATATGTGAAATTACTAAATGGGTTTCTTAATATGAAAAATAGCTTTAGGAGACCCGGTCCTATATTACAAATATGAAATAATGATAAAATATCCAAATACCCTTCTTTTTTTGCTTTCTTTCTCTCCAGATATCCTTCCCTTTCCTTCTTTTTTTCCTCTCTCTGTTCGTCCTTCTCTTTCCTCTAGTTCTATCATAATTATCTAACACACCACATGTGCTCCAAGCTTGTGATTGGAACAATTATGATGATTGTATTTTGGTGGCTAAATCGATCAAGGTGTGAGATGCGAGGAACAAACGAGCTCCAATTACAGTGATAAATGGGCATGGCTATATGGTAAGGTGAATAAAGTTCTCGTCTTATATGTGGAGTTTGATGGTTTCTTGTTCGTATGATATGATAGTTTGCATGTGGGATTTCATGGTTAAGGATGTATTTGTGAGTAGATATGATTATCGCAATGCATTTGCCAATGATGTTGATATGAGCATGCTTCTTGAGGGGCTTATGATACTTCTGATACTATAGTTTTACACATTGGGAGGAAATGAGAGGTGAAGTTGATGATGAAAGATGTTAATTGGACGAGGCTGTTGTTAGTTTGAGGTGCACTTATCATTGAATCTTGCAAAAACTGGTTGTTGTCAAAATGACAGAATTTCCACAATTTCTTAGAGAATGACAAGTTTAGTAAGGTGAATGACAACTTATGATAAGAAATTCATAGGTATTTAAGTTTTTGTATTAAAATGACAAAATTTTCAAATTTCTTTAGCAGATGACGAGTTTTGATAAGTAATTTATCACAAGTTCAATAAGACGAATGACAAGTTTAGTAAGGCAAATGACAACTTCTGATAAGCAATTTATAGAAAATTATGATTCTGTGTCAAAATGACAGAATTTCCACAATTCCTTAGTGAATGACAAGTTTAGCAAAATGAATGACAACTTCTGATAAGCAATTCATAGGAATTTAAGTTTATGTGTTAAAATGACAGAATTTTTATATTTCTTTAGCTAATAACAAGTTCTGATAAGCAATTCATGACAAGTTTAGTAAGACGAATGACAAGTTCTGATAAGCTATTCATAGAAATTTAAGATTCTGTGATAAAACAACAACCAGTTTTTGCAATTAGTCATTGAATTCAAAAGAGTGGTAGAAAATCATGTTTGAAAAATATTATGAAGCTACCAGCAAAAGATAGGAAAATCACATTTGCATTCAATATAATTTTATTCCATCAATTCAATCATTTACACATGAAAATTAAAACTAATAGCCTCTTCGATTACCAAGTTGACATTAGAATTTTATAGCTTCAGCATTCAAAATGATAACATTATGATTCACTTCCTTCACTGCAGCCCTTGAAACTTCACACTCAAACTAACCACTATTACCTCCTTCCATTTGCCCTCTAATACTTCGTCATTCCTCACATCATAACCCCTCTCCATCGTAACCAAACACACAAAAGTCATAGATGAACAATCATATTAGAAAAACAAAAATATCTCACCTCAAACTAACTATAACCTCCTCCAACTAACATCTTCCATCATCCACTTCACCTCTCACTCCTTCCCAAAGTATAACACCCAATGACTGATAATGAAACTCACAATGTCATTTTAATATAGAATCTTAAATTCCTATGAATTGCTTGTCAAAAATTGTCATTTGTCTTACTAAACTTGTCATTTGTCTTACTGAACTTGTTATGAATTGCTTATCAAAACTTGTCATCTGTTAAAGAAATCTGAAAATTCTGTCATTTTAACATAAAAACTTAAATTCCTATAAATTGCTTATTAAAAGTTGTCATTTGCCTTGCTAAACTTGTCATTCGCCAATGAATTCTGCAAATTGCCGTTTTAACACAAAATCTTAAATTCTTATAAATTGCTTATCAAAAGTTGTCATTTGCTTTATTAAACTTGTCATTTGCCTTACTAAATTTGTCATGAATTACTTGTTAGAACTTGTCATCTGCTAAAGAAATATGAAAATTCTGTCATTTTGACACAGAAACTTAAATTTTTATGAATTGTTTGTCAGAAGGGCATTTTGGACATTTCACTATCATTTCATATTTGTAATATAGGACTAGGTCTCCTAAAGCCATTTTTCATATTGAGGAACCAATTTAGCAATTTCACATATTGGGAGTCTTTATTTGCCATTTTCTCTTAGATAAAAGAAAATTTGTTGAAAATTTGTACTCCTCCTATCCTTAAATATAACCTATTTAACTAATTTGATTAGATAATAAAACTAGGTAAATCAGTTAATTATGAGAAATATGACATTTTTTTTCCTTAAAATACCATAATAATCTATTTTAATATTTTCCCTCCTTCTCCTATTTGATTATGGTGGAGGGGGTATCGATAATTGTAATTTAAAAAAAATTGATAGATTTGATAATAGGTTTTATATTTAGGACTAATATTAACTTAATAATTAAGTCTTATATTAAAAATCATAGGAGTATTTGAATGGTAATGCTAAGTGTTGTGATGAACACGGAAACCGGTTTCGCTTGGCATAGACTCATGCATTTATCAACGCACTCTCAATAAATTAATATGTAGAGAGTGCTAATAAAATAATTTTGTGTTGAAGCGGGAATGATCAATTATTGCAAAGTAAAAAAGAACTGTGCTTTCTCACAGTCTTCTGACTCCAGCATAAGAAAAATGCGTTTCACATTCACATGTTGGTCTAAGGTAAAACAAATTCACCACCCAAAACTTGTATTTCTCAATATGATAATTTTTTAATCTTCAATTATTATTAGATGCTTTTGTTATGAATAATACACCTTTACACTTCATTTTATATCTGGATATGTATAGGATAACTCAAACCACAAACTCACAGAAGGTTTGCGTGTATATTTTAACTTCAGTTTTCGAGTTAATATATTTTAAAGAATTAAGATACAAATTTATCTCATTTCACTCGAACACTAAGTACCTGAAATTTTTTTTCTTGTGTGTCAATTTGTATCAGAAATTAAAAATCATAGCGATATTGGCATCTACTGTTAAAATACTAATGTTGAATATTAAAATATTAACATTGACATTTAATATTTTTAATGGTAGAAGCAACATTGCTACGGTTTTAAACTTTCTGTGTAAATTTGCACCTAACAAAGCCTTAGGGTGCCTAATATTCCTGAGTGAAAACTTTCAGAACTAATTGCACTTTAACTCTAATATAAAACTAAAGAGAAAAAATAAATTTTATTTTAATAAAAGATGACTTTAGCCCTATATTGATGACTTTTTATCTAATTTTTAAATTAGTTCGTTACAATTTAAAATAGGTTAAGGTGTAAACTTGTTCCTAAAGTTTTTATTCAGGAGTATTGGGTAGTCAAAATTTTTTAGGGGTACAAATTTGCCGCAAAATATTTAAAATCATAGTAATGTTACTTCTTACCATTAAAAATATTAACCGTCAATGTTAGTTTTTTAATGATAGGAAAAAATATTGTTATGATTTTGAATTTCTATGACAAATTTACACCTAACAAAACTTTCAGATGCCTACCACTTCTAAATAAAAAATTTTGGCTTAAAACTGCACCTTAACCCATATAAAAATCATGTAAAACAAGAGTATTGGGAAATTTCATCAATTAACTATTTTTTCTTCTATGTTTTATCTCTTTTGGCATATTTTGTTTCGGCGAAAAAAAGTCCTATATTTAGTAACAATAATGACACATATTTACAAGTTATGTAACGTGACTTACCCAAATTTGTGCTTCATATGAGGCCCATGGTCTAGCTTCATGCAAATTATGAAGGTGGCCATATTCACCAAAAATCCTGCTGTGAATCAATTCAAAATTCAAAATAAAATATCTCCTAAAATATAAACAAATTTAAAAACCAAACTAGAAAAATACCAAAAGAGACTTGAAGGGTATATATGGGCCTTAAGGTGTGTATGTGCCTAATTTCTCCGGGGTCATGAAGCATTCAAGTGAATTTGGGCGAGTGAGATGTTTCGTTTGTCCCTTTTTATTTATTTATTTTTACCAGCGTTGCTCTTTATTTATGTTATTAGGCCTTTAATGTATTTCATTTTGCAATTTTATGTATAATTGTTAGGAAAAAAGGTAATAAAATATCCTAGAATTTGCTAAAGAATAAATATCAGTGTGAGTGAATTTCAAAATCCTAATTCAGACCTTTAGTAGTATTTTGAAATTTTCAAATCTTGCAAACTTGCATAAATGCCCTTCACTATTTTTTTTTTTAATATTGCCACCTTAGTACTCTTAACCAGTTTCCGGCTACTAGAGCTCCAGTGCTAGCGACCCAGTAATTGGCCTGTTACCGGAACTCTGGTAATTACTCTTTTTTATGTATGGACTACTCTTTTTTAGTCATTAACTACATTTATTTTTAAAACTTCGATGACTACTCTTATTTAGCCATTGACTACTCTAGTGTTGTGATTGATTACTTTCATTTTTAAAAATTTCATGACTACTTTTATTTAGCTATTGACTACTCTAGCTTCGCTATTGACTACTGTTGTTTCAAAAATTAAAAAAGTACATTAATTGTTGTTAGAGATCTAGTGACTACTTTTTGTTTAGTTATTTACTACTCTTATGTAATCAATAGTTATGCAAAAGTGTAGTCACCAAAACTTTGAAAACAAAAGCAGTTAATAATTAAATTAGAGTAGTCAATAGTTATGTGAAAGTTATCAATGAGAATAAGGGCAATGTTATCATTTTACAATATTTCAAAATTTCAAAATGGTACAAAGGGTCTGATTTGAAATTTTAAAATTCACCCATCCTAATTTGTCTCTTAGCATTTTTTTAAGGGTATTTTAGTGTCTTTTCCCCTAATTGTTACTCATCCGGTCCTAAATATAAGACCTATTTTATAGTGCAAATTACACTATAAAATGGGTCTTATATTTAGGACCGGAGGAATAATTCTGTTTGGGCTGAATTGTGTTTATAAATTTTGATATCTCTACTAGTGCAAGGGTCGTTTTTGTATTAAATTGATAGTTAATATAATTTTTTATTCTTCAAGTTTCAAATAATATATTTTGGTCCTTCAAGAGATAAAATGTCTATGTTTTTATTAAATTACATGGACTAATATTTTAAATGGTAAGAAACTTAACGGATCAAAACCTATAGTTTGAAAATTTAGAACCAAAACTAAAATGAAAACAAACTTAAGAGATTAAAAATTGTATTAAAATTTAAATTGAAATGAAATAAAATTAAGACACAAAGTCAAATAAGAAATTCAAAAAGTTTAATTAAAACCAAATAAAATTAAATGATGAAGCAACTAAATGAGCAATAAGTGGTCGAATAAAAAAAATAAAATTAGAAAACTAAAAAATGTGGGGCTTGTTTGATTTTGGAGAAAATTAGATAGATTCCATCCAGTCCCCCAATCAATATGTGCCATATAGACTAATTAAACACCTCACAATTTCACCCCGTGTCCCTTCGTTAGCAAGTCGCAAGTGCCTAAATCAAACGTCCCATTCACGAGTCACAACAATGCAATTCAAAATCATGCTTCAATCCTTTTTTTATCAGAGATAGTGCTTCTCTCTCTATTAAGATATATTGATATATAAAAACTAGTTTGATTTTTAATTTGATTTTAAATAAAATCTCAATCTACTTTATCTTTTATATTTATTCATTTTTTTAAAAGTAGTTGTTATAGTAATTGTACAGGTTAAAAATTCTCAAATGATAATTTTAGCTAATTCATATGATTAGTAAGGATATTCAAGGAAAAACAACACCAATTTATTACAAATAACTAATTCAACTAATTTTTTTTAATCTGTCCAAATTAGTCAACTAGGTCTTATATTAAGGGCGGGGGTGATATAAGACTTAATTGACTAATTTGAGAAAATTAAGAAAATTAGTTAAATTAGTTATTTATAATAACTAGATGTTGTTTTCCCTAAAATATCTTTATTAATCTTGTGTGTTTGAATTATTTATTGATAGTAACTTCTTAACATTGCAACCACTATAAAAATTATTTGAGGACAAAATAGATAAATATTAGAGACAAAATTTATTAGAGTCTTATATTTATGACCAAATTAAATGTCAAACTAACTCTTATATTGAGGACCGGAGATAGTATGAGGGAAGTTTTCTTTTAGAATTAGACTAATATGAAATTTTTATGCATGCGGGGAGTTATTTGATTTTTCAAAGTTGTGTGTACCTAAACATTTGGACTAAAAACTGTCATATCCTGATAATTTTAACCTTGAGAACAAGAAAAATGAAATAGATTGAGGGCTAGTTGGTGTATAGGGGATATAGACCACACAACTTTTGTATTGAGACCCGAGTAGTGTTCGGACTAATATTTTTAAAATATCAAATAAAGAAAGGACTGATCGAGAAGCAAGGATAGAAATTTTCAAAAATTTCTGAAAAATCAAGAAAATAGAATTAAGGGTCTAGAATAGTGTTTGAGTTCCCAGAGGTGTTAATAGGAGGAAAATAATTTAATATTAAATTTTTGTATTTTTAGGAATTTTTGACTATATTGGGTGATGGTAGTCAAAATTAATTATTTAAAATATATAGAGGCCTCAATAATTCCGAAAAAACTGGAAAAAAAATTATTTGGGAGATTATCATAAATTATAAAATTGTTTCCAACCTCAGAAGGTAAAGAGGTTAGCTTTAATAATATTTAAAGTTTAATTTTTATCGGTAGAACACCGATTATGGAAGAATTGGAATTTAAAGAGATACAAGGTGAAATAAATTTTGAGAAAAATCCTAGAACTTCCTTACATTAAAAGGAGGTTATTAGGATACTAAGATAAATTTTTGAAGACACTAGATTGCACAGGATTCTCAAAAAATTAAACCAATATTGTAAGATTATTCTATAGATCGATATTAGTCTTGATGGAACAAATTTTGATAGCATACTAAGAGGCATTCAATATGGAGATCATAAAGCACAAATAGTATTCATTCATTTAGAGCCCAACAAGCCCTCTAGAGTATTCAACGGATTTATAGCTCAAAAATAATTACATGGAGGAGATGATGGATCATTCCCTAGATGATGATATGGACATATGCGGAGCTTGACATGACATATGGAAGGCCACCCTGAAAGCTACCATGGCATGTGAGTCATTGGAGTATGAACACTTAGAGACAAGAGTACATTCTAAGAGCCCAAAAGGAATATTTGAACCCAATTCTCATGTTAGTAAAGGCTCAATACAATTATATGTGCATGAAGGAGTCCATTAGAATTATAATCTTTAAATTGGGGGCCCAAATGCATTTTGTTATGGGCTATGGGAGTTCCAAAACGTGATACAACCATATTCAAGCCCAAATGGATGTCTAAAAAGTCCGTACATGCTTATAGACGTGAATAGCAAATATGAAGATCCATTTGGAAGGTCTAAAAAAATTTAAGAAGCATCAAGAGTGATCTTATATGACATTAATTAGGTTTCTGTGTGTTTTAACTAGTTTTTTGTTTTACAATTTCCTATTTTGTATTGATGGCTTCTTGAAGGCAAAGACTAACATATTTTATATTTCATTAGTAGAGAGTCAAATAAGATCCTTCTTATTAATGATGGGATCCTCTTAGGCAGTGAGTGGTCTAAATTATCCTATTTTGACCAGTAAGTAAGAGTACTCTCGAAGGTTTTTTGAGTTTCCTAATTTTATTGTATTTTTGCATCTATTTTTTATGCATTTTATTTAGTTAGTGTTTTAGGCTCTAATAGCTTATAATGGGCTTTTAGGGCTTAGATTGTCAATTACGGTTTCTAAGGGTTTTAGTCTATAAATAATTTAGTATGTATTCTTTTCAAAGGGAGATGATTTGAATAATTAATAATATGAGAATTTTATTTCTCTTTGTGTGAGTCTTGCTTGCACCCTCGTATTCTTTAGAGAATACTCTAATGGTATCAAGGGAGTGATCAATCTTGTGGTGCTTTCATAGCTATGGCTGTAAGAGACAGGTTCTCTTAGGGTCCTATCTCAATCATATGTTTGGTTTTTTGTGTTTGGGGTTATAAGAGGTAGGTTCTCTTGGGATCACATTCCATCCTATACTTGTTTCTAGCCAGTCTATACAATCCCCTCATATCAAATTTTCCCTTGATTTTTTATGATTTTTGGCTCCATTTTTAAGTCAAGGACATGGTTGGAATTTTTCCAATTTATGAAGGCATGCATGGAAGATTAATTATGTAGTAAACCTTGTTTCTAGAAGGTGATTAAGAAAGTTAACCAAGGATTAAGCTACTTAATCTTGGATGACATAACATCATGATATAAGCACCATGACATCACCCTCTTACATGGCAAGATCACAAGCCTCCGAGCTTAAGATTTGTCCATGTGTTATGGAGAGAAAATTGGAGGGTTGAGATTTAGCCACTTAACCCTTGTAATTCCATGAAACTTTAAGGGTTAAGAGTTAATGGGAGCATTATAAATACCCCTCCTCCCCCCTCACATTTCAGCCAACAAGAGTACTTGAGGAGGGAATGTTTTGCTCATAAACTTTAGGAGAGAGAAAGGGAATTCTAGTGAGTGGAAGTTCAAACAAGACCAAGCTACCATCAAAGTAAGCTTCCATTCCCTTTGTGAATTATTTAGCTATGATTAGGACCTGTGAATTGGAATTATTTGGGATTGTTTTGAGATGATTTTCTTGAAGGTATGGTGGCTTTTTCCTAAGGGAAAATGCTGCCCAAATTTTTGAAAAAATAGAGAAGTATAGCTAAAGGGTTGGAACAATGTGCAAGCAATAGAAAGAACTAGGAATTGATGGTTATAATTGATTTATGGAAGAAAATCCAACCTCCTAACCTTATGTATATCTTTCGGCCAAGTTGAAAAGTGGGGGTTAGAGGTGATTCAAATTGACTTGATGCTTCCATTGTATTTAAATGATGAAATGGCGTAGGAGAATACCAAGAAAGGATGTTTGGAAGCATTATAATTGAAAATGAAATTTTGGAGCTTCTAACCCTACAATTCAGCCAAGTATAGTTCTCTAGGGAAGGATTGGATCTTTTATAAATCTAAGTTGAAATATGGAATCTACATAGAAAATTATGTAGGAAAAGACTAAGGGATTTATTGAATCAAAGTTAGAAACAATAACCCAAAAATAAAAAAAAAAGGGTTAAGGGTTATGTTGATAATTGAAATTGGATAAGTTAGTAATGTGTGATGTCCTATTGTTTACCAATAGGCTTTGCATCAAAGGAGAAGGGGAAATAGCAAGGGGGGAACTTGAAGACAAGAGGCTAAGTTCATCAATAGGTAGCAAGCATTTACAATTTCTATATCGACTTGCATTGTATATGGGCTATGTGTATGTTATATTTTGCTATGCCATGATATGGTTGAAATAGTTTTGTGAAATTTTGTAGTTTGACTTGTACGAATGACCTTGTGAAATATTTTGATGTATATTTGTATTAAAACTTGCTATGATGCCTATTTTCATGTGTAGATGGTTAATATGAGGGGTTATGGGCTTAGTATGCAAAGTTGAAGTAGCTAATAGATAGAAATGACATTAAATTGACCAATTTTTTTCTATACAAAATTATGAACAAATTATTGCGTTTGGTCATGAGATTTGGTATTCAATTAGAGCCATTTTTAGATTTAAAATGAGGGGTATTTTGTCCAATTTGAGCATCTACACTGAAAGTTATGCCTATCCAAAGTTAGGCAAAAATATTGAAAAATTAGAAAATGACCAAATGAATAGCAACTATTTAGCCTAAAAGAGGACACATCCAGTGACTATTTTTCCTTAGAAGAGAAGCAAGAGAGCTTTAAATAGAACTCGGAAACACTTCGTTTTGATTTTTTTAGAATTAGTTATGATTTTTTAAAGTTTGCCTTATTTTAGGGTTACAAGTTATTAGTAACTTGAGAAAGAAAAATTTACAATTTGGATTTTCTCAAGTTAATGACTTGATAAGTGGTTCTAATTACTTGTATTTGATGTATAAAAAATTCTAAAAGTAAGGTGTGATTAAAAAAAAAGTTTTTAACTCTTTTAATGATTGATTTCAATATTAAAGAAAGATGATGATGGAGCAAGAGAAAGGGAAGAATCTAGCAAGAGAGCCTTGGGTAAGGCTTGACGGCTACCACATTTCTAAAGGATCAACTAGGTATCCCCTCAGAGTCCTAGTCCATTGATACCCTAATACTTGCAAATCATGATCATCACTCCTTTTCACCTATTATCAATCCATAATGCATATCATGAACCCTCTATTCGTGAGTCTTCCTTGGCCAACAATTCACTTTGCTGAACACACTGCCATTGTACTCTCCATTGTGTCACTACAATCACTATGCCAATACCACTGTCGTAATAAGAAATAAGCCTATTTAATACAATTAACAAGTTTTTAAACATCTCAAATGGGCCTCTAAGCATCAAATTTAGGAATAGCAAACCAAAGCCTGTTTCACAACCAAGTTATTGAATAATTCTCATAACATAACATATTAGTCAACGTGGATCCATAATAACTATATGTATAAGCATAAAGGCTTTCGGCCTACTACCAGTACTTAACAACAACAATCTGGTGAATAAAGTACAAGTCAAAATTCAAATATCTGAACGACATAGAGTATGCAAAAGAAGGGGCCCTAGATGGCAATGTACAACCCATCATCACATACAAAAAGCAGGGAGGCAGTACAAGAAGCTATAAAAGCTTAGGCATCTGGATTTTTTTCTGGTGGCATAACCCTAGAACTTTCACCTGAAAACATTAATAGCCAAGGGATGAGACATAAGGCTCAGTAACCAATGGTCTAGCTTATCTTATATATCAATATGTACTTGTGAGGTGTCAAGTGAAGCAATTATGAAAGAGTATATTAACATAAAGAATATCTCATATAACAATAGTTCTCAAACTTGTACATTGGTTCTCTAAACTTACAGTTCATAAACCAAATGCCATTATACACATACAATTCCTATAACCTCCTTCCCCCATAGTAGGGGAAGTAAAAACCTAAAAGGCCAATCTTTCATTCTGAGAGAAAGAGCTAAGAAGGTGGTCCCTCACTATAGGGAATATAAAGAATCCTTGAGGCCTATCCCTCACTTTGAAAATTAAACCAATAAGCGTGTTTCTCACTTTGGGGCAATATAAGGAGCCAACTATCATGTATTAACGGAGGTACTATCATGTTAATAGACATAGATCACTTACCAATTCCCATTGTATGCATTATGATCAAGAATGCATTCTATCAATTCCAAATCACGTCATCCATTTTCAAATCAAAACCCATAGTAATAACATGATATCATGAACTCAAAGTATTGTATTTTCAAAATCTAGGTCCACATGACTTAATTAATTCTATTATATCAACATAATTTTAAGTGTATACTAACGTATCTTTCAAAGTAACAAAACTACTTATAAACAACATATTAGCATATACAAGGATTGATTATCACAAACAAGACGTCTTATGCACAAAAATACCTATCACAAATAGCCTACACAAATACACGATCATCACATATTAGTTGATAACTAATAAGGTGATTAACAATGATAATTGAGGTCTTAAAATCCTAACTCAATACACCATCTCAAAAGTTCTGATAACTCAAAGGAAACCTTAATTAACTCCCAATTACATCAATTGATCAAAAGCTATAAATTCTTAATCTAGGGTTCATCATAAAAAATACTCAAATATGAAAATCAAGTGAAATCAACATTCTAAACCGATTAAACATCAATTCTAACTCCCATTAGTGTAACCCAATCATCAAAACTCATTTGAATCATGACATTATCATTAACCATCATAAACCTTCCAAAAATCATGAACCCTAGCTCCAAAATCCTCAAAACTCCAAATCCAAGAAAATTAAACCGATTAAACATTTAATCTAGTCCCAAGAACTCATTTGAACTCAAAATATTCAGTCAAACTTCAGACTATTTCAAAATTCTACGCAAACACAAGATTTCCAAAACTTTAAATCTAAAAAAACTAAGAAACATTGATAGAAAAGAGGTTAGAATCACTTATTGGGGTTTTAGAAACCTCAAACATGCTCCCCCAGGTCAAGAATCAAAGCCCTAACAAAGCCCAAGTTGTCATCTCTCCAAACCCCTTTTGTTTTTCATGTTTTTAGATCTAACTTATAGCAGATTTTGCATGTTCGTTGTGGCTAATGGCTCCTTTATCTGTGTCCAACAACACGAACAGGATGACTTGACTTCAAAAATTCACAACTAATTCCACAAATATCCAAAAATTATAAATTAGGACTCTTTGAAAAGCTTTAGATATCTAGTTTTCAATGTGGAAAGGATCATCCAAAAATATTATCATTAATTCCTTGAAAATTATGATTTACAAAAATTGCTCAAAATTTTATAAGTAATGGGTAGTTTAACATCAAAAATTCATAATTAATTCTATACATTTCCAAAATTTGTAAATTAGGATTCTTTAAAAAGACTAACGTGTCTACTTTCAAATGCAAAAAAATCATTATAAATGTTATTGTTTGGCTCTTTAAAATCTCTAAATTCCAAGACTACCCTAAAGAGTCTAAAAGACATAGCTTCCAATCATCATCCTTTGTATTTTTATGCCTCAAATAACCTAAACAATAGGTTTCCCCCTAGTCAAGATTAAATATCACTAAACCTTGGCTTAGAAAATTTTAGGATGTTACAACTCTCCCCACCTTTTAGGATGTTATCCAATCATACATATAAAAGACAATAAGACAAGGGAAAACAACAAGAAACAAACCAAGAAAACAAATTCAAGTACTCGAGCTGTATCCATTGCTCATTTTCCTAGGTGGCATTACCTAGGGTCATATCCTTCCAAAAGACTTTTACAAGTCAGATGGTCTTATTCTGCAGCTATTTGTCCCTCACATCCAGAATTCTCTCCAACTCAGCTTTATAGGTTAGATTCTCATACAACTCCACCTCCTCAAGTTCTATGATGTGAAACAGATCGAGCTGATACTTCTTCAATTGTGACAGTGGAATATGTCATGCACATTAGACAGATGCACGAGCAAAGCAATCTAGTAAGCAACTTCCCAAACTTCTCTAAAATCTCGAAAGGGCCAATAGAAACTCATAAACAAAGCAATCACAATTTTAGAGATTCTAAATTGCCATTATATCAAAGTCTCTGGTCTTTGTCTATTTAGTTGTATAGCGAATGAATCTTTGAAACATTTATTCATCAATTGCCTATCCACTAAAGTAGTATGGTTTGATGCCTTATCCCTTCAAATTGACTCCTTCACATTTGATAATTTCAAATATTGGCTAAAAGACATTTTAGGGAACTCTTTGTTTATCAAAATCCTCTTATTAGCAAGGGTATTATTGTTCTTTTAAATACTATCTGGTATAAAAGGAATCTTATTCTTCATCAAGGAGGATCAATAGACCCTTCCAAGGTTATTCAGGAGATCAAATCTTACCTAGGTTTTACAAATATGGCCTTCAATTGCATGGATAATTCTGACCAACCAAAAATCAATAGAATTGAAATAAGAGAAATCTCCTCCTTTAGTTGGCAATAATAGAACATTATTCTTCATAAATTAAAGAGGAAATCTACAAGAACTCATTGTTTGGGCATTCTCTTGTACAATAAACAAGCGTGTTTCACAATTCAGTGGAGAAACAAAAATTGGGATGATCCATCTTTCTATCTAAAATGTTTATGTGAAATGATGTTAGGGTTAATATCTTGGTCCATACAACAAAATCAATAGCTATCTGAGCTCAAAATTCGTTGCATTAGAAAGCAATTTATCAATAACCAAAACTTGAGCCCTTTGATTGCCAAAGTCATAGTGCAAGACATTTTAAGGCTTCTCTCCCTATTTGAATTAATTATTTTAGAATGCACTTATTTTTCTTCTTTCCAAAAGTTAGATTTTAATCTATTTTCTGCATTTTAGACTAGTTACAACTAACAACTCATTTATTGGTAATGGAATTTTGTCCTTCTTCATAAAAAAAAGAAAAAGAAAAAGATTCAAACATATCCATATCTTAAACTAATATAAAATGTTGGGTTATGGTGCAAATTTGTTTGAAAAGTTTTACTCAAAAGTACTGGTGTCTGAAAATTTGTCTGGCTACAAATTTGCTTAAAAGATTTAAAATCCTAGCAATATTACTCATATTATAAAAAAAAAACTAACATTAACAGATAAAATAGTGACGTTGATGGTTAATATTTTAACTGTAGTAGAGAATATGGTTACGATTTTAAACTTTCAAAATAAGTTTGTAAAAAAAAAAATTTAGGTAACCAATGCCACTAAATGAAAACTTTGTCAAGATAATTTCCCTTATTATTTAAGTTACTATTTTCTAGATATTTTTAAATTTCCCACAAAATAGTTCTTAAAAATATAATCAAACATGCCCATATCTTAAACTAATACAAAATTTTGGGTCATTGTGCAAATTTATCCAAAAAATTTTTATTTGTAACTGTTGGGCATTCGAATTTTTTTTTTAAAAACAAATTTGCCTCAAAAATTTAAGATCATAATAAGATTATCCTTTCTGTTAGTTAAAACAGTGACATTGATTCTTAACATTTTTAGCTATAGGGAGAAAATATTACAATGATTTTAAACTTTCTTAAAAAAAAAAGATATCCAATACTATTAAATGAAAAGAGAAAATAACACAAAAATAATACTTTAACTTGGAAATCTCATAATAGACACTTGAATAAGGCAAATCCCATTTTCAATACTTCAGACCAAATAGAAATTTCAAAATTAGCTAGAATGACCAAACGGTCCTTTATGAATTACAAAATGTGGGACTCACATTCACTAGTATTAGAAGAAGTTTGGGAGGAAGGAAAGGAGACAGAATGTGTAGGAAGCTAGTTGGAAGGTGAGGAGAACATGTTGGTTCGAAAGTGAAAGTATTCTTTTGAGATCATATAACTCTTTTGATCCTCCTAGCATCACTGTGGTATTCTGCTTTTTCATTTTGATAGCTTTGGGTTCTGGGTAAGTTGAAGGTTCAGAGAAGGTGAGGTGTGGCATTATGTAAGTTGTACGTTGTTCATACTAGGGTGTTAGTTCTTCTTTTTTTAGGTGTGAGAATGATTAGAAATTTGAACATATGGGTTGGTTAGTGTTAGATAGGATTTAGGTTTGTCACATCTCAAATTTTGGACCTAGAAGTACTGAAATTAACCTCAAATGGGCAAGCTATTGGACCTTTTTTGGCAGAGGTCCCAGAGATTTTCTAGAAGGACAAAGGGATTTCTAAGGACTGAATCGCAAAGGAAAAATTTTTTGGGACTGAGAAAAGAGGAAGTTAGAGACTTGGATGAAGTCTCGAGGTCCAAGAATGAGAAAAAGGTCAAAGGTTATGTTGGAGGTTCTAATGAGATGAATTTCAGGTTAAGCTAAACTAGGGGCAAAATTATAATTTTATAAAGTTTCAGGCTGATAAGGGTAAAAATAGAAATTATATCCAAAAATTTTAGAAAATTCTCAAAAAAATGGTAAGGTATAAATTAGAAGTTTTGAAACCTCAAATAAGGCCCAAAACGTGAAAATACTATAAAATAACTTATTACAGAACTTTCTAAAAATGAAGGTTTTCGGAAAAATAGTGAAAAAATTAGAGGAAAATAATTATTTAAAATAGCTAAATGTCTCAATAAATTTATAGAAAAGTGTGGATAGATTATCTAAATGTGGAAATGAATTTATAAAATTGGTTTCAGACCTTGGAAGTACAAGAATTAATTTTTGGGGAATTTGTTTCCCACAGTTTTATTGATAAAGGCTTAATTGGGAAAAAAATTCAAAATAAATATCTAGAGGTAGAGAAAAATTCTGAAAATTTTCATATGAAAATGGATTTATCATGGAGACAAATGAATTTTGGAGGCCTAGAAAAATTACAGAATGTTGCAAGTGAATAGTAATAAAAAGGAGTTGGAATGGTTTGTGATTGTGATTTGGTTTGTAGGCCAACTTTTTAGGCCATCCTTGACTATGTGTGGGACCCACATTAGGCCTGGAAGAGAGCATAATTTCGTGACTTGCTGCCCACTCAAAGAAATTAATTAAATAAAATTCAAAATTCATAGATAATGTTGGAAATTTCTAGTAAAAGGACACATGTACGGTTGGATTGAAGACATGTGGCTTGGTGATGTGAGCATGATGTCATAGGACACTTGTCATCACAAGATGAAAAGAAAAATGGACGGTTAAGATTAAGCCACATATTTTTAAGATTAACGGCCACCCCTCATTTCGTCCTAAACTCATGGAAACCATGAGAAAGCTCTTACAAAATAAATTCTAGAGAGAGAAAGGCCAAGTGATCCCAGACAAGATCAAGCTCTAAAACAAGGTATGTTTATGGTTTTTGATGTAGTTTCACTACTTTTGTTATTATTGAGCTTGATTATGGATTTTAATGATTTTTGGGAGCTGGATTATGAAATTGACACTAGAATAATATTTAAAAGCTTGAGAGGAACAAGAATCAAGTAGTTTTATGTTGAAATTGGTTGAATTTCATGATTGTGCAACTTGAGCAGCAATTCGGCCAGACCTGGTTCTTGTGTCTAGGATGTGATTTTGATTATTTTAATACTTTCAATGTATTTAAAATGAAAAATTATGAGGGATAAGGGTTAAAAAAACAAGTTTGGAAGCATTAGAATTGAAAATGAAAATTTTAGACCTAAAGGCATACTATTTGGTCAAGGCCGGTTTATAGAGAAGGAGTTTGATTTTAATTATTTTGAGTCTAAAAATGGATTCTACATGCAAAATTGTGTGAAAATAGTATGTGGAATTAATTTTAGAAAGATTGTAAATCAAGCTCAAAAGTTAGAAGTTAATATAGTTTAGAGAAAACAAAGTGTTGATGTTGTTGATTACCATGGCTCTAATGAATGAATGGAAATGATGTGTTGATGCATTTAGGGTCATGGGACATTGGAGAAGATGAATGGAAAAGGTTAATCAAGAAACCTTATTGGTTGGTAGCAAAGGGAGCAAGAGGAAGTAGAGAGAAAGTTTAAAGACACAAGGTAGCAAATTTGACCTTACTCTTAGTGCTTGGTATTTGCTTACATGTATGACATGTTTCTATGTTATATGATTTTATGAACTCATGTGTTGTGATTGTGAATGTGTTTGAAATATGCCATAGGCCTATGTGTTTTATAATAAATGCATGATGATTTCCAAACATGTCATTATGTTAAAAAGATGTTAAGTTGCAAGTATGTTATAAATGTCAAGCTTGCCATGTATGTTTGGGTGGTTATTGTTTGCTACTGAGATTCTCCTAAATCTTACCCCTTCCTAACTAACTATTTAGGTCAATCAATGATTTACAATGATTTCATGAAGGAGAGCATGAGAAGGAAAGAGAAGAAAGTGGAGAATTATTGATGTTAATGATTGGTTAAGGATTTATGTATAATTCTCCTGTTATGTAAATTATGTATATGAATGCCAATGATACAATGTATTTGTTTAGAATAATTATGGCATGAATGGATATGTATGAGAATGAATAGGAAAAGATAAGGCCAAGTTATGCTTGCCAAAATAATAAAAAGAATTAAAGCAAGAATTGTCTAATGCATAAAACGTAAGTCTTATCAAATGTATGAGTTAAGCCATAAAACTTGGCAGATGTATTATACACATCCCAAGCTTTAAAATGATAGGTAGATTACCTCAATTGGATGTGTACACTAAGATATACGAATTTCCAAATTTGAGCCAAGAAAACTAGAAGTTCTAGAATTTACCAAATGAACAATGATTTTCATGGATTAAATTGTACGAATTGGCTAGAGATAAGTCTAGGTTGATATTTTTCTCCTGTAGAGAATTAAAAGAGATTTGAGTAGAATTTTGGAGCACCTCAATACAATTTTTATAGAATTAATTATGATTTTTCAAAGTTAGACTAAAAATATGGAATTTAACCAGTGAACAGTACCCTGAGAACTAATTGCAAATTTTCAATCTACGGGCTTGGTTTATGAATCGCTTGAACCGTAACGCTTCCAAATGCATACTATGAGGGGTTAAAGAAAGGATATTTTAAGGTTCTAGGCAAGTTAGTTTTTTTAGCTTGAGAAAGAGATGAAGGTGCAGCAATACATAAGTCGAGATTCTTCATATTGGGGTATTGACTTCTATTTTTAACTTGTGAGAATGGTTACATATTGCAATTTATGACTTGGTTAGTGTGGGATAGGGTTAGCATCAAATGGGGTTCAGAATGATCTGTTTGTGGGGATAGTAGATTGTAGTTCGGGGAAATTTACAGAAGCTTGGTAATGGTTATGTAAATGGGAAGGATGAATATCAACAGTAATGATATTGTGAAGTGTGTTGTTAATAGAGATATGGAGCTATGAAATGCTATATTGAAGTTGTTAACGTAGGAAGTGACATTGTTGAGTTGATAAAATATCTTTGTTAGAGAACTGACATTGTGATGGAATTTTTTTCTTCTTTATTGCAGAGTATAATGCAAAATGACATGTAGTATTAGGTCAACATTTCAAAGACAATTGCTTTTATTTTCATATTGGTGGAAACTTTTTTGAGAAGTGAAATACAATGGTGGGAATGTGAGAGTTAAAACGATGAAAGAGGAGATAAGACTTGAAGACTTGAGGTCAATGATATTAGAATGGTTTGATATAGACGTTAATAGTTGTGACATGAAATATACAATGACCTTTGATGATAAGATATTAGTAGATTTAATTGATAATAGTGAAGTTGATAATCTTTTTCAGTACAATGATAACAATGCACATGTGTATATAGCATCAAAGAAGAACACACCAGAAGTAATGGATGATCCACAAATGTGAGTCATGATTTTTTATGGTTATTGAAGTTGTTATTTATTATATTATTGTTGTTAATTTCTTAACAAAACTTGTAATTATACATGCAGCATTGACAAGTTCTTGGGACTGTCACAACAAAGGTGTTTTTTTTCAAGTGGCTAGAATAATGCAGATAGTACTGCTCAGGACAAAAATTGGGGTGACTGTATAAGAAAAGGCAATAGGGTATCTTATGTAAGGCTATTAAGTAGAGTAAAGATTGTACCAACATCCATGCCCAAGATGAATGCTATGAAGTGAAAAGAATTGTTGTTAGGAAAGAAGTAAATGTTTGCAAATGCTATATCTTTTAAAGAGACATTGTACAAGTTTAGTATTACCAAAAAAATTTGAGTACAAATATGTCAAAAATGCTAAAGACATGCGTCTGTGCAATGCAAGGTTGCGTCTGTGCAATGCAAGGTTGAATGTTGTCATTTCCTGATAATAGCAAGAATAGTTGGCAGGAGAAGTCCTTTCCTACATGTAACTTAATTTAGAAATGAACTTGTGCATAATACCCTAGAGATTATGGAAGTTACACATGGTGGAAGAGCTTTTTTGATATCATCAATTATAATTGAGGAGGTAAGGAATCACATAGATAAGTACCCATGGAGGATCATGGCAAGAGATTATGGTGTGAAGTTGATATATAATCAAGTATATAGGACTAAAGAAAAAGCATTGGAGGAAATACAAGGGAGGTCTGAGTAATCATACATGTTGATACTGTAAATATGTCAACGATTGAAGAAAACTGATGAGAAGACGGTAGCTGAATGGGAAGTTACTGTGAACCACATATTTGAGCTTGTTTTCATCACATATGGTTGTTGTACAGAGGGTTTCTTATCTGGGACAAGACATATATTGTATATAGATGGAACACATTTAAGTTGAACATATAGGAGAACACTACTATTAGCTTTAACATATGATGTGGACAGTGAATTATTACCATGTGCATATGCTATTGTGAAAAGAGAGATGTATGAGGAGTGTGCATGGTTCTTAAACATGATCAAATAGATAATGGGTGTAATCCAATTAACTATTGTGTCAAATCGTTACAATAAAATAATAGGAGTTGTTGGAGCAATATTGGAGGTGACAGACATGCATATTATTATAGGCACGTAAAAGAAAATTTCAACACAGAAATAAATAAGTTATACAAAGGTTGAAGAAGAACTAGTGGTATTTCTAAGGAAGTTGGGCTGAAGTTGCTTGATGACATTACATATACAAGGGTTGACTCTAAGTTTGATAAGGCAATGACAGGCATGAGAAGTTTTAATCTTGATTTAGTTTAATAACTTAATAATTATGGTGATATTCATAAATAGACAATGAGTAAGTTCTCATTTTTAAAGATAGTGAACCAATCATGTTTTAAGACGATGCTATGCACCGATCGGTGGTTCTATGTGAGGTAAAATTTTGTACTCTGCTTATGAATGTGAATATGGAATAGTAAGTCTGAAAAATCTTTTTAAAAATGGCGCCTTTACAGTTTCAAATAATTTTATGCCTACCATCTAAAAAACAAACTATAAAAGTAACATTAATCAACTAAAAAAGAAAATATTCATTAAGTATTCGTGGTTATCACGCCATAGAAGAGGACATGAGAGGTCATCACTATTCTTTCGACCTAAATAGAGAAGTAGTTTTGCTTCATGCTATTGATCATAGTACTACAGCTATAGACTTGAACTTCAAGCCTTTGTCAGATTTAAATGCTCAACTTATCCTGGATGATGCATTTGCAGATATAATTGTCGAGGAGAACAATAACACAGGCTCATATAGAGAGATACATATGGAGTTTCAAGATCAACCTAACACAATCACACATATAGAAAGTAAGGAGATGTAGATTCAGTAATTCATGGCCATCAAAATACAATGATAGACTCAAAGAGCCCCTTTCATGAACATGAACGAGATGATGATATAGAAAGATTAACAGATAAGACTCCTTTTATGCTATCACTATTTACAAAAATTGAAACCCTGCTCTATATTTCAATTTCAATTTATACCTATTTATATCTATCCCGACATTGGTTTATATGCAAAGTCAAAAGATAAACATTGAAGCATCATGAAGATATATTAATTTGATACCTATGGTCATTATCCCCTATAACTTTTTTATTGATGAGGATGACACGTGTCTTTATGCAATTACTAGCAAAACACGTGTCCCTTGAATGTCAACTTATTCTACTTCATAGAACTTGTTTTGCCTTATTTCTCTTATGTAATAATCAATTCCTCTTGAGTTTATTTCTATCTTTTGTTTTGAAACTGAATGAAAAATTGCTTTTATACAATTTGAAGTTATATTTGCTCTTTTTATATCGTGCTAAATTTTTCACAAATAAGAGAAATAATAAGTGAGGATGCAATTGATCAACCCTTTATAAGAAAAGAAGATTTTTATCAAATGAAGATCGTAAAACCATAGCTAATATTTTGTTGAACTCATTTGTTGCTGGGAAGCTAATAGAAGGTATGACAAAGAAACTTGCTTTATTTTACTCCGTGCCTTTAAGAGTGATTTAGCAAATTTGGTTTCAAGTTAGAGATACAGGAGAAACTTGTCATAGGAAGACTACCAATTGCGGAAAGAAGAGAATACTAATAGACCTTGAATGATGTTGTAGAATTCTTGTTCGACATTGAATCACTCTAAGGTTGCTATCATTTGCATTGGGGATTAATAAGACGTCACTTATTAGATATCAAAAGGACGGGGTTATCCAACATAAATCCAATATAATCAAGCCATTTTTGAAAGAGGAAAACATGATTACTTGATTGTAGTTTTGCTTATCTACGCTTGAAGAAAATACCATTCAACATGATCTACCCTTCAAATCTATGCACAACATTATCCATATTGATTAAAAATGGTTCTACATGACTAAAAAGGAGGTCAATTATTACTTGACAGCTGGGGAGGAGGGGCCACATCATATATGTAAAAGCAAAAACTTCATTGTTAAGGTCATGTTCTTGGTTGCTTTGGCCAGACCTAGATTTGATGATGGATGTAATGAAGCTTTCTTTGAGAAAATTGGTATATTTCCATTTGTTAGAAAAGAGGTAGCAAAGAGAAGAAGTGTTAATAAAGATGCAGGCATTTTAGAAACAAAGCTTATTTCTTCTATAAATAAAAATGTGTAGAGAATTCCTTCTTTATAGAGTGCTTACCTGCATTCAAATCAAAATGGCCAAGAGATGTCACAGGGAAAACAGTTATCACACAACAAGACAATGCCCTATGTCATATAGATGAAAATGACAAAGAGTTTTGTTAGGTTGCATGTGAAGGTGGGTTTGACATTTGTTCAATGTGTCAACCCCTTAATTCTCCTAATTTAAATATGCTAGATCTTGGGGTTTTTCAATGCAATTCAATCATTATAGCACAAAGAGCCGAAGACCATAGATAACCTTATTACAACTGCGAAACGAGCTTATGATAGCTTCTTATCATGTAAATCAAACAAAATTTTCCTTTTACTACAAGCACGGATGATAGAAATAATGAAGCATAAAGGTTCAAATAAGTTTAAAGACCTTTATTGTAACAAAGACATGCTGAAAGACAGGGTAGAATCTCAAGTCAATTTAAGTGTAACCTATCAATATTGCAAGAGGTCTTGGAGCAATTACGAGAAGTTGAATGATCATAAGGGGAAGAATTTCTTTTTCCCATTACTGTTTTGTTTGTATCTTAGTTTCTTTTTTTTTTTTAATTAATGTTATCCAAACTACTTGTGGTTGTAGTGTTTGTTATTTGAATATGCTAGCAAACTTATACTCATATTGGACATTTATGAAGTCAGTTTTCATGGGAAAAAAATTAAAAAATAACATCAGTAATAGTAAAACCAATCTTTCATTCACTTCTTCATTTTCATATTGCATCAAAACACATTTTTCATGAATATAAAAAGTGCACAAGACTTACTAGCCAAATGAAAGTACCAAATAGACATCAAAAAACCCCATATGAACAAAGACAAAAATCAACATCAATAGAGCCAATAACCCATATCTTTCTCCATCTCGAACGGATACATTCAAAAGTAACTAGGGAAGATAATTTTCAGCGTTGATCTTATAAATCGCTTATGCTCTGTCTCTTTCTCATTATCCTCTTCATATTCATCATTTGGGAATCTATTAAGATCAAATTTGTTACAGTCCTTTGTTGTCGAATATGTGCTTTCTCAAGCTTTAGCCTTGCCTATCATTGGTGAGTTTACCTCATCCTCCTCAGGTGGCTGGTTAAGGTCTAATGCAAGATGCTGCTCTTTGCGTTTGAGAGAATCCTCCACAATCAATGCAAACATTTCATCCTCTTTGTTCAAATTCTTACCTTTATTCATGCCATGTTTGTGGCATAATTGATGGTTATGGTTTGGAGATAGAGATAGCTCATCACATTCCACTGAATCCTCCACAACCAAGTTAGATACTCCACCTCCATTAAAAAATTCATAATCTTTGTCCATATGATGATGTCAAAGGAATTAGATGCCTAAATTTTTTTTTAAGAGTCAGAACTAATGGCATCGAAAGAAAAGAAGCAGAAGAAGTGAATAAAAAGAGAGCCAAAGGCAGTGGAAAAGGTGAATAAAGAGAGAGAAAAAGCTAGTGAAAAAGGTGGCAATAATGGCATGGGAAGATGATAAAATTGAAGGATATTTGGTATTGGAGAGAGGAATGAAGAAAAAGTACGTGCAAAGGAATAAGTGCTAGAAATTTAATAAAGGCAATTTTGTACATCTATATCAAAAATTACATCATGTGCCCTATATATAGGACCAAAATTTACACACAATCTCTGCCCTATAAATAGGACTAGAGGAGTCTTTAAC
The DNA here is from genome assembly GCF_004799145.2 of Neltuma alba. Classification (NCBI taxonomy): domain Eukaryota; kingdom Viridiplantae; phylum Streptophyta; class Magnoliopsida; order Fabales; family Fabaceae; genus Neltuma; species Neltuma alba. The sequence goes on along the minus strand of NW_021635651.1, from coordinate 148,871 downwards.
AACATGTATAACTAAAAGACATACAAGCAAGAAGTACAGGCATCTACCCACGGTGTAACTGTCATCCTTCCCCTTCCTAAACAAATTTACATAATCTTTTATTTCCTTGTAAAGGTCATTCATGATGTATGTCACCCAATCATACTGTTCAAATCTATTTATAGTTGAACATACCACCTTCAATAACTTGTCGCAAACTTTTGCACTTGAAGTGAGGGCCAGAAAAGTCCCAAGTGTGTACAATATAAATAATAATTCAAATTACTCATTATTCTTCTTACATTTTATGTCAACTAATATCTTCCTATATACAATTTACCATACGTTCTCCTCAACTTTTTATATGTCTCATCATTTTCATTAACATCTCCGCTAACCTCTTCCCCAGTATGGGGTATACCAAGTAATTTTTTTATATCGTTTGCTTTAATTTCTTTTGTCTTCCCCCTAACTCTAAATTGACGTCTTTCTGGATCGTATGATCAAATGAAAAGCACAATTAAATCACGTGGGAGTCTCTTGTAAAACCTCAAACAGATAATCACATAATTAACAAAAGTATTTTATAAATAGCCCATAAGTGTTTTTGGAGTCCAAACCAACTGGAAAGAGTATGGGTATCTCCAAACAACAAAGCATTTCATAGTTTCAAAATAAATCCTTAATGTATCTTAGCAAAATAAAATGAAAGTCTTAGGATCATGATAATTCAAAATAACATATCTATGCTCAAAGAGCACAAAAGAGCCTTCACGACTCATTTATTTGGTGCCTTCCCTTACTTTCTACTAGATCCATCACCTGGAATGTTAATAGAAGGGATGAGATCTAACGTCTAAATAACAACTGAAATTCCTAACATATACATACAAACACATGTATATTATCAAAACTAAATATAAACAAATTTGTATTTCTATACCTCAAATGTTTAAATTATGCCAACACTCTATCATTAAACCAATAAATATCTAGTAGATAGTCATTTACAATAGCCATTTCACAACAATATATGCATTATGCAACCTCTCTTATATCACCATTCATCCTTATTCCACTAACTAGAACCATAGGCTAATATATAGTCTAATCAGAATTAATCCATTTAACTAGATTGTCCCAAGCTTACCAGTACTTGAGATATACCCAGCCAAAGGTATAGAGCTTAAGTCTAGACTATGGCTCCCCTCCTTAAAAGAACAAAGCTAAGAAGGTGTCACATGTCTCACAACTCTAATACAATCCCAACCAAAGGAAAACATGGACGAATGGCCCTTGACAAGTGTCATATACTGTGCACCGAGTGATGGTGTATTACATAGTAATTAAACAACATGCAAATCTCCTTCTGACCTCGGCCCATCGTAGAATGCATATGCCATAACAGATAAAGGTAAAACAGAATATTTCAACCAATATACTATTGTTCCACAACAGAAAAAGAACCAAAATCTGATACAAATCATCAACATCACAATTCTTTATATTTCATTTATCATAGCTATCAAAATATTTAATTATTACAGATATTATTTAATAACATTTCACACTAAAAACAATTAATTACAAACTCAGTATCTATCATGTAAAGGTGTATCTAAGTATAAATAAACTCTTTATTTGGGAAACTTAATATCTATCCTATATAACCATACACACACACACATGCACACACATTTTTCATGCTAAAATAATTAATTTTCTCGATATTCCATAACAATAATTTCCATAAACGATTAATATGTATATCGAAGAAATTTCAGAGTTACCTGCTACTCCTTAACTTATAGGTAATCACACAATGATACTCTAAAGCTCTCAATGAGAGTATAAAATCATAATTGCAAGTATCTATTAATATCCAACTCAAAACTATCCTAGAGTTACTCTAAAACCATCTTAAAGCTACTTAAGATCTTAAAACTACGCTCTAAAACCCAGCTATTATATTTATATATTATTAATTTAATGCTGGCTCAGAATAAAATTGTAATATTCTTTTATAGCATCAAGATTTAAATTATAAAGTCACAATACATCTTAGTATTTATATCTTGTTGATAATAAAAGGCATTTATCAAGGTAGTAGAAAAATACTTTTGAAACAAGAGTCATCGGAAAGTACATGTAGGCTTTATAGCTATTGTAATGTATATCTTATATATATAGGACAAAAAGACATTACTGCATTTTCATCCCTTTTCTTTCTCATGAGCTCTGGTTGCATCGGATAAAGCAAACCAAAAATAAATAAAATAAAGTACAAATTGAGATAGAAGGGACATAAATTTGCAACGGTAGGATCAATAGCTTTTTATGAAGAGAAATGATTGGGGGATCATTATTATTTGTAATATATATAAATACACACACACACCCATATACTCAATCATGACCAGAGGAAGAAACTTGAGTTGAGCAAAGATAAATTAAACAAAAACACCCGCAGATGGGAAAGCAAAATGAGGTGAATAAGGATTTTTAAAAAAACCAAATAATATATTTATATATGCACCCTAGAAAGGACAACGTATGAGTGTGGTAGTGAATTGATGGAAATAGGCTAGTTGTTGAAGAAGATAAAATTATATATATGGGTTATCAAGAGTAACTTACAATCATAAAGATGATGAAAAAATCACAAGTGAATAAAATATACAAACACACAGGAAAAGAGGGACAAAGTGGGGTCAGGAAAACAGGAACTATAAATCTAGTCCTAATGGCAAATTTTACGAGGAAAAAGAAGAAATGACAAGACATGCACAAGAAGCCATATAAGAAGGATAGATGAACAGTAAAAGTTTGATATGATTGAGGAAAAGAACGTGACTGAGCAAGAAAAAGGAGAGGAAATGAGAGAGACACCTGCAAGAGAGTGTGGAAACAAAGTGGCGACCAGGAGCAAGGATTGGGTAGGGAAAAAGAGAATTTATAGGTGAGAGATTTACAATTAGGGTTTTGCCCCACTTGTCATTATAACAATAATATAATAATCTCTCTCTTTACTCCAAATAAAATATTATTAACAGTGATAATTTTTAATTTAATTTCTTTTACACACATATATCTAAAAAAAATACATTTATCTTGTAAAAGCATTTCTTCTTCACACATTTTTTTAATAATAACAATTATTATTATTACTATCTTTTTTTTATATGTTTTTTTAAATCATTTTACTCTTTAGTTATATATCCTAAACCATAATTTACACTTAATCTCAAAAATAAATAAATTGAGGATGCTACATCTCTTACAATCTACATTCAACAACTTAGATAATCGTATAATCTCTATCCTTTCTCTTAAATTTTTATCATTTTTAACAAATTCCACTAATAACATGAATTGATGAACCAAGAAATGGGTCAACATGGACCCTTTTCTCTTACTTTTCTTCTTCTTGGGCCTCAATTCCTTAGTCCTTTCACTTTATGTTTTTCTCTCCTCAATAGATAACCTTGCCCATACCTCCTTTGCCTTATTAGTTCTATCTATTACACCCTTGAACTTTCTCCATTTGCAAATTCCTCTCTAAATAAGACATATCCATTATTTGGCCCTCTTGAATTTGATATCTTGCCCTCCAACACCATTTTTCTTTCACAATACACATTAATAAAAATGACATCACAAAACAATTAATCTCCAAGCAAAAATTTATTCCAAAATAGAATACATGAAACTTGGCCAAAAGAAACTTAGATATGAAGTCCTAAAGTTTATTGACAATTCACTTTAAAAGATCAACACATGAAAGAAAATTAGGAGGCTATCTACTTGAAGAAAGAGATATGAATAGTTCTCTAGTTTAATTAATTTGTATGGCTTGAGTTTAATATATAAAGTAAATTACAATATCAGTGCATCAAAATAAAAATGTTCACTATCTCACATTTAATGATACTATCCATATTCACAGCTACAACAAACTTACATTTTTCATTTTCAAAATTTAATCATGATAAATTTCCAACAATAGACCATGCTCAACTTAGAAGCCTTTATTTGAGCACATTCTCCTACAATTGATTTGAGCAGATTCTTTCGAATACGAAGCAAAACCAATCCTTCAGTGAACAGCTAGTATATAATCAACACAAATTTTTTTCCTTCGATCGATTCTCAAGATCAACAGCTAGCATACTATCTAAGCCTCCAATACCCATCAACAAACAAAGAAAATGAATCTCAAACAAACTTACCTTTGTCTCAACAATATAACCCTTATCTCCTTTTTCCTTTCTCTTCTTTGATGGCTACAATTGCAGCACAAATGGTAGATTCCTTCTTTTTCTTTCTCTTCTTCGATGGCGACCACTGCAACACAAATGACGATGGCGACAACTTGCAGTAAGGATATTGTGTTCAACTTGCTCTCTTCTCTTCTTTTTTCTGTTCTTTGACACCTTCAACCTAGAACCAAGAAGCCCTCCTCTTTCTTCTCCTTTTGTTTAAAAAATTACTCAGGGCAGTTTGGTCATTTTAGTTAATTTTGAAATCCTTATTTGGTCTGCAATGATGAAAATGAGATTTGTCTTATTTAAGTGTCGATTTTGAAATTTTCATGTTAAAGTGTCATTTTTATGTCATTTTTTCAAATGAAAACTTCATGAATAAATTCACAACCTAGTCCTAAAATTTTTCTTTTGTTTTTAATTAGCGAAAGTCTCTGTCCTTATTTTCCGAAAGCCAAAGTCTTGTTTTCTTTTTCCTTTTCGTTTTTTTTCTCTTTTCCCTCTTTTGAATTTTGATTTTTTTTTTCCCCTCGAAAGTTTTTCTAATGACAAACCGAAGCTTCCGCAGTTGAACACTTCGGAAATGACAGCTTGGTGGATTTAAACATGACTTCATTTCGTTAAATCAACAAACGCTAGAATCTGCTTGATGTGACCGACTGCGACCCACCGAATTTTGATTCTCCTTCGCAGTTTCAGATAATTCTTTACAAAAAATCTTGGCCTCAGGTAATGAAGCTTCGCTCTCTCAACCTCATGTTTTTGCTTTTCCTTCTTGGTCCTTTTTGGCTTGACCTCTTACTGCTGCATTTGTGAACTTTCGGGTTCAGTTTTTACTTATTCTCGAGTTCGTATTTTGGACCCGATTATGAGCTTACGGAGTTCTATTCTTTTTCTCTGTTGATTGATTTTCGTTAGTCCACACTATGGCTTGGGGGAATTCAAGATTTCCCTCTTGTTTTCGAAACATTAGGAGTCTCTTTCAGGTTAGTGGGCTATGAATACTGCTGTTGGGAATTTTTCTTGATTGTTGATTGTTCTAGTTACTTTTTACTACCTTTAAGGGACTTGGCATTTCTGTTGTACAATATTCAAATTCTTGCGGCAGGCGACTGCTGTAAAAATTGAAAGACTCTTTTTGATTATTGTTGGGTTGTGGTCCTCAACTCTTGATAACTTGAATTACAGGTACAAGGGTAATGAATGATTGTTAAATCTATACTTTGAGAGTTCAAAACAATTTTTCCGTGTGCAAATTTGGGAGTAAAAATTCAATCGACTAGTAGTACTGCTGAAAGCGGATGAATAATTTCCAATATGCTTTTGATCATCTCAGAAATGAATATCTTGGATTTGAATGTTGATCTTATGCATCTTGCTGGGACACTGGTTTCAGACTGTGATATGAGCTTTTCGTGCTGTGCATATGGTTTTAAGACAGTCAAAGCTCTAATTTTTGCCTCATGATTCTTAGGCTAAGTAATGTGTGCCAATGTTGTTTATGTTTTACTGCTAGTCACTTCAATTCAGAGTGAAGTAGGGACTTCGATTTATTCCTGTACTTTTATCATCTGATTAGATTTTCAAATGAAGTACTCTTCTTTCAGCTTGATGAAATTGGTAATAGAATGAAGGACCAAGTATAATTTCAGCAAGATTTAAAGAAACATATTTGCCATTGCCCTTCTTTTAGGATAGTGTTTCCCGTTTGGTCTCTATTGGGTGTTCAACTCAAGATTGATACCATGCAACAAATTCTCGAGTTGGACTTGCAAAGTGGTTAAAAACCTTCCTTATGATCACTCAACACACCCTCCCCCCAATTGTTTTAAAATTTCCATTGTTGACAATATCTGCTATTTGGCCGTCTAAGTTCATTAAAGTAGACAAATAAATGGTTAATCGGATTTCTGCTTTAATTTTTGTGCTATGATTTTTGCATAAGTTAAGCTTATACAGCGGTGATCTGCTGGTCCAGTTATAGCATCTTGTTGTTTGGTTGAACTAAAGCAATTGTTTACTGGATATTGAATGTACGTTTGTATTCTTAGATGTGGTTGGTAATTGTTTTAGCTTCTCCACCTCTTTCATGAGATCATGATTCGCTTTTTGGCCCTTTTTTCTTTAGAATCTTTCCCATTATGCTCCTCATATAGTTCTTGCTGACTTACATGTAGAACTATAAAGTGTTGGCTTTCATGCTTGGGTTTTGAAATTCAGGAACCAGGAATGTTTAGGATGGCTGTATTCGATGCAGGAATAGATGAGATGGTCCCCACAGGGCATCTAATTTGGATTAATTACAGCTTTGCTTAATTTTCCTTGGTTCATTTCATTTGTCTTTAAGATCAGATAAAGACTAAGACATTTGGGAAGAAAAGCAAATTGGAGCCTATTTATTATATTTTGTCGCTGAATTGCTTTCGTCAGGGTTATCTAGGATTTATCAAGCAGGAGGCTGGGAATCTCTTCTGTGAGGGGTGATCACTTTTCATCCACTAATATTTCATTGATAGGCAAAGAGACTGGAGAGGTATATAAATCAACTAAGATTTTCCTTTGAATAAAAAAGAAGTGCGTTCTTGTTTTGTAGCCATTAGTAAAAGTTTATATATCATGACAGCTAGATGCATCTAACATAGCTTGTATTTATCCTGTTATTCTTCAGTGTCTTCAAGTTTTGGTTAAAAGTAGCATTATACCAATGCAAACCATTACCGGAGGTGATAAATTAATAAATCCAGCATACTATAATGAGTTAGGAGAAAGGCACTAGAAGTTTTCCTTCCATTAGTTGCTTTTGTTACCACATACTATTGATGAATCGGTCCTGGGTCATCACCGCTTCTCTCAAAAAGAAATTAAAATGGCCTATATGTTCAAGATCTGCATATGATAATTATTAAAAAAAAAAAAAAAAAAGGAAATTTGTGTATAATTGGCTAATGCATCTCGTACTGAAGCTTTTTACGTGGTTATGAACAGCATACACACCTTCTTTCTACTTGTTTGACACTTCCCTGATCAAATTTATCATTTATTAGTTTTATGTCCACAATATCAGTATATGTGGGATTTACTAGCCTCTAATATGGGCTAGTTGCTTTGAGCTGGTTAAAAGGGCTGGAAATGCCTGGATCATTGGTGTATGAGTAGCTATTCTGTCAGGAACCGAGATGTTGCTAATTTTTACAAAAATATAGTGCTAGAAAATTTTGAGCTGCCTATTGCTTTTAGAGTAAAATACATTCTATTGAAAGATGCTCAAATTTTACAATTCCTTACTCTGTTTTGAAAAATTACCCTCCTCTCCCTTGAGATTGAAAGATGTGCTAGTCTGGCTTCCTTGCATTGAAAGATAAGTTACATTATATCTATTTTAGCCAAAATATAGTTTTCTTATATAACATAACAAGTGTCAAATATGAATTTAACCAATATATAATACTTACCTTTTAAAATATATAATAAAATTGAAAATTTTCAATGCACAGGAAATAACATTAAAATAAAAGTTTAAAAAATATGCATTTTAATAAAATATTTTTATGGAAGAAATCAATAGTTTCCCTGTGTGTATTTGATCATTTACTAGTTTTAAGAAAGGTTTGTGCTTATTTTAATGATAAAGAGGACGGAAGTGTAATTTAAGCATCTCTTTGGGAGGGGAGAGTAAATTACCTATATTTTCACAACAGAAAGCATTCTCTGACTCTATTGTGCTGCTTTCTTGAATGTTACTTTCCTGATGGACTTTTATGTTTATTAAGAAGATTCTGATATGTCATCTTTACTACTTTCTGACATCATACAAAGATAAACAACACAGTTAAACAATAAAGATCTTTATAGGGGTTCTCCCTTTCAATTTGGTTGGAAATTAATTTGACATATGGATATCATGAGCATTTATTGATGATTACAATAAACATTGAACACTCTTTTATAATCATTCTCGATTTTGTTGTGTTTTGTTGTGTTCTGTAGGAATTCAGGATGAGGGAAATTCAACTTGGTTCACATACTGTGATGTCTCATGGGTATACGGTTGCAAGAACACACAGGCATGATTGGCTTATACTCCTGCTCCTTGTGATACTTGAGATCATTCTATATATTATCCATCCTTTCTATCGATTTGTTGGGAAGGATATGATGACTGATCTCAAATATCCCTTGAAGAGTAATACTGTTCCTGTTTGGGCTGTTCCTGTAAGTTTACTGCTTTGGATTGTACTTGTGAAAACATGATTCTTTCTGTTTTTTGGCCCCCAAGTATTATACTAAGAAAGCTCTGTGTTTTCTTTTATGGGTAGATGTATGCAGTTTTATTGCCTATGTTGATTTTTCTTTTTGTCTATATTCGAAGGAGAGATGTCTATGATCTTCACCATGCCATGTTAGGTAATAATTTGTGCAAAATCCTCATTTATTCATGTCGCAGAGCATATAATGGAAATGGCTGAAAGGAAACAGTTACAGTGGGTGTCGCTATGTTGTTTTGTGATGCAGGCCTCTTGTTCTCTGTTTTAGTAACAGCAGTAATCACTGATGCAATAAAAGATGCTGTAGGTCGGCCCCGACCAGACTTCTTCTGGCGTTGTTTTCCAGATGGAAAGGATGTAGGCTTTTCCTTAATTGTTGTTTGTGCGAGAGATCATTGTTGCAGAATTGATTTTAGATAATGATATAACCAATTTGTTGACTGGTGATAGCTGTAATATCTAAGGATTAATTGATTCTTTTTAGGTTTATGACAAATTGGGAAACGTCATATGTCATGGTGACAAGAATGTCATAAAGGAAGGACACAAGAGTTTCCCAAGTGGCCATACGTCATGTATGTGGTTGACTTTTTTATATTTTTTCTCTTCTGTGTCGAACAGAATTACTGGTTTTGCGAAGCTGATAACTTTTTTATGTTATTTCTCTTCTGTATAGAAACAAAATTACTGGTTTTGCCAGGATATATATCCCTTGTAGTGCCTTGTGGAGTGCTTAAGTCTAGTTGTAAATGCGACACTTCTATCACATCTATATATTTCGTTTTAGATATAATACGTTTATCTTTTTCCTAATAGGTCGCACTTGAGCACTGCACAAATTTTTTTTTTTTTTTAAAAAAAAAGGCACTGCAGGGGATTCAAATCCATTTTGCTATGCTGATAATTTCCTTGAATTTAGTATTATGGAAATGCTGAAATTTCGGATTGACTCGTAAATGCGTTGCTTAATTTCTAAAATTTTGCTTCATCAGTTGCTTGCCTCATTATATGCAGGGTCCTTTGCTGGTCTGGGTTTCTTATCTCTTTACTTATCTGGTAAAATAAAAGCATTTGACCGCACAGGCCATGTTGCCAAGCTTTGCATTGTTTTTCTCCCTTTGCTTATGGCATCACTTGTTGGCATTTCTCGGGTTGATGACTACTGGCACCATTGGCAGGATGTGTTTGCTGGAGGTCTTATAGGTTTGTATTAGATTTAGTAATGATAATGGGCGTCATATGTTTGTCATTTGGGCATTACATGGCTTACTATGTTTTGAATTCTCTTTTCAGGGCTTATAGTAGCTACGTTTTGCTATTTGCAATTTTTTCCTCCTCCTTATCACCATGAAGGTATGCTTCAGTGCAAATTATATAATTGGGTTATGTTCGTATGCCTATGTTGATTGTCAGATTGTATCCATTGGTAGTTCTCTCTGGAAAAGCACTAGACAGAAATTAAATTCTTGTTTGAGGTGTAGATACTGTTTTATAAATTATAAGCAACCAGGTAGCTTGATTTGGGAGTGAGAGACTTCTGGCAAAGGCAATTTTGAATTTCTTGCTATTATTATGTTATCTGAGGGACAAATGACTGCTTTAAATGCTCTATCTTCGAAATTTTTGAGTTCAAATTTACTGCTCAGGAAAGAAGAGAGCCCCCAAAAAAAGACAAAAAAAGAAGTCACTTCAGGTTATGGCTTGAGTGTATTCAATGTGGGAAGTGGGAACCTGTTTCTCCTTCCTATGGAACACAAGAAATTCAACTTTTTTACTTATATTCCTGTTTTAGCTGTTATGAGTTTGGCCAAGATATGAAAGAGAATCTTTTCTCTGTTATGAAAGAGAACTGAGAAATTGGAGCTTCTCAATTGAAATAGATTAATTTTCCACTGGACAAAACAGCCGTGCTCAAATCCAAAAGTTACACATATTATCCAATTATTTTTCGAAAGACTAGCCAAACGAGAATGACATTGATATGGAACTTGTCAAATGATTTGGCCCATCACAATCTACTTTGTGTGGTTAGCAAATCAGTATGGTGACTCGAATCTGAAACTGGTTGATCCTCTGGATATGATTTCTGCAGGCTGGGGACCTTATGCTTACTTTAGGATGTTGGAGGAAACACGTGCTACTACTCACCCTCCTAATGGTCAAAATCAAAATTCTGGCCATGCACAGCCTACAGAAGTTCACGAGGAGAACCAGGAGGGTCAAAGCTGCCTTGGATGTGTGGGTTTTTCTGTTGAAAGGGATAATCATAATGCAACATTGGATGAAATGGAATGTGGGAATGTGAGAAAATAGTTGTTGGGCATCATTTCTGACTTGATCTGCTTCTCAATGTTCTTTGTAGTTCACATGGGATTTTCTTCCCAAATTTGTTGCCTTTTTGTGATCAACATCTTGTAGAGAACGAATGAGTTGTGGCAGTAGGTGCAGTAAAACATCTTGATTACCTCTTTTTTGTTTTCCATCTGTGTTAAAATTAGTCAAGGGAGCTGAGACTTGCGATTAAAAATTAATTTTTTGGTGAGAAATTATACAATTAAACTTGACTTTTTCCAAGTTATGAAAATGTTTTGCAGTTGTTATTTTTGAATGAAAATATTTCTATAATATGTAGCAGACTGTATCTTAAGTTTTGTAAATATGGAAGATATCATAAGAAAGCACGAAAGGTAATTGATTGTCAAAAAGTTTTCGAGACAAAAGTTAATTTTTAGAGCTATTGACATAGTAAGTTTCAAGGTCATTACTTGTCATTTTGCTTTGATAATATTATCGGCTCTCAAATGCGGATCATGTTGAGAGAATATTAAACTTGAACATGCTCATCTGATAATAGCTTTGTTTGGATTAGTGATAGAAAAAATAGTTTATTATCAATTTGATTTTTAAAAAAATTAGATTGGGTAAAAGTTAAATTGGGTGAGGTGAATTATGTTTGGATTGGATTATATAAAAATTAGTTTATAAAAGTTAGATTGGATAAAAAATTGTTTGGTTTATGATTGAATAAAAGTAAGTTTAGTTTGTAAAATTATCAAAAATGGATATGAGTTTTATTAGATAATTAAAAATGATAAAAAAATAAATTTACATAATACAATGAATTTAAATTAGTAAGTTTGGTTGGTAAAATTACCAAAATGAGTATGCTTTTTATTAAATACTCCTCCGGTCCTTAATATAAGACATGTTTAACTAATTTGATTAAATTAAGAAAGTTAGGTAAGTTAGTTTATTATAAGAAATATGATACTCCTCCGGTCCTAATTATAAGACTCAATTGACTTATTTGAGGAGATTAAGGAAGTAAGTTAAGTTGGTTATTTATAATAAATAAGTGTTGTCATTCCTAAAATATCCTTGCTAATTAAGTATATTGGCTAAAACTATCATTATTAGAAGGATTATCTTGGAAAAAATGCATAAATATAAGAGACAAAATGGATTGGGGTCTTATAATTAGGACCAAATAAAAAGTCAAATGGGTCTTATAATAAGGACCGGAGGAGTATGTTTTTTTCTAAAATACTATAATTATTTTTTTAATATTCTCCCTTCATATCAACAGCTCTTATATTTAGAAAAATGTTGATCTTGGTTCTAAATATAAGACATATTTATTACATTTATTAATTTTTTCTAAATTACTCTTATGGATATTTATTTAGGAATAAGATCAACTTAACAATTAGGTCATATATTAAGGACTAAAGGAGTAATAAAAATGATAAAAAATGAATTTACATAATATAACGAACTCAAATTAGTTTAAGTGGAAGAAGTGAAATTTAATGAATGAAATATATTTTACAAAATTAGAAATATGATAAAAAGGTTTTTGTAAATATAAAGGGACAAGAGTGAACGAGTGTGGCCAAGAGAAATAAACAAGCTTTGGAACGAGAGAGTAACGGTACAAGAGTGAGAGAAAAGTAACACAGACTCTAATTATTACCACCTCCGTTCTTAATACAAGATCTCATTTGACTTTTATGTTAGTCCTAAATATAAAATCTCAATCTATTTTGTCTCTCACATTTATTCAATTTTTTCAAGATAGTCCTTCTAATAATTATAGTTTTAGTCAATGTACTTGATTAGTAAGGATATTTTAAAAAAGACAATATCTATTTATTACAAATAACTAATTTAACCTCTTTCTTTAATTTTCTCAAATTAATCAATTGACTCTTATAAGTAAGATTGGAAGTAGTATTTTCGGGTTACTTCGTCAACTATAAGCACGGTGTATAAGCTCAAAAAGTGGCTCAGATTAACTTATTCAAACGGTGCGTTGAATCCTACTTCTAATTCACAAGTAGGATGGGCCCAAAACTCAGCTAAATAGACTTAAAATTTTAAACGTGATTCTAAACTGAAATAAGGAGTTTTTGGACCTGTGACCACTGTGCCAAACAGACGACATAATTGCTCATTTGAAAGTGACTTCAGTCAATTCCATCACGACAGAAAAATATCATTATTAACGCTAAGTGCGTGAGTTATGGGAAAAAAAATTACATTATCATTTTTCTAAAATGATTTTGACATGTTTGTGACATGGTCATTAGGATTTTATTTTACCAGACATAAGTATTTTTTTTATAAGAAAAAATCATATTCGAGACGTGTATAATGACAAGATTGTTATTAGGATTTGACTTCTCTGCTCCCCTGGTCGGGTCGGCTCGGCTACGTGAGTAAAAACAAGAAGAAGTTGCTTTATTTCTAAAGTGGATTGAGCCCCATAAATCATTTAATCAAAATGCTGTGTCACATATATGTGTCTGTACATATGCATGTGTGTTAGAGTTTTTTTTTTTTTTTTTTCCTTCTCTTTTTAACCATTGAAGCAGCTTTTTGATCCGCGAAAGTCATTCACAATACTCTCACACACAAAGTGATACCAAACACATCCTATTTTAACTCGGAACAAAATCTTTTGGATTGTGGATCCACCAAGGGAGTTTTATAAGCAAAAAGAATAATCATATCTTAAATTCCACCGAGATTGATATTTTGACACTTAACTAGTCTTCTCTATATATACTTTCTCTATTCCTGTTTATAAATCATATTTAGCTACTTCATACAAATTAAGAAAATTAATTAAAATTGATTGATTGTTTTGTTATTATCCTATATTTTCACAAATACTTTAATTAAATACATTTTTTTAATAATTTATGTCATTCTTTCTTTTTTGTCATAATTATCAACAATACTCATATAAAAAGCCTTATTATGAAAGAAAGTATTAGTGTTTTCATAAATATTATAAAATGACTTACTAAAATAAATGGACTATTAAGATAAATGGATATGATTAAAATTAATTAGATGCAATAAATATGTTATAAATGCAAATTTTTTTCAAATATGCTTATTTATAAAGTTTATTAGTGGCTTTTAATTCATCATAAATATTATTCTCCTTTGTTAATGAGGGAAATTGTTTTTTAATAAATATTCCCAGACAAATTGTTTCTTATAAGCATGATCAAAGAAAATCATTCCAAAATTCTCTAATAAAAAAAAAGGAGGTTGTACTATTTTATACCCGACTAAGGGTGTGTTTGAAATAGCAATAGTAAAACTGACTCTTACTTCATCTGATTTTAGCAAGCATGAGTTGGAATAAAAATCAGTTATTATAATGTGATTTATATTTGAATTGACATTTATAGAAAGTCAGTTTGAAAAGTTAAAACCTGTTTAAATGATTAATAAAAAAATAATTTTAAATGTAAAATGATTAAAAATGACATGATCTTTATTAAATAGTAATGTTTTATATTATATGTTTTTAATGTGATAATGATTAAAAATAAATAAGATTATAATTATAAAATAAAAATATTATATGCATATCATGTAATAATTCTAAAAAATATTAAAATTAAAATTACACAAATAAAATAATAAATATTTTATTGGAAAAAATTGTAAATACTAAAAAATTTATTTTAATAAAAATTATATAAAATAAGTAACATAAGGAAATAAAATAATATAACAACAAATAAAATGAATATGCGTGTGTATATATATAATGTTACCCCAAATCTGCATCATGAGACACAGGCAAATAAGGACAATAAAGAAACATGAGTAGTATAGACAAAAATGAAAGAACATATTAAAAAAAAGGGAATAAGAAGCCAGGAGCGGTGCGGTAAAAAAGCACCTAAAAGTCACGTCGGAAAAAAAGCTATTTTTGAGCATAAGTCCATCTGAAAAAACGTCAATCCAAACAAAAAAAACAAATAAAATCAAAAGCAGTGTCCACCGTGGCTTTTAAAGTTTGCACCGTGCTTTTCCCGGCAATCCAAACAGGTTCTAAGCCCTTTGGCTAGGATCAAGTGTATATGCTGAATATTACTTACTTGATCCATTGTATTAATTTTATTCTTTGTTACCTTCACCTTCAAATTGGGGTCTAATAAAGAGAAAAAAAAGAATAAAATCACGTGATTTGGAGGATGACAGATCAAAGCCAGTATCGCGGATGAAGCATGAAAATGAAAGATGAATATCGTGGGAATAACTCAAAAGTGGAAAAATGAAAAAGAGGAGGGAATGAAGAGGAATATCCATGTTTACCTCACCCTCTTCCCCTCTGCTACATTTTAAGCAAATTATACAGAGTCCCATTGTTTTCTCTCATTTTCTCTGATATATGAATTCCTTGTGTTTCTCTTGCCTTTAAAAAGGCTGGCCAAATGTGTGATTACCATCTTTTTCTTCCTCATAGCGAAAAGACTCACATGCCTACCAGCTGGTGAAGCTGACTTCTGAAACTTGGCTTGCTTGGCAGGAACCATAGTGCCATTGGATAATTTGATGCTCTTTCTAGATGTTGATCTCTGCAAATTATAATTGCTTGAACTTTTCCCACGTTTTCCTGCCAGATTCTCTAGCCTGTCTTGGCTAACTCTTTTTGAAACCAGCTTCTCCTTCGGATTAACCTCCATTATCTCTTCCTCCTTCTTTGTTTCTTTAATCTCTCTCAGAACTATTTTAGTCCTTACTGATATCTCATGTTCGCTTGCCTCAAGAGCTTTGATCCATGCATGTGTTGCTTCAACTTTTTTATCGGCAATTTCTTCAGCCACAGCTGCATGATTAGTTAAATACTCATACTCAAATTTTGAGATAGTAATTGTAGAACTATGCTTAGCTGCTAAAGCTCTTTCTCTCATGGTATTTTTAGTGAGAGTTTTCAGCTTCTCCAAAGCTTCACTTTCTAATGCTTTTATTACTTCCAATTCTTGCATGGCAGCCTGTAGTTTTTCCTCATTCATATCAATCTCAAGCTCAGTTGCTTTGATTTCTTCTTTGGTGGTTCTGTTCTCTTGAGTAATGATCTCCTTTTCCTTTCTTGCTGCTTCTGTTTCTGCCTTTAGTTCTTCGAGAGAAACTGATAAGCTCGTGGCTATGGATTTGGCTTTTTCTTCATCATTAGATACAGATTCCAGTTTTGATTTTGCTCTCAAAAGCTTTGAATTGAGATTCTGAACTTTCGACTCCACTTTTCCCTCCTCCTCCTTCACTTGAGCCAACTCAGTAGTCACATGATTCAGCTCATTTCTTATGACATCTATGGAAGCCATAAATTGAAAACCTTCTTCTTTGATTGAAGCCAATTCTCTCTTTGCTGCTTGCAGTTCTTGTGTTATATTCTGTAACAAAGAAGAGCCTCTTGATCCATCCAATTCTCTAACCGAGTTCAGTTCATTCTGTAAAATTTCAACATCAGACATTGTCACAGCTAGTTTCATTTCAAGCTCTTTTGACTTCTCTATCTCATCAGTAGCCTCCTTCATCTTTTTCTTAGTGGTTTCCATTTTAGATAAGAATTGAGCTTCTTCTTCTTCTCTCTGAGCTTCAATCTCTCTTAATTCTTTCAAAGCCTCTATCCTGGCCAATTCTGCAAGCACATGATCTTCATTAGCATCCTCAATCTCCTTCCTAAGTTCATCTGCAGCTCTTGAACCCGACAGAATCTTTGACCTTGATGCTTTTATCTCCTCCTCAGCTCGCAATTTCTCCTCCATAACAGAAGCTACATCAAACTTAAGCTTCTGCAATTCCTGCTTAATGAGTTCCAACTCTCTCATGACATGCTTATAATCGTAACTCTCATTTTTCCTAACAACCAAAGCCTTCGCCTTCGAGCCTGATTCTTCAATCTTTGAAGAGATACCTTTCACTGTGTTCTTTGGATTAGCTCGCTCAGATTCTGCAGCCCATCTGCTTTCTTTGTTCTGATTAACATCCCTTCTCACTCTTTGGGTTTCTCTTCCTTTTGGAGATGGCTTCTGAGTGAAAAGACAGATATGTTCGACAAAAGAAAGAGATAATTTAGGGTCCAAAAGCTACATTGTGTCAGTGAAGAAACCACAAACAACAGTCTAGTAATCCTTTCAATAAACCTTCCCATAACACAACCAAACTCAAAAGAAAATAAATTTGGATTCTCTGAATTTCTTCCTTGAAAATTTCTCCATAAATTTCAAAGAAAGAACAGAGAAAAAGAAAGTAATAGAAAAGAAAGTAAGTGAATCTTATGCATACTCCTTGGCGTCACTGTTACATTTTCAAAAAGTTTGAGACGGAATTTAAAATTATCCTTTTTATGCAATGTTCTAAGTTTCTTGCACGAAGAAAAAGAACTATAAAAATTAGCAAAAGTCAAACTATGCAGTAGGCCTCTGATTTCCACTCAACTTCTATTGAGCTGCTGTATTTAATATATCCTTATTATTTAAAAATTCTTAATTTAGCCTATATTATTTGGATAAGTTTGCATTAATCATACTACACATATAGAACAATGGCCGTGGCAAAGAGTAAATTAAAATTTAGAAAAATTCTAAGAAGCAACCAAATAAGTTAAACTTGAACAGAAGAATATATGATATAAGTAGTATATACCGCACAAAAGCAAATAGTTGACGAGGGATTTTCAGTGCTCTGAAATCTGAACTTACCGCCGAGAAATCCGGGTAGGTTTTCTTCACAGAAGAGGTATTACTATCTGCAATCTTATCACCATAAAAGCTAATAGCTGTTTTAACCGACCCAACTCTTGTTCTATCAATCTGTGACCCATTCATTTCCATTTATCCTTCTCAACAAAAATCTGCGAAGAAAGATTTTAGTTTGTATATTCGGCATTTCTCTGCTACGTACTGGAGTTCTTAAAAGAGGATGCTAGTTACAGTATTATCGAAGAGAGTCCAAGAGGTAGAAAAGGTGAACCATACATACCTGAGACTCAGACGGATGTTGAATTTGGGTCTTGTGGTTAAGAGTTCGAAGGTTCAATGGCGAACGAAGACGACGACGAAGAAGAAGAGGAGTAGGAGGGAGGGAAAACCAATGAATGGCTGATATTGGAGACATCGCTAGATTCTATCACAGTGTGTAATTTGGATCTTCCGTTAACGGAATCCAAATTTTTGTTGGCAGCTTCTCGAATTTAGGGACCATCTTCTCTTAATTCCTTGTCTTTGTTCTCCAGAACTTGCCAAACAAAGTTTTTACGTTCTGTAAAACTTTATTACACATGCTATTAAATAGTTGGAAAATATTCAAGTTTTTGAGAAAATAATAGTAAAATACCTGTTAAATTTTGAAAAGATAAATAAATCATATTGACTATTTTTGTAATGGTTTTAACTATATATTTGTAATGATTTTTATTACTTAAAATCTGTCAAAATTACTTATTTGTCATTTTGAAATTCAATAGGTATTTTTGTTGTCATTTTTCCTCAAATTTTTATAAATTATTTTGTCATGTGTCTTTTTTTTAAGGGTTAAATAGCATTTTTGTCCTGAAAGTTTTCAAAAAAGAGTTACGGGTATCCGGAAGTTTTTTTTTTTGTGCAATTTTATCCTGAAAGTAAAAACATAGCGATTTCATCACGTCCTAATAAACCCAAACAGTCAACCAACGTTCATTTAGTTAAAAAGCATTTTTGCCTTGAAAGTTTTTGAAAAGAAGCTGTGAGTATCTGGAAGTTTTTTGTTTTTGGTGCAATTTCACCTCAAAAGTAGTAAAAATATAGCAATTCACCTTATCCAAAATTGTCACTCGACTTCTATATAATATATCAATTTATAAGTTAGGTAAATTAGTTTGAAAGAAAATGATAAATATGAAAAGTAAAATGAACTAAAATCTTATATTTAGAATCAAATTTAATGTCCAATTAACTCTTCTATTAAGGATAAAGAGTATTTATCTATATTTTTATTAACTTTTTATCATAGATATAACGTTTTTCAATTTTATTTTTGAATATAAAACCTAGACATAGGCTTATTTTACATATTACATGGAATTTTTGAAATGATCACTCAAGTAAATAATTTATTAAAAAAGTGCTGCTTCTAACTTTTCTTATATTTTATATTAATATATTATCTTATCATAAGATGTCACATCATAAACCTTTTTTCCTTTTTATCATCATCGGTGTTCATAAAAACATGAATAATAAAAAATATAACCAGAAGGCCAGATCAACAATTACCGAATATGTAGGTGAAAAAATAAATATGGGGAAAAAAATAAAGCTTCCCCCTTTCATTGTCATCAGCATCCATGAATATTCAATAAACAAAACACTAACAAATCAAATCAAACCAAAAATATCTTTAACCTTTTGGTTAACAAAGAACACCAAAAATGGTAAGATAACATGTCAGTTTAAAATTTATAGGCAGTATTTTTTATAAGTTATTAATTACTTGAATGATCATTTTAAAAGCTCAATACAACATGTAAAATAAATGTATATCTAGTTTTTTATATAATAATAAAATTGAAAAATGTTATATCTATGATAAAAAAAATAGATAAAAATATAGTTGAATACTCTTTATCCTTAATATAAGAGTTACCTGAGAATTAGATTTGGTTCTAAATATAAGATTTTAATCTATTTTGTTTTTCATATTTATCATTTTCTCTCAAACTAATTTACTTAACATATAAATTGACATATTATATAATAGCCAAGTGACAATTTAGGATAGGATGAAATTGCTACGTTTTTACTACTTTTGGGACAAATTGCACCCAAAAATTTTTTTTCCAAATACCCAGAACTCCTTTTTGAAAACTTTCAAGGCAAAAATACTTTTTAACCCCGTCAGCATTAGTTTACCATTTGGGTTTGTTAAAATAGAGCAAAATTGCTACTTTTTTACTACTTCTGACACAAAATCGCACCAGAAAAGAATTTCAGGTACCCACAGCTTGTTTATAAAATCTTCCGGGACAAAAATGCTGTTTAACCCTTTTTTCAATATCATCATTTAATGCTGATCCCATGTAAAAAAGATAAAACATATGAAATGTTGATCCCATGTAAAAAAGATAAAACATATGTAAAGATGCGATGAGAAAACTTGACATAGTTACTATAAAAAATTTGATCTAAGTATTGTTCTAAATAACTAATGAAATATTGTAAATACATCTTTTTCTTAAATGCAAGCACGAAAATGGCTTGAGCCTATGAACAAAGTGCTAATTGCTAATAAAGTCATAGGTGTTATACAAGTCTAAGCATATGTGTAACTTTGAAAAGCCTCTAAACATGTCTCTAAACAAAACCCTCGAGATTTTTGAAGCCTTAACTTAGTTACAACAACATCACACAACAAACACAAAATTCCAACCTATAGTCACTTAGAAAAAGGGGTAACATGGAAAAAGAAAAATCCACTTTACCCTGATGATTTGAAGCATATAAACCATATGGAAATCATCAAGCCTTCTTTTCTATCTAATTGGATTTTTTTTTTCTGTTAAGTACATGTATCTTCTCATAAAAATACTGTTGATGATTTTTGGCATTGTGTGGCTGTTCATCCAAGCTGATTTGGAGTCTCGAAAATATAGTTCAGGCCCAAAATCATGTTTGGGGTCATGTTTTGTCCAGCTCATTTCTAAACGAAAGCAAATTTTTGTTGCTTTTGCTCGTTCTGCTCCTAGTGCGTCGATATGTCCACTGCCACAATGACTCCTCGCATGCTCTTTCACACACTTTGTCCAATCCCTTTTTATCGTTTACGTTGCTTGACTTACTTCATGCACGTGGCCTCATTAACACCATTACTATATTTTTTTTCCAACTCATCAACAGTAAAATAAAATGCATAAAAAGTAAAATCAGAATTATCTTCTTCAATGGATACTATTTATTGTTTAGACTTTAATAAAAATTTGTTTTTCCTTAGAAATAGAATTGTAAATAGAAATATTATTTTATTTAGTTAAATGTTTTGGCATTTTTAAATTTTTTTAATAATACAGTAACTCTTTATTTTTACAATGAAAAAAATTAATTTTTTTATGTTTTAACTTTTAACTCACTTATAACTCAATCTTTCGATTAGTATGATTCAATCACTCGACTTTTGACTTGCTTATGATTCACTTCTGTATTTTTTTTAATCTTTTTATATTATTATCCTTATTATCTATAACTCCACTTAGAGTCATTCTATTTGTGGAATATTAGTTACAACTCAGCTCATACAAATTATTCCGTCTTAACTCTTTGCAGCCTCACTCCACTTGTGGTCACTTAGGGTTAGGGTCCGTTTGATATGAGGAAAAATAAGGGGAGGGAAGGGGAGGAAAAATTTTAATAAGTTTGATTTTAAAAATACAGGATTAAAAACTTTTAATTAATTTTTATTACTCTTTTATATTGCTTCTTTTTTTATTAAAAATTTTAAAACACCACTTCTCCAATTTTTTAAATAGAGCTCATTAAAATTGTTCTTCCTCTTCCCTCTTTTTATTTTCCTCATACCAAACAATACCTTAAATCAACCTCAACCTCAACCTCATCCACCACTATGGTTTGCTCACTCCCCATATCTCCCAACTCACCTAACTTGCTACCTTGGACCTTTGAATATCACAACTCTTTCTTTGGCAAAATCCCATCCTTGAATTTTTAGCAGCCATTGTTCTTGTTCCTCTATTTGCTTCAGTCACATGCTCACTCATGAGAAAAAGGGTTGGGCTGAGTTACCTCCAAGCCCACAAAGGGAAAGTTGCATTCATGAAGCCCTAATAGGCTTCTTCTCCTCCAATGTTGTGTTGCATTCTTCCACACATGATGTCATCTCAATAACTTCCTACAAGGTTATCGGGTGAGTAAGCTTCAACCCAGCCCTAATCTTGACCTTTAATTTGTTATGGAAAGCTCTGATCAAACAATCTTCTCATGTATCCTTCAACTGCGTCAAAGAGTGTTCAAACTCCTCCACACATACTCTAAGGTCCAACACTCTTGCGTAACCAAAAATAATATACTTCCGGTCTTTAATAAAAGACCTACTTTATAGTATTATTTGCACTATAAAATGGGTCTTATATTTAATATTAGATTTCAAGCATACCTAGAGAGTCTAATAACTTTAGATAGCCACGCAGAGGTTCAGTTGACAAACTCGAATCTTCAGTTTCACAGCAAATGCACTTTTTGAGGGAGAGAAAAACAGAAGGAAGGGTGGAGAACGGATACACCTTCGGTGGTTTTTTTTCTTAATTGTTTTCAAAAGGAGAAAACTACCCCCCATATACATGTTCCCGCTTATTTCCTTTACAGTCTTAAACAAAAAAGTGAAAATCATAATTAAAGACTCGTATGTTCTGTTATTTGCACAAGAACTTTAAAGTTAATGGGCTTGGGTCTAATCCACTAAGGGTGAACCGGCCCATTTCCCTATATCCCCCACGCACACTTGGTGGATTAGATGCCATGGGTCTAGTCTCTTTCTTTCCCCTTACTTTCATACTTCGTGCTTTGCCGTGACCACATAGGCATGATGTCTTCACTTAGGTGCCTATACTAGAAAATTTTTTATAGGACCAGCACAAGTCACCCTCTCCTTCGTGTAGCTTGAATTTTAAAAGTATGCATAAGATGTCCTATATTTACTTATATACACTTTTTCATGATAAATCTAATCCCTCTCGAGTCAATATTTGACTCAGATTACCTTCCTTATATGTCCACACTTACAACAACAAAAAGTCATAAGGGACATGTCATAGACACTAGCATAGGTGTATATATTGCAGTTAATCTTCCTTCCGACCCAAATATCACTTTGATATGAATCAGTCGCTTTCCTAGAATAATCCCTTAGATCACGTCTATCATGACCGTAGGAAACATGCTAAAGTAGTAGTCACTAAAACATATCTTCATGATATTGTCAAAGTCAAAGGACATCAATGGGAGGATTGTTCCTTCCCTAGGACTCACTAGCAACAAAGCAGGGATCTTTCACTTGCTTCCCTTTTACGGTTCTTCCAGCACATGTGGTATGAAATACATGTTACGATGTTACTCTTTTACTACAAGAACATATGTTGTTTTAGACTTATCATTAAGTCTAGACACACTCAGTATCTAAACTCAAATTCTTCAACTTTGTTCATATCTACGATGTCGATGTTGAAGAATTTGTTATCTAGCTACACGTATTATGGAAGTGGGATTCCAAGCTTCGATCCAATTTTATTTATGTGGATCTTATCTTGACTTGCTACACTTTAGTCAAGTTGACATATTGCTTGTGTTTCTTTCCTACCATATCAGCACTCTTTGCTGCTTTATTAGTGAACACAAATGTCTCATTTTTACTCACTCCACCTGAGTGTCAAAGGCAGTTGCCCATGTGAGAGAGTCAACCTTTTTAACCTATACGACATACTAGACATTGTATACTTCCAGAAAAACACATAAAGTGATGATAGAAAAATATAATTTCATTAATTATAAAAGCATATTATATAAGGTCTGCATATTACACTTTACGTATACCAAGGGCTTGCACATGTTCTTTAAAAACTTTCTTGAGCATTGGCTTTGTTAGGGGGTCTGCTATCATACATTTGGTTGAAGTGTATTGTACAATAACAATATTTTATGCTATATAATCTCTGACAAAATTATACTTGATATCAATATGCTTGGTCTTGCTGTGATACTCAGGATCTTTGGTTAGGCTATGGCTGCAGTATTGTTATAGTGTACTAACACCAGATTGGTACTCTTGTTTCCAAATCCAAGGTGTTCTATAAATTTTTTTAGCCATAAAACCTCTTGCACTGCTGCAGTGCGTGCCACAAACTCAGCTTCCATTGAATGTAAGGCAACGCACGTTTGCTTCTCGCTGCTCTAACATATGGTGCCATTGTTTAGCAAGACCTGAAGTTGACCTCTATTCTTCTTCATCTCTGCCTACATCAGTATCAGAGCACCCAACAAGGCACATATCACTTCTTTCATAGCATAGTGCATAATTGGAAGTGCCCTTTAAGTATCTCAAGATCCACTTTACTGCTTTTTAATGCTTTTCACTAGGGTTAGACTGGAATCTGCTTACCAGTCCCACTGCATAACAGATATTTGGTCTTGTACACATTATTGCGTACATTAGATTGCCAATAGCACTGGCATATGAACTCTTTCTATTTTCTTTTTGTCAGACTCAATTTTGGGACACATGTCAAGACTCAAAGCTACTCCAGTAGCAACCAGGGTACTCATGGGATTGCAGTCTTTCATGTTAAATCGCTCAAAAATCTTGTTGATGTAATTCTCTTGTGAAAGAGAGAGGATTCATTTTGAACGATTTCTTTGGATCTTAACTCCAAGTTTATATACTTTGCTTTACCCATATTTTTCATCTTAAAGTTCGATGAAAGCCATTCTTTAATAGCTACTATAGAATCTAGACTATTTTTAGCCAATAGTATATCATCCACATATAAGGATAATATGACAAAATTATTCTCAAGCCGCTTAATGTAGACGCAATGGTCTTTCTCTATCATTTGGAAGTCATATGAGGTTATTGCTTTGTGAAACCTCAAATACCACTGTCTGGATGATTGTTTCAATCCATAAATGGACCTTTTAAGTTTACAAGCTTTGTTCTCCTTTCCTTTTTCAATGAAACCTACTGGTTGTTCCATATAGATTTCTTCATCCAGATCACCATTAAGGAATGCGATTTTCACATCCATCTGATGTAATTCTAGGTTTAAACTGTTTACTATTGCCATAATAAGTCTAATAGAGTTGAAATGCACAACAGGTGAGAAAGTATCTTCATAATTTATGCCTTCCTGTTGTGTATATCCCTTTGCCACTAATCGAGCCTTATATTTGTCAATTGATCCATCTACTTTTCTTTTAATCTTGAGAACCCACTTGTTCCCAATGGCTTTACATCCTTTTGGCAAATCAACTAACACCCAAACTTGGCTCTTTTTCATTGAGTCCATTTCTTCCTCCATCACCTTCTTCCATTCCTCCTTGGCAGAATTTGATAAGGCTTCTCATATAGAATGGGGCTCATCATCTCCTTCTCGAGTAACTAAGAAAGATTAGCCTTCTATTTGAAAGCGTCTTTTAGGAACACTTTCCTTATTACTCTTTCTGACAAGAGCTCCTTGCTTATCTTTTTTTCTTTGTTCAGGTCTCGGTGTTGACCTTTCTTGGCTCCCACTTAGATTGACACACCTAGATGATTCTAGTTTGTCAATTTGTTCTGCACTGTCTTTTTCTTGTGTCTCATAAAGACAGATAGTGCGGTGAACATCTCCTCTATTAGGAAATTCAGTCTGAATGAATGTGGTATCTCTTGATTCTATTTCAGTCACCGTTCCATCTTTGTTTTCACCTATGAAAATGTATCCTTTTGATTGTTTAGAGTATCTTATAAAGATAAATTTCTTTCCTCTAGGACCCAACTTTCCATATCTATAGGAATCGTCATGGACATATGCCACTAACCCCCAAGGTCTTAGGATGCTTAGATCTTGTTTGTGTTTTGTCCGTAACTTGTAGGGTGTGGAAGCGACTGATTTTGAGGGCACACAATTAAGTATAAAGGTTGCCATTAATAAAGCATCAACCCAATATGAAATTGGGTTGCTTAAGCCATCATACATCTAACCATGTCTAGAAGAGTTCTGTTTCTTCTTTCAGCAACTCCATTTTGTTGTGGAGTGCCAAGGATAATCAGTTGTCTAATTATCCCTTTTTCTTCATAGAACTGTTTGAATTGTTCAGATAAATATTCACACCTTGATTAGTGCATAATGCTTTAATTTTATTGTCCATTTGATTTTCTACCTCATTTATGTATCATCTGAAGCACTTAAGAGCTTCAAACTTACGTGAGATCAAATAGACATGACCATGTCATGAAAATTCGTCAATAAAGGTAATAAAATACCAAGCTCCATGTCTCGGCCTTACACTTATTGGACCACATATGTCGGAATGGATTAATTGCAATGGATTTTTAGCTCTTGTTCCCTTATCGAAAGGTTTTCTTGTTGTCCTACTAGCTAGACAATTTTCACATAGTGACATTTTATATTTGGAATAGCACCTAGCAACCTTTCTTTGGCTAATTTAATCATTCTATTTTGATTAATATGTCCTAGCCTAGCATGCTAATTATTTATGTCAACATTACTTGAAAAATAGCAAAGCATTCATTATGATTAAAATCACCAACAATATCCAAAACAAAGAACTTTTTAAATAAGAAAGTTGAACCATAAAGGACTGAGTTGCTTAAAATGTCTGCAACTTTACCATGAAAGTCTACATCAAACCTAAATTCTAAAAGACATAAAACAGAAACCAAGTTCTGCCGAATGTCGGGAGCATAAAGCACATCATGGAGTATTAAGGTCTTCCCACCACGCAAAGTAAATTTATAGGTGCCAAAACCTTTAACCTCGATCCTCGTGTTGTTCCCAACGTAAAGCCACTTGCTTTGATACGGCAATCAATAATACTCGATAAAGGATCCTCATTCCCTAGTTACGTGGTCTGTGGAGCTAGAGTCTATAATCCAAGAAGAAGAAACAATTTCTGTTAAAAAAATAGTACTAGAAACATATAAAACATGTGAATTCACATAATTCACTAATACCTTTTCGCTCTCAGCTTGTTTTGGACAGTCACCTGTGAAATGGCCCATTTTCTGGTTGGCAAAGCACTTGACCTTCTTGAGGTCCAACTTCTTCTTCTTACCTTTCTTTCCCTTCTTCTTGAATTGTTTCTTTTCCCTTCCTTCTTCCCTTTCTTTTGGAACTTCTTGCCCTTCTTGGAATCTGGCTTTGATTAGGAAGTGCTAGCATCCTCAGTGAAATAAGCTTGTCTAGAGGTCTTATAAGCCTTTAAACGTTCATCCTCCAGCTCCAAGTGCTTAGCTACCTCGTTAAAAGTAACAATATTTTCATTATGGGTCAAATTAACCTTCATATGCTCCCAGCTAGCGGGAAGCGATCTGATAGTAGCCTGCACCTGCTGTTCATCTGACAGAATGTGTCCAGCTTCCTTCAATTCCCTGATCATGTTGATCATCTCTCTCAAATATTGCTTCATAAGATTGTTTGGCTTAAGTTTGTAGGTGTCAAACTTAGTCGTTAACCTCCTAAGTTTTGTACCTCCAAACTTATCCTTCAATATTATCCACATAGCCTTTGTAGTTTTATGCTTCTTAAACTCACACATTATGTCATCAGCCATGGCACTCAGAAGTGTGATTCTTGCTATGTTGTTTTTCTTCTTCCAATCCTGGTAAGCCTCTTGATCTCTCCTATGTTAGGCTGTATTCCCAGCTTCAGGTTTGACCATAGCAGTTGTTAAAGGTTTAATAGTATCTTGTTCCTCTAAGATGTATTGGACCTTTCGGTGCCAAATATCCTAGTTGTACCCGTTAAGCTTTTCTTTTTATTAAGTTAAGCAATAATGTTCTTGGTTGCCATTTTCAGTTTTATGACAAATCTATCCTGCATTATTCAATGTTCTCTCTAAAAGAGAGACGTATCATAGAACATTTCAGTTATATAGCACAGTGAAGTATACAATGTCATGTACTTATATTATTCTTGATCAGAAAATAATGGCGTTACAAGATCCATGATCAAGAGCATACGTTTGTATCTCCCATCACACAGATACAAGCAATAATCATTATGTTCTATCAAGAATTCTATATAAGCACTTCAGTAAAAATTGTAAATAGTTATCTATAAAATAGAAAATCTAAAATCAAAACAAAATAAATATAAATCAATAGAAAAATAAATATATAGAAAATATAAAAAAATAGAATATATATATAATATATATAATAATATAAATAAATATAAAAAAGAAATCTAGTAAAAAATGTATACTAAAAAATATATACAAATATATACACAAATAGATCCAATAGTATCCAATAGTATCTTTGTAATATATCTAATAGTATCTTTGTATTGTATTCGGCTCAAACACTTCTTTTCCTTCTTATAGAAATTATTACAGGTCTTAGTTTATTCAACAATTGGATCGCTGGAGTTATCGTATTATTAGTCTAGGTTTTATCTTTTTAACCACAGGTATTCTTTCGGGAGCAGTATGGGCTAATGAGGCTTAAGGATCATATTGGAATTGGGATCCAAAGGAAACTTGGGCATTTATTACTTGGACCATATTCGCAATTTATTTACATACTAGAAAAAAAGAAAAGATTGGAAGGTGTAAATTCCTCAATAGTGGCCTCTATGGGCTTTCTTATAATTTGGATATGTTATTTTGGGATCAATCTATTAGGAATAGGACTACATAGTTATGGTTTATTTACATCTAATTGAATTAAAATGAGTATGAGTAAAGTGCTCTCCTATTCTAACTTCCCCAGAGCCTCTGATAGCACAGTCGAGACAGCGATAGGTTTTCTGCCCTTGCAGGGATGAAGCAACAAAAGTTTTGAGAATTCAAGAGAAGGTCACGGTGAATATTTGGGTATGTTTCCATAGTCAATGTGTGCAACATTTTGTATGAAAAAGGTAAACTTGGGGTGATTCCTCTTTTGCTTTCAAATGTATGAGAGCTAGCCTTTGATGGATTATTCAGTTCCCTCTGTTTGATAATGAATCAACAATCCTTGATTTATGGGGAAAAAAAGTAGATTTCTTCTTGCAAGCAATCATTGGAAGGATCAAGCGACATTGTCAAACAAAATCCTATGCAACTGTTAAGCTGTTTTATAAGTTTTAGTATAAGGCTCATTGAGTCTTTATCTCCTCCTTTTATTTCTTTTTGAAGTTCTTGTCCTCTCTTAGAGTCTACGTTGTAATGAATTTTGTTATCTTTAATTGTATTTTGATCTTTCAATTGAAAAAAAAAAGAAAAAAAAGAATCATGCTCTATGCGTGGTTCATCATGTTTAGGTATATGCAATTCTACAATGTGCTTATGTTTCTTGTTCATGGTAGCATCCAAACCTCAATACCACCTCCCTAATAACACTTACGTTACTAGACTAGCGATGGACCTTTTAGGTCAATTCCTTAATTGCTTTCCTCAACTCTTACACCTTAAGAGTTTGCATACTGTCCCTCAAATCCACCATCTCTGCTTGCCTTTAATCTCTTAGAATTTCACCGCTTTGACATCAAAATGTTATGACCCAAACTAGTCACTTGATCAAATACTGCAATTTATATTGGTTAATCATAATATCTCTTCCACTAACATAGTAGGGAATTACAATAGCAGGACACAAAACCACATGACACAGCTTCATACTCTTAGCTTTTGGGAGTCCAGTCACTCTCCTAATAACTCACTCAAGTAACAAAACCGCATATCCCTCCCTTCAAGAACAATAGAGACTGAAAGGAAGTAACAATCCCTTAGAGCAACTCCATCTCTTATCACCTTGCTCCAAATTGGTAGGAGTTTTAAAGTCAACTCTCTAATCATAAAAAAAAAAAAATTCTTTCCTTTTGCTTGCATTTTCCTATATGTTTCCTCTTCTACGCTTGACCAACAAACAAGATTTTGAGGTTATTTTGGTTTAATCCCTCTTATTATATTTATTATGGTGTCAAAAAGGGAAGTAGATACGAATATTTGGATTTGGATTTGGATATTGGGTATGTTGCTTGCTTGGAATATTTTTGTAGATATTTTTGCAAGACATATTTAGGACAAGAATATATGTTTCAACAAATCAGCCAAAAAGTTTAATCCCAGCTCCAATCTAGCTGCTTCAACATGCACTACTGCAGAAAAGTCAAGTAGAATTGTCCAACTGTTTAATAACTGATTGTAAGTGTGTCACACCTCTCTTTATAACCCATTATACATCAATTAGAACCAATATAAGTCGTTTCGTAACATTTCCGAATAAAAAATTTGAAATTCAGGATTTTACTGTTCATCCTGTCCATATACTGTTCATCCGAAAATGAGTCAACTTTGAAAATTCATAACTAAATCCAGAAAAATCAAAATGAAGTGATTCTAATTTTCACATGAAGCTTGCTAATAGTTCTATGGAGGAAAAATAATCATTAGGTCCAATTCAATCCAGAATAATTCCAGGAAATTCATCAAAGTGTATTGTTCATTTGGTAAATTTTTGAATTTTCAGTATTTTTGCCCAACTTTGGAAGGGCATAACTCCTAGCACCCAACTCCAAATTTAATGAATTACTACTTGTTTTAAAACTAAAAATGAGATCTATTTGCCTGTAAAATTTCATGTCCAAACTCTAACAATTGCTCATTATTTCATGTGCCACAGGTTTGGCACTATTTAGAGAGATTTTATCCTCTAATTTCCACTTTCTTGATTTATTTCTTCTTTTTCCTTCATCCACATTCTTTCTACAATACATCAAGTATAATTCCAACATTTGAACATGGGATAACAATATAATTTACATCAAAATGTCATCCATAACTTATCATAAAATCAACATAAAGTTTGGTACACTTGATACAAGATTCTAACATAATATAATATTCATAAAGCCATTTCATGCAAGGCCAATTCCTTCCCTTGATCCATGCTTGGTCCACTTCCTAATTAGGGCATAAAATAACATAGGAGGAATGAGATTTCAAAGAAATCTCAGTAGCATATGAATTATAATTGGCATGTAAATTAATGCAAGTTTAATTGTGAAATATCATGCAATCTAAACCATTCCCAACTCATAGGAATTCATACCAAATATCATGCAAGGAGAGGAACATTATATTATCCACATTGACATACCACAAAGCATTTGGCTAAAGCATAACCAATATCAATCAAACAATCAATATTATCACAAAATTCCTCCAATCCAAGCAACAACATTCACAACAAACAAGCAAGATAAATAATCAAATTATAATTCAAAGCTACCTTTGTAAAGCTTGTCCACTTAATTCCTCCAAGGAACAATGCTTCTCCTTAATTCCTTCTCTCAATGCCTATTAAACCAAGCATAATCATAGGCAATATTAATCACAAAACAACTTAATTCCAATACTTAAACATTAACTCAACAATTTCCCCCTTTTTTCTTTGATTTTTAACAAATTGATTCCTTCTTTAGAATCAACCATCTCATGACTCAATCCTACACAATTTTTTCATGAGGAATCCAATGGTACAATCAGATTTTCAAAATTCAAACTCATTCCCCATGAACCTAGTTTGGCCGAATAGGGGTCCTTAGTTTTCCAAAAATTTCATTTTTGATTCCAATGATTTTAAACGCTTTCCAACATCATATCGCTACACAAAAACATATTTTAAAGCCATTGGAATCATCAAATCAAGCAAAATCAAATTGGTTCTGCATGAACAGCAGCAGACCGAAATCATCCCCCTTAAACCCTAACTTGATTTCATCCAAAAATCAATCCATACATCACTTAATCTTCCTTATTTCACTTGATTATTAAGTTTTCTATCCTTCCCTAAGCATCACACATCTCAACCGAATTTTTTAGAATTTTCCAGCATTTTCCCAAGCAAAAATCCTTGTTTAATTAATGTAAAAGTTAGGAATAGTGATGCTTAGACATACCTTAGCATTTCCTTAAAGTAAGTTGGATGATTTCTTGCCTAAAAATCCTCAAGAATTTTGTGCAACAGGGCTGGATGAACAATGGCAGAGTTTCCCTTTATTTTTCCCAATTTTCTCATATTTTCTTTGTATTTTCAAGGGGTATTTATAGACCAAAAATTCTGCCACTTTCCCCCATAATTAGCACACCCAAATGACAGATAAGGAGGTGTGTCTGCAGCCATCAAGTGTGGGAATTGATCAGATTTGAACAAGTGTACATTTGTTAGATTTTTCCACACAAATATCTCGTAATTTTTGTATTTTTCTTTAATTAATTGATTCCTCCAAATTTTGCACGAAATTGGGCCCTTATTGGGCTCAGTGTGAGCCCTACAAACATTTTGGGCTAGTACAAAAAGATGGCCCACAAATCAAATCACTATCCCAAACCAATTAGAAACTTTATCGGTTGCTATTCACTAGTAATATTTTATAATTTTTTCAGACCTCCAAAAATTCATTTCTCTCCATGATAATTCACCTTTTAATATGAGAACATGATCTGGAAATTTTCAAAAATTTTCACCACCTCTAGGTATTTATTTTGAATTTTCTCTGATTAGGCCTTTATCAGTAAATCTGAGGAAAAATAAATTCTCTAAAATTAATTCTTGAGTTTTCAAGTCCTAAAAAATTTTTTAGAAATTCAAATAAATATTTATATGAATTTTACATCAATATCCCAAATTTATTGAGGCCTCTAACTCATTAAAATAATTATTTTCCTTTATTTTCCCAATAATTTCCTGAAAAACCTCTGTTTACGGGAAATTTCATAATAATTCATTTTCACCGAAATTCTACCTTTCGGGCCTCAACCGAATTTCCAAAACCTCTACTCTACACTTTTCCTATTTTTCAGGAAATTTCTAGAATTTTTCTCGAATTTTTTCATTTTGCCCTTCCTAGACTGATAATTACGGAAATGCCAGCTTAGACTTTTTCAGGGTTCTATATCAAAAGTTATTTTATCTCCCCATCTAGTTCCTATATTGATCCTCATTCCAATTTTTGATCCTTTATTGCCAGATAAAAATTTTTGGGATGTGACAAAGTGAACTCAAAAGAAAAAGTAGAGGATGGTTTTCATAATGGGACGTAGGCAATGGGTCGCCAAACTAGGATAATATCACTACAAAAAATATGACTTTCAGTGATGACTTTGGGCGGTGACTTTTGAAGTTACTGCTGAAAGTTAGATTTTCTATGGCGACAAATAATGTTGCTATCGAAAGTTTTGAGCTTCTGCGGTGACTTTTTGTGTCGCCACTAAAGGTTTTCACTTTCAACGGTGACAACAGATATTACCTCCAAAACTTACCAGTTTTAACAGCAACAAAATAAAGTTTTTAGTGGCGACAATGCTAAAAGTCTCTTTCAGTGGCGACTTTGTTTTATCGCCACTGAAAGGCACTTTCAGCAATGACTATATTTTGTTGCTACTGAAAGTCTTTTTTTTCCCCCAAAAAAAAAATCATCATATTTTTACAATAATTTTGTTCATGAATGTAATATATTATCAATAAATAAAGTATTTTCACATATGATGTGTTTAGAGTGAGAGTTTGAAAAACAATGCGATGTTGGTGCATTATTTATGTTAGAGAGAAGATGTAGAGTGGCTGAGAGTGAGAGAGGGAGGATAAGGGGGTGTACATAAGAGATATATGATATTTATATTTTGTTTGGTGTGTTAGGGAGGTGAAGAGATGGATAATATCTTTTCAAAAAATTATCATATTTTTGTAATAATTTTGTTCATGAAGGTAATATATTATCAATAAATAAAGTATTTTCATATATTGGTGTGTCTAGAGCGAAGACAGTTTGAGAAATAATGCGATGTTGATGCATTAGCTAGAGAGATGATGTAGAGTGAGAGAGGGAGGATGGGAGGGGCTGTGCATAAAAGATATATGATATTTATATTTTGTTTGGTGTGTTGGGAAGTGAAGACATAGGTAATAAATATAAATCATACAACTAAACCTATAAAATTTTAATAAATTTATCCTCAAGCCATATAGGATATTTTTTCTTCTCACCATAATCAAGATATCCTTATAGATAGATTAGATATAATCACATTTTTTTCTAAAAATATATTAAATATATTTATATGATATTATATAATTATTTAATATTATCTTAAAATATCAATATAAATCACACATTTATTCTACAATTTCTAATAAATTAATAGTTAATAAATAAAAATAATAAAATCTGAAAATATACATAAAATTTTATCAAAGTTTTTAATTTTTATATAATAAATTTTATTTTTAATTAATATATTAAATAATATTATAAACTGAATATAAAAAAAAATTTATTGAATGTATTATATTTCATTCACTATATAAATACCTTAATTTATTTAACAAGAATATTATAAATATTTTATCAATATATATTAAAATATAAGATGTAATATTAATATATATATTTACATAATATTTATAATATATATTAGAGTAAAATATACCGATCACCCTTCTATTTTATCTCAATTATAGAAACCTCTCCTCTATTTTAAAAACATATATAAACTTTCCTTACAATTAAAATGTATGTTACACAAACCTCCTTCCTATATTTAATGTTTAGTTTCCATCCACCCAAACCGTTAATTGATCGTTAAATTTGACTTTAAATTATTTTTTGAACAAAATGCCCCTTTTTAACTTAATAATTAATTAGACATTTATATTTTTCAAAAAAACATTTTTTATAAAATCAAAAATAATTATAATACATATAGTTTTAAAATTTATAATATGTTATAAAATTTATTAGTTTTGATCTAAATCATAAAATTTTATAATTTTAATATTTCGTTTGATGTCTTTTAAATTGTAAACACATATTTCAAATACATAGTTTTTTGTTGTTGTGGAGTTTAAATAATATAAGTTTAAAATATTTTATAAATTATTTAAATTTATGAGTCAAAATTTTTTAAACACATCTTTATTACAAAAATTTATAAACATGTTTAGTTGAAGTATATATATATTCATTAACAAAATTATTTAAATTTTTAGTTAAGTCTTTTATATTTGTCTTAAATGAATGAAATTTATATAACGGTAAAAATATAATTTAGAAATTTATTAGAATGAAGGGTAAAATAGTATGTAAAATTTATTTTAATATAAATTTCATTTAAAAATAATGTTTTTAGAATCTTTTTAGAATATTCCTAACAGTGTTAACTTATTGAATTAAACTATATATTTTTAAAATTAAAAAGAGATATGTGTAATTGATGCAAACTGGAAGGGTAGTCACAGTATTTTATATATATATTAATATTAACATGTACGTTAACATATCTATAATTTAACATATTTATACAATAATACTTATATATATAATTTTGCAATTAAAAAAAAAAAGAGATTCATCACAGTTCACATGACAAGAGGCTTAACACAATAACAAGGAGGTTGAGGGTTCAAATCTGAGCAAGTGCATTTAGGAGATAAAAATAGTAAGGGCTGACATGGTGCGACACGGC
This sequence comes from Neltuma alba, assembly GCF_004799145.2. NCBI lineage: Eukaryota > Viridiplantae > Streptophyta > Magnoliopsida > Fabales > Fabaceae > Neltuma > Neltuma alba. The sequence continues at coordinate 113,846 of NW_021635651.1, read as the reverse complement.
AGGGATGATGATGTGGCGACATGTGTCAAGTGGCGGGGGTGATGATGTGGTGACATATGGCAGGTGGGGGAGAGGTGTAACATCTTAGCTTTAAGCCTCTTTTTATATCAAATAGAAATAAATGGAACCATTTATTAAGCTTTTAAGTTGGTAATTTCTTCAAAAACTTTTCTCTTAGGTTACTATTCACATAACCCTAAAATTTGACCAATTCTGAAAAGTTATAACTAATTTTAAAAAAATCAACATGAAGTAGTTTTAAGTTTTATTTAAAGCTTTCAAAGAGATCTTTAAAGAAAAAATAATTCCAGGTTATGGTTCTTCCTCATGAATACCCAGTTTTCACGCAAAAATGCATTGTTCTTTTGGTCTTTTTTTTGAAAACTTTTTTAGAATTTATGTCTAAATTTGAAAAGGCGCAACTTTTTGCACAAATCTCCAAATTTAATGAATTACCACTCATTTTAAAGCTAAAAATAAGATTTATTAGAATGTTAAGTTTTAGATTCTACCTCATTCAATTGCTCAAAATATTGTAGGTCAAAGTTTAGGCATAAATTGATCAAACTTCAACCATTCAACACCAATTCTTGCACCATAGCATTTTATCATCTCAAAACCATTATCTAACATACTAATTAACTTAAAATCATACTTTAAACAAATTGTATAGTACGTAATTGTCAAGAAGTCAACCATCTATAATTACATATTATACAAAACAAGGTTTCAAAATACTACACATATCCAAGGTCTTCAAATTTATGCCATCTCCTTGCTTTTTTCCTTGGATCTTCCATCTCCTAATGATTATAATTCAAATATAATGGGGTGAGATTTTAAAGAATCCTAGTAACAAAGAACATCAATTAAAGTATTAAAACACAAGGTAAATTCATGTTATATGCAAGCATTAACCAAACCATAAACATGCCATTAATATACCATGAAAAGGGAGCATAAATCATACCATTCAACAACTCAACTAAACACATTTACCAAAGCATCAATGCAGGGTTAACCACATTTTTACATACATAACTCAACCACATCATGGCACATACACATAACACAAACAACCAAAATAATTTAACACTAAAATTGAAAGTTCTTGCTACCTCTTGCTAGCTTTGATTCTTGGTTTCTTTATCTTGCTCTTGAACTCCCTTTTGCTCAATACCAAAGCATAACAATCAAGCAACACAATGGCATTGTAATTAACTTCAACAATTTTCATTAGCACTTTAACCTAAAACCCTAACCCTTTAACCTTTATTTAGGATTTTAGCATCATTCTTTTTAATTTAACTTCCACATGCTTTTCCTACATAATTTTTCATTTAGAATCCAAATATGGATTTAGATTTATCAAAATCTAATTCCTCCTACCATTTCTCCACTTGGTCAAATAGGGTATTTAGGGTTGAAAATTTTCATTTTCAATCTTAATGCTTTCAAACACATACTCTTCATATATTCCTACACAATTTTACCTTCTAAACTCATTGGAAACACCAAATAAACAAAAATCAAATCCTTGCACCAAATACCTTAGTTGGCCGAAAATACTCCCTTGGTTCCACAAGTTAGAATTCTTTCCAAAACAAAGTTTAAACACCATAATTCAAGCATTTTCTACCTTATAAACAATGAACAATATTCAAATCATCCATAGCTCAACACACACCAAATTGGACGCACCAAATCCTAACTATTTCATGCTTCAAACTCCATCAAAACTACATTTTAAACCATCAAACTACTAGGCAACTTAAACTAGAAGAGAAATCCAAACTTTTACCTTGATTTGGCACTTGATTTAGCATAAGTTTGGTTTGATCTTCTTCTCCTATTCTTCCTCCCTTGATGGTCCGAATTCCTCTCCTCCCCTTTCTCTCTTGGTTGGCCAAAAAAATGGCCCTTGAAAGGAGGTGTTTCCTATTTATAGAAACACCAAATTTCACCTCTTAGTAACTCTCTTATTTACCATGTAGTTTTACCACTAACACATGGCAAGATCTTGGTCCATCTTCCTCCATGATTTAGCTACATAATCCCTCTTATGTATCCCTTAATTAAATGCAAGAGGCCACCTCATAAGGACACCTAATCTAACACATGCAAGAATTGCCATTTTTTAAAGTCAATAATTCATTCTTCCAAGTTTACCCTTTAACAATTTATATTATTCCACTTAAGTCCTTCCCCCCTCTCTATTTGGTGCTAATTTCATTAGAAAATTAGGAAGAAACTTTGTCTTATAAGTTTGTACTCATTACACTATATAATCTTCCGTTGTCGATTGAATTTTTCTTGGATCTTGTTAAATCCACTACTTTCAAAACTTTATTTCTTTGTGCTAATAGCTTCCTTTTGATGAGGAGAGATTCTCTAAATTTTCTCAGAATTTATTTCAACCTCTAACTTTATAAATTAAAATTTTCCTGAAATCGGCCTTCTATTGATAAAAATTAAACTTTAAATATTTTTAAAGTTATCCTCTGCACATCTTGAGGCCGAAAATAATTTTGAAATTCATAATAATTCTCCAAGGAATTTTCTAAATTTTTAATAAATTATTGAGGGCCCTAAATATTTTAAATAATTCAATTTGGCTAATTTTTTCTTAATTAGCTAAAATTCCAAGAAAATACTGAAAATTTCAAAGTAAATTATTTTTATTCTATTTTTATCCTTCAGGCCTCAACTACTGTTTCCTTCCCTTCATTTTATTTTTCATGATTTTTTGAGAATTTTTGGGGATTCTAGGTATAACTTCCTACTCTGATTAACATTGACCAGATATTTTGAAAATAATAATCCGATCCTAGATTTGATCTCAGTTCAAAAGTTATTCCATCTAAGTTTTCACTACACTACTTGGCCCTTGATCAATTCTAATTTCCTCATTTTCTTAATTAAAATAACAGGGTATGACAAGAGGTGATAACGTGGTGCGACATGTGGCAAGTGAGGGGCAGGCGGGTGACGTGGCATGTGGGTGGATGGCGTGGCACGATGTGGCAGGTAGGTGATGATGTGTTTTTTTTTTTTTTTCATTTTTGGCACATGACTTTTGTGCCCACTGAAAGTATCATTCAACAGTGACCCTATATGTTGCCACTTAAAGTGACATTTAGCAGTGATATAAGGGGTCGCCGCTAAAGGCACCCTCTAGCGGTGACATTTGATCGCTGCCTTTTAGTATCAGTGATAATTACTAAGGCAACATTTTGTCACTGTTGAAAATCGAAAGTTAAATTTTTTGTAGTGTATCACTGTGCTTGTTTCTCTCTCTGTCTCTTGATTCATTTGTTTTATTCTCAACTAACTGATCAGACGAGTTGCTAATCATCTAATACTTCTGTTCTTAGATATATATATATATATATATATATATATAAAGATTTAACTTGTAGTGCAAATTACTCTATAAACTAGCTCTTATATTTTTAAGACTGGAGGTAGTATTTAATAACGCTGTTTATTTAGCTAGTATTATACTTACAAACTTTCGCTTTAGTACACATAGAATCCTATCTGCCTTCGCTATATCAGTGAATAAATTAAAACTGTGACGTTCCAAGGAATGAAAACAATAGGGGCACCAAATAAAATACGCAAGCTATGGCACAATATATTTTTAATACAACAACCATACATGGGTTAAAGTTCTAGGACCCTGCCACGGTGCTCATCATACATCAATATGCAGAATAGTCCTGCACAAATAGGAGAATTACTCCATCAAAACTTGATGATCACTACACATCAAAGGTACCGTACGGTCGTGCACAAACCCAAGTCTCTTTAAAGACAAAAGATAACGTTCGTACGTACACAGGATATTTTTTAAGGTTAAAAGACACACACACGCACTTGTACCTATGTTTTCCTACTTGTAAGGAGGATCGGGCACTTGGCCAGACTCAATACGCTTGAGATCTTCTAGAAGGACTTGGTACTGCTTCTCACATCTTCTGGGGTTTTATTTCCCCCAACAGCCTGAGCAACGTTGTGCCAGCGGTCTGGTGTTTCCTTGTCATAAACAGCAAGAGCCATTTCAAAGGCTTTGTTGTCCTTTTCAGTCCACGAACCAGACGAAGACATTATGTTATTGCTTCTATAAGAGTACAAGAAGAATAATCACTCAAATGATTGATGAACAAATTCTTGTGAGCAAAAGATGCAGAGAAACATGGATATGGCTTCTCATTTATAATAAGCTGCTGGCAGTGGGAGAATATGTATCAAAAAAAGTGTCGATGGGAACATGTAGCTAGATTTCGTTTTTAACAGTTATTACATTATACTACCTCTAGTCCTTAATATAAGAGCTAGCTAGAAATTCAATTTAGTTATAAATATAAGATCTCAATTCACTTTGTCTTCAATATTTATTCATTTTGCTTTCAAGTAATTCCTATAGTGATTGCACATGTTAAGGAATTACTATCAAGGATAATTCAAATACACATGATTAATAATTGTATTTTTTAGAAGACAACATCTATCTGTTACAAATAACTAACTTAACTAATTTTTTTTAATATTCACAAGTCAGTTATTTAACTCTTATATTAATTATTGAAGGTAGTAATTAAGGTGCCCTCGAGCTTCTAGCATCATCACCCTACTGCAAATTGGCATAAGGAATCTAGCCAAAATGAAGAATTAATATTTACTGATTTGTCTCTTTGGCAACCACAGATTAAAGTTGGACCACGAAGAAGAATAACAAGATAAATAAGAATCCGTATCTTCGCCATTTTTTTCTATATGAGGATAATAAGTAGATACCTAAAGATTTTTTTCCACCTTACAGTAATTATCGAAAGAGAAGTCATGTCAATTTATAAATTAGCTTTAGAATCTTCATTGTGTCCAACCTTACCGTGTGAATCCAATGCTGGATGTGTCCACAGGAGAAAACGACCTATATAAAGGATATGGAACTTTCTTTAGTTATGAAGAATGATTCATTCCATGATCTGTTTTTAATCTGTATTTGTCGTGTTGGGATTTGATTAAGCTCTTGAGTGGCCACTAGTGTTTATATATGTGTGAACTATCGAAGATATTTATTTTAATACACAATGTAAAAAAAATTATTAAATATATTGAATCCCCCAAATAAAATTAACTACCTCTCTTTCAAAATATTTATCATTTTTAAGGCTATAATCACAATTCAAAAACTCTACTACTTTCGGTCCTTACTATAAGACCCAATTGACTAATTTAAAAATATTTAAAAAGTTAAATAAATTACTTAATCGTAACATATATTACATGATCTCTCTAAAATGTTCCTCCGGTTCTTAAAGTAAGATCTATTTAACTAATTTGATTAGATTAAAAAGTTAGGTAAGTTAGTTAATTATAAAAAATATAATATGTTTTTCCTAAAACACCATAATCATCTTTCTTAATATCATCCCCCTTCTCCTACTTAATCATGGTTGAGGGAGTATAATATGAGTAGTTTAGAAAAAATTAAAAATTAATAAATATGAGGAATAGGTCCTACATTTAGGATCAAGATCAATTTAACAATTAGATCCTATATTAAAGATCAGAGGAATACTTATGTGTATCATTATATTATATATCAGTTTATATGTCTGACAAATTAATTTGGAAAATAACTATAGATATAAATACTTTAAAATAATTTATTTTGCTTCCTTAATCTTCCTAAATTAGCTAATTAGACTTTGTATTGAGGACTGGAGGTAGTATTAGAAAGTCTAAATTACAATTTAAGTCTGATGTTATTCGGCTAGAATTCCTTTAGTGAGGCGAGTGTAGTTGACATGGTTTAACTTACAACTATTATTGAAGGTAATAGAGCATAAAAATAACTAATACTCATTTAAATTCTAAAGTGACAATTATTCAGAAAAGAATCAAAAAAAGTTTATCTGATATCTTGAAACGGAGGATATGCTACTCTGGCCCTTAATATTAGTTACTTTCTAAGAGAATTTTTGGACCCTAAATATTAGTACTCATTTTGCAAAATATCTTAGCATTAATTATTTTCGTTTCATATATGCTCTTAGTTTGTTTTGTAGCTCTGCGATTATGAAGTATTAATTGGGTTGTTCCATTTCATAAGAAGGTAAAGTGTTTAGAAATATGCCCTATATTGGAAATACGATCATGTCCTTCGAATTTTGAAAACTATTAAAATTGTCGACAATTTTAAGGATGTAAATATCTTTTACTACCTCCAGTCCTTAATGTAAGACCATGTTTGACTTTTATTTTAGTCCTAAATATAATACCCCAATCCCCTTTGTCTCTCATATTTATACTTTTTCTTTCCAAAGTAGCCCTTCTAATAGTGATAGTTCTAGTCAATACACTTAATTAGTAAGGATATTTTAGGAAAAACAACACCTATTTAGGACAAATAACTAACTCAACTTACTTCTTTAATCTTGTCAAATTAATCAACTGGCTCTTATAATTAGGACCGGAGGTAGTATTTTTTAAAGTTTGTGTGAGACCAAAAGGAGTATTGTATTTGCGAAAACATATTTAACTTCAAGGATCAAACGATTATCATTATTCTATTTGCTTAACTCACTAGAAATCAAACACCTAATAATTTCTATAGTTGGAACAGAAGAGAAGTTCATGAATATGGCCAACCTCATGCTTGCCAACTCAACCAATATGGCTTCTTTATTTTACGTTGATATGCTTCAAATTACATGATAGTATATGGGCATACATTACTTTTTTATTTCTTTATATGCATATGTACTCTCCAAACAAAAGCATGCAATTATATTCTAGAAACAATTAAGTACTAAATGTAGACATTTTTTCTAATGGAGATTCGAATGTTAATGCAGCACTTTGTAAAAAATATTTAGTCCGTTTCGTTAAGTCCAGCCCTCATTGATAAATTGAGCCTTCAAGCACATATATAGATGCATATAATATTTTACCAACTTTGCCGATATGCATGTAGTTTGCCATTTCATGTAAGTTCAATGACTTTGGTTTTGATCTTATGGCTAATCTTATATAAGCCCTATTGGTTTTAGGTTGTATTCCACTCCAAATTGGAACAAAGAAAAATTTTATACCACAAATTATTTTATTCAATGTGCGAAGTTTATTCTAGCTAATTGGATTATTGGCAATGAAACTAAAAGAATAATTTTCTTTTGGGGGGGGATTTCATGTGAATGTCAAGAAATTCAAAAATGTTAATATAATTTTTAGTTCCTCATGTTTGCCCTCAGTTTAGTTTTGGTCCCTCAAATAGCAAAATAGTCCAACTCTTTATTGAATTATAAGAACCAATGTCTTAAATGAAAATAAAATTGAGGGACTAAAACCAAAATGAGAATAAATTTAAGGGATTAAAAATTATTTTAACCCAATTTAAAATGACAGTTACAGAAAAAAAAAATACTTCAAGTAGCTGGTAGCCATGTGGTTGAAGTTTTTCAAAAGCATTGCATTTTAAAAGTTGGTGTGCTGCCATTCGCCAAGGGGTCAAAAAAAGACGGAAAAAAAGTCGGTGATATGATCCCATGGATCAAAGTAAAGAATTGTGTGGGCCTATAAATTTGATAGGGTGATATAATATCTTGTAAATGGTATTTGGTATTGAGAAAATATATACACTTAAATGAAAAATCATATCAACTTGTTGGTAAGAGCAGCAGAATTCTCATTTTTCAAATAATCTAGCTAGGGTTTTAATTTCTAATTTGTTTATGAAGTAATTTTTTTGGGTCAATGTACGAAGTAAATTTAGTGGAGAGAAGTTCATCATTTTCCCCTTCATATTTCGAAGGACATTAACTTTTATTGATGGTGCTAGCAGTAAATATTTATGTTTGCTGGTATAGCTTATGCAGGCCAAAAAATCATTGATTTTTAGGGGTTCAACTTGATCATAGTTTTAAGTTCCTCTAGCTATGGCCAACTTCTTTGTTTGCAAACGGTCACTGTTACTTTTTAATATTCTTATAGTTATTGTTGTCAAACTCACAAATTGATTCGTCAATTTTTTTCTTTTTCTTTTTAATGTTTTTAACTTTCAAAATCATATCTACTCGTTTTTTAACTCATGTTAGTTGCAGACTCAACTAAACTTGTATGTGAGTTGGTCAAACTTGGTGAACTCGCTGATTTTCGAGTGAGTCAAATATGTACCAAATAGAACTCCGTTCTCCCTCCCCCCCCCCCCAAAAAACAGATCTTAGGTTCAATTGTTTATAAGTAGAGAAAGTTGTTGATTTATGGAAGAACTTTATACACATTTCATCTGACCCTAATTGGATACTAATTAATAAGCTGAAGTTTAACATAGCTTTTGAAAGTCAGTTGACATATTCAAAAAGAAATATTTATTCAATTGTTTTAAGACTAAAATGTATAGAAACTAAAATTTTAACACAACACAATATCAGAGTGAATTGTGGGAAACAATGAAATTTTGAAGTGAATAATGTAAGTATGGTCAAGTTGCAAAACCGTGTCCGTGTGGTCCAAGTCAGTACTAAAGTGGCTCACCCGTACCCAAAAAAAAAAAAAAAACTTTGGTCGAAGAATCATCAAATTAACATAAAAAATAATATACTAACAAATATTCCTTTACAAATCTTCATGATATGTATATATATTCTAAGCAATCCCCGTCATTGCTGTACAATTTAATGTACCCACCAGCATATATAGGACCCGTCCCACCTTATTGGAAATATCTCTTCTCATTCATATTCTCTTCACCATTTGTGATGTGGACACTAAATTTTATATATGACCGTTAACAATTTAAATGATGACTTCATATATAATAAAATAATCGCCTTTGTTGTTCTTTTTGTTTTTGTAGCTATGCATACTTAAGAATTATTATCAATTTTTTGTTAGAATATTAATTGGATAAAAATATATATTTTAATTTGAAGTATTGTTAATAATGAAAATCTCTTAATTTGATCCGTCAAATATACAACACAAGGCAAATAGATTCAAGGTGGGTCACTTATGGAAAATAGAAAGAATGTAAGTAAGTTGCATTGTTAATTGATAATTCGACTTGTATATATATAATATTATAATTTTTTCTTAACCACATCATTTTTTCCTGATTTTTATCATCTTATTAAAATAACCAAGTTTTGAAGATTTACGTAAAATATTATCAGAAAACAGGAATCTCCAAGTTTATGAGCAAGAAAAGTTGTCCATCTCGTGTATCTCCAACTTTATAGGCTGGTCCTAGAACTTTTGCAAAAGAATATAGAGATCGAGCTTTTGAAGGAATATATTCTTCATATAAAAACTTCTTTTTGGGTTCACACCAAGACAAGTGGGCTTTAATTTTATACCTCTATTTTATATATTGTACAAATTTCTTGGAAGAAAAAATGATTTGTGACCAATCGTAGTGTGTTTCTTTAAACAAAAAATTATAGATAAATTGGGTCCTAGAAGCTTACTAGAATCAAGATATGCCTCCAAACTTAGAGAGCCTCTTACAACGGTATTTACAAATCGCCCACATTACAAAAAAAAAAAAAGTATTTTAGTTATTGGGTTAAGAAGTATTTTTATTCATGAACTTTTTTTTAACACACATGGTTACCATATCTGTTTGGTATAAGGGAAATGAAGGGGAAGGGAGAAGAGAAAAAATTTTAATGAGCTTAATTTTAAAAAATTAAAGAAATGGGGTTAAAAGTTTTTAATTATTTTTTATTACTCTTTTATCTTACATCTTCTGTTTGTTAAAATTTTAAAACCCAATTCCCTTTTTTTTTTTTAAATTGAGCTCATTACGATTTTTTTGTCCCTCCCCTTTCCTCCATTTTCCTCGTACCAAACATAGGATTAGGGTGAGGTAGTATCACCCTTGAGTATGAAAAAAGTTTCAATAAGTGGATTGTTACTTTCTATCAAACATATGTTATTTTGATAATTAATTGATAGAAAAAAATTACATAAATGATCCGGTGCAAAAGATCAAAACACAATGCATTTCATGTGATATAATTGAAAAGGTGATTAAATGTCAAAATTGATTCAATACATAATCCATATCATAACACCTGGACTTTAAATGTTCATAATTTTTTCAAGATTAAGGTGGAAATTTGTCCCAAAAGTTTTTACTTAGGAATTCTTAATGCCTGAAAGGATTTTTTGGTACAAATTTGTTCTAAAAGTTTAAAATCGTAGCAATATTATCCCTAATGTTAAAAAACTAACACTGATTGCTAAAATAATGACATTGATCTTTAACACTTTTAATAATATAGAGCAAGAAAAAACTTCCGGAGGCCCAATACTTATGAGTGAAAACTTTCGAGATAAATTTTATAATTTAAGCCTTTTTTATTTTAAACTCCATTATGAGTAAAAAGAATAACAACTTCGAGAAGTTAATGGACTTAGCCTTCAAATAAGATAAACTTCATTTTAAAACTTTTTCAAACCTGTGATATATGATATGATAATTCACCAAAAAATATACTTCTCCGGTCTTAAATATAAGACCCTTATATTAGTGTGTATAAGGATCTTATATTTAGGATCGGAGGAGTACTATGATTTTCAAAAAACTCTATAATGCATATCTAAATGACATAATTTAATATAAAGATTATAACCTAAAGATTATACCTTAACATAGTTAGTTAGGAATTCTTAGAGCCTCTTAAAGTGAATACGACCCGAATTATAGGTTATATTGCATTAATTTGATTTATGTTGAAGTGGACCTAAGGCAACTAACAGTTCATTCTTTGATGTCCCCAATGGATTATAAAGTTTTCTAGCTAATTAAACAAACTTTCTTGACTAGTGGTTTTTATTAAAGATAATTTTGACATCTTATAATAAATATTCCCACTAATTTTTTTATAAGAAACAGCTACCACATAAAGCTTGTTACCTATTTATAAAAGACATTCTCAAATTTTTTCTGCTAATTTTTTATTTTGTTCTTATTTAATTACTCATTGTAATATTAATATATTTATTATCGCACTGTCCCAAGCATTCTCTCCACCACACATACATTATCTCTTTTCCACAATCCTTTCATGTTAACACTCCCTCTGGTCGTTATTGCAAGAAACTGCTAACTAATTCACACGTATCAATAAAAATAGTTAGATGCATTAAATTTGTCATAAATTTCATGTCATTTCTAATATTACCCTAATTAACTACACTAAATTTTAACATCATGTTAATTTCTACTCTCTTATTACCCTTATTAGATATGGGCATATATGGGGAAAAAAACATTTAATGCCCATTGAAACTATCATAGGGTCTTATAAAAAGGATAAAAAATTTCTTCTAAAAGGACTCTTATAATAAGGACTAGAGGGAGTAATTTATTTATTCTTTTTAGTATTGTGCTCTCTCTCCCCATGAATATAATAAAGGAATTTTAAGGAAAAAAGTTACAGTTTTTATACATTTACGTTTATGATTAATTGTAACCAACTTTTTGATCAACTTGATTCCGTTAATTGTTTCTTATGGAAAGAAATGAAGGAAGTAACTTGATTTTAACTAATTTTCTTAATTTACATAAAATTACTAACAAGTGCTGATAAATAGAAGATTATCATGCATGCATGGCAAGTGAGAAATGCTTATGGTTATGATAGGAATGTAGCACCTTATGAAAACAAAGGCAAGATGAAAAAAAAAATTATACAAAAAAATTTAGATGAGTTGAATTGTGGGGCCTCACCTGAGCTAAGGCATGCCTCTAGGCTCTAGAAAAGTTTACAGCAATACTTACAGATCAACTACCAACATAGTCTTCACATTGACAGTAGGATTCGAACTCACGATCTTGTAGATTATGGGTTGACTTTTTACCAGTTGAACTAATTTTTGTTGGCAAGGCAAGATGAAAATTGAAAACAAATGATAAGAGACAACATCAACAAACAATGACAAGGTGGATAAAGTTCAGAAAGACAAGATAGATAAGCCCACGACTACAAAAATAAAAATAAAAAAAATAAAAAATTAGACAAAAGCATTTAGTTAAAATGAAAATGACCAAAAGGAAGTGCTGTCATTTTAAATAGGTGGAAAAGCTATGTTATCCGCCATGATCCTTGCATTACAATGGCTACAGATAATCCAAGGCAGATTACTAATTGGCAGCCGCCTACTCCTCACTGGATAAAAGTCAATGTAGATGGTTCTATGTCTATTAATGGGAATCACCCTGGCTGTGGTGGTGTCTTAAGAAACCATGATGGTCTTTGGATTGCTGGGTTCAAACAAAGTCTTGGAATGTGTAGTGCTCTCGAAGTTGAAGAATGGGCAGTTTTCAAAGGCCTTACTTTGGCCTGAGATACGGGTTTCAGGAAAATTATTCTTGAATCTAACTCTAAGAAGTTAATTGACATGATATTAGCTGAATTTACTGAATCTACTTGTAGCTTGGTCCTCATTCATATAATGAATCTGATTAAGCTTAACTGGGAAGAGCAATTGAAGCATGTATCTAGAGATCAAAATGTGGTTGCAGATGCTTTAGCGGAAGAACTACTACTGCTATTCTGAATGAGTGTCCGCCTCATCATGGGATCTTGGTTGATAAAGAGATGTTGAGATTTAATCCCCCTCTTATTTAATTTTTTAGTTTAGGCTTTGGCCTTCTTTTGTACCAAAAAAAAAGAAAAAAAAGAAGAAGGAATGAACATCTTATTTAAATGAAGATGCTCAAATATAACAATAAAATAAGATTCTTTTCACTCTACGTACAACGCGAGCATACGACTCGTCCGACCTTGCATAAGGTGTAAAAGCATGTACGATTTTTTTTTAATGGAATGCATGAATTTTTAAAAATGGGACAAAAATACTAAGTCTTTTTTTTTTTGAGCTGAAAAAAAAAAATACTAAGTCTGTTAAATCCAACAAATATGTGTTACTTTTTCCTTCTGTGGGGCCCACTTTGTCAGCTTTTGACCTCCTCTTATGATCAACTCTCCCCTCTCCTCTCTCCTTCTTCTCTCTTGCCCTTTTGGCCTTCATTTTTTTAATTGTTTTAACTTTTAAAAACTTATTTATTTAAAGGAATATTTGAATAAAATAAAAAAACTTATAATTATTTTTTTATAAAAATTAATGTAAAAGGTGATAAAAATACATTCTTTTCCATTTACAAAGTCTGGAAAAAAATCTGTCTTTTTTACTTAATTTATTCACTATTTAAAACATACAAATAAGAAATTCACTTGGTAATCCTATCAGAAAAATTTATAATATATTAAAGGGTTTACGGAAAGTATCTATACTTAACATCTACAATTCGTAAGATGAGAATAGTTCTGTTTTGGAAAAATTGCAAGTAAAGATCTTGAGGAATATAAAATTATGATTTGAGTTTTTAGATTCAAAAAATTGCTGACAGGGATGGGGTTTTAAATATAAATTACAAAATATTAAAAAGCCAAATTACATTCCTCTTACTTAGAATACCTAACCTGTTATTTGAAATACTTAATTTGTAATTTTTAATATTGTACTTGTTATTTAATAGTATAAACTTATTTTTTTGGAATACTTAATTTATAATTTTCAATATTTTACATGTTATTCCCAATATTTCACTGTTATTCAACGTGAAAACAACTTGGTCTTTTACACAGTGTTTGCTAATTCATATTTAAGATCTGGTACCTGAAAGTAATTTTTTAAATTCAAGAACTCAAATCGTAATTTTATATTTTATAGGGTCTTCATTTGTGATTATTTTCCCTTTTTCTTATGAAAATATTCTAGAAATTTATAATATGGTTACCTTCATAAAATTTAAAATTCCAAAATATTAACTCACTTGGTATCTATGGTTACCGAAATCAATAACATAAATAAAAGGTTTTGTTTGAAGGGAATAGATCATTTTTCAAGATATGTAGGTGTCAACGATAGAATTTTAGTAATTATAAATTTCAATAATGATAAATTTTTCATTAAAAAAACCAATCTATTCCCTTTTATGACTTGCAGGTATTATCAATAGACACTTTTGATAAAGTTAACTTTTTGTTATACAACTAAAGAAAGAGCAGAGAAAAAGAGAAGAGAATTAGAGAGAAGAGAATATAAAGGTATTTCTCATTCTATTTAAAACACTAAATACTTAATACATACCTTCTATATATATGCATAACTTTATAACTTCAGTAGAATGTACATATTACATAATAATAGAAGATGATTGTGGAATCATGAAGATAAGATAAGATATTACATATAATAGGAGAGATATGGGCATTCACACAGATATTATTACATTTATAACACTCTCCCTTGAATATCCATTATATGAATGTACCTCATTAAAAAAAACTTCAACTAAGAAAAATCCTGTGGGATAAAAATCTAATAGAAGAAAAAGAGTACATCATTCATTGATATACTATACAATGCTACCTCATTAAAAACCTTGTCAGGAAAACACAGTAGGACAAAACCATAGACAAGAGAGAAAAAAAGTATAGCATGCATCAATTTCCCATCTTAGCAACATCAACTGACATCTTTAAGCCTATAGTCTAATATAATGAATAAGCCTCTTAAATATTATTTTTAGGAAAATATGAACGATATTAATTTTACAATCTTTTGAAAATCATGAGACAAATACTCTGTTTGTGGTCTATCGACATATGGATCATATTGTGATCTCTTGACATGAGGATCACACAAGAATCCTTCATCTTCATAGCTAGTAAAATTACTCCTAGTTACATTCAGATGAAACAATATGACATCTATAGTACCCTTAAAATAAGGAACAATGTGCTTAACTTCATTCCAATGTCTATATCATGCTAATTAGCAAATGATATATCAGGTTGTATGTGCATGACTAACTAGATATATAAGTGCTTTAATGGTACTAAGATATGATATTTCTGGACTAAGTATTTATTCATCATCTTCGCTAGATCTAAATGGATCTTTAATCCACATTTAAAGATCTTACAACTACTGTAGCACAAGATGGATATGATCTATCCATATAAAAGTGCTGTAAGACCTTTCTTGTATATGTTTCTTAATCCATATTCTAGTTTGTAATCCAAAGCAACCTTTTCTTCTTCTCAAGCCTTTCATTTCAAATTCTTTCTCCAAGTAATTTGTAGCTTTTGAAACCTCTTTAGAAGTTTCGGTGCTATCAACATAAATAGCATTGATAAAAAACTCATTTTCGAATCTTTCACACATAGGCAATTAGAAATACTTTTTTCATTATTCCTTTAAATTGATATTTACTGAGTCGGTCATGCCACACCCATATAGAGACTTATTTAACTTAATTGAATAGTATTCTTGAGAACATAATTGTATGCTTCTAGAAATACGAACCCTTCAAGGACTTTCATATACTGTGATCTAAATATATTCATGTATTGGATCATTTGAATTCACACAAGAATTTGAATTCTTTTGGGATTCAGATATAATTTCATTATATAGTGAGTCATAAGTTATAGTTATATATTCCTAAGACACATATGAAAATTTTTCATTTATTGCTAAACTGCCAGATTGATAAGACATGCAATTCAATCTACCATGAGACTTTATTTCTTTTTTCTGGTATAAATGCCCATTTACATGATACTAACATTACACTTTAGGTGCTCGATACACAAATTCATGTTATAATGTTGCATGTTACATCTTTTGCTTTCTGTGGGTCAACCATATTTCTATCTGTATCTCATGACAGATTTGTATATAATTAAGATCCTCATTTGATCATGTGATATTATTACCAAGCTTATTGTCTACAATTCTATTATTTCTAGGTTCCCTTATCTTTTATGACATAACATATCTAAATCTCTTTATTGCTTTCAAGTATTTGAGTCTCTTTGGGGATTAAATAGTTATGTTTTTAACTTCTTTTGTAATTCTTGCCTTCTATGTATAATCATCTTGATTATTTGCTTCTTCTTTTTTTTTTGGAGCTGATCATTCTCCCATGTTTCAGGCATGCCTTATTTTTATTTGTAATGATAGGAGCCTTTTTAGTTGGAATATGAGAATTAAGAATTCTTATGTAGGTCAATAATTGCATATGGCATATATTTAACAATATTCTATTAATGCAATATTTTATGAACTTCTAGTTCACACTACTATATTTGAGGATCTACATTTAATAATAAAAATGCATTGCATGTATTCTTTTTTTTAGCTACTCATTTTCTCCTCCTTCATGTTGAAAACATGCAGAAGAAGTCTCCTAAATCTATAAATTTCCTTTAAAAACATTCTTTTATTTTAAGTAGGGACAAACAAGAAGAAATAGGTTCTTATCTAATTTTGGTCCCAAGGTTTTTTAAGTACAAGTGAATGCTTGGGGCGGGATTGAACCCAAATGTTTGTGCCACAAAGTGCAACATCAAAGCCATTCAGCCAAGAGGATGTTGGCATCCCAACTTTCTTTTAATATCTATCTATATGCATTATGTGGTGAAATAAATGATATTGCACATTCTACGATAGAAAATGTTTGGCTCTTGACCAAAAGCCAATTATAATGGGAGAGTTCATAATACATTGTTGGCTTGATGCATTTATGTGTGGAAATATGTAAAACCAATTATCCCAACACTAAAATGGGAATTTTGTTCTCACAAGCTTTGATCTAAATACTTATAAAGGCTTTCACTAAGCATACAATCATCAACCATGTGAGGAACAATCACCACCGATTTCAAAGAGAATCACATCAGTTGCATAATCAAGAACACTCCATATAATTATTTGAACATATTTGCAAACTTCAAGTTGCAAGGCTATTTTATAGATGCATCTTTTAATCAGAAGGTATTAATTTAGTCCACATGGTGTCTAAATGGGCCCATGTATAAACTTAATACATTGTAAATATGCACAAATATGATTTCTAGAATAGATAGTGATGTTCTCTTATTTAAGTCTTTTTTAGAATAAGCGGTACATAAAATTCTTGAATTATATACTATTTATAAAGAATATTTTGGTTTTTCGATACATGTCAATGTTAATGCACATTCTTCATGATATTTGCATTATTATGATCCAGGATGATTTAACCAGTCATGCCAAATTATATGCATAAACTGCTACTTTATTGTAAAATTATTCTCAATTATTGGTAAACTTCTTATTACTATGTCATATTATTTATTTTTCGCTTTAATATTTCACAAGGAATATATTCTTAATCATGGATTTTATCTTTTAGATGATAAATCATGATATAGCTCTTTTAGAGCCTTATTTTTCATCTTATGCACTCAGGAAGGGTCAAACATCACTAACTCTTCTAGAGCCATTTCCAAAAGGAATATGAAATATAGATGGTATAAATATCAATGATAACAAATTCCATCTAATATGATTCACACTTGTATTCTAACAATCTTCCCTTCAAGTGTGAGTTATATAAACACACTTTTCTTATTTATGTATTTCAAATAGAGTAAATAGCATATAGTAAACTAATAACATATCTTTAACTCAGGAATCTAAGTTCTTCCTAGTTCAAATATAATTATAGATTTTAATCCAATTGAGCTACCAGCTCAAGACCCTTTGATGAACAAATGTTTTGTTATATATATGTTTGTGAGTCATAATTTTTATTATCAATTCCTTTTCTGCCCACAAAGAACGGGAGAACTACATTAGTTATTCAAGAACTATATCGATCTTGTTATCAGTTCTACAGGGACTATATCAATTTTTTGTTATTAGTTCTTCTAGAACTATATCAATTTTTTGGTTACATATAGTTCTTCAAAACATGCTATCTATAGTTTTTAGGAACTAACATATATTATTATTTCACTATATGATATAATTCATTTCTTGTGATGCTTTTTCAAAATATGAAGTATTTTTTTTCACAACATACATATTTTCTAAATATTTCATTATTCAAATGTATTACTCCTTTGTATATATTATGTGTCACTTCAAAACTTATTCATAAATTTATAAATTCAACAAAAATTTGAAAATATTTATAAGAACTAAAATCAAACTACATAATTACAAAGTTTTGAATCAAAAGCCTTTAGGGTTTATAAGTCATTAGTCTCTAAGACTCTATATAGTAAATATACTTTTCAGAGATGATCTATTTCATTCAATATTTAAACCATAAGCCTTCAAGGGGCTTTAATATTTATAATCAAGTCATCAAAGTGTCACATGTTATTCTTTTTATATCATTCAATAACATGAATAAAATGATTACTAGCCATTTAATAGCATAAAATTATAATATTAATATATATCAAATTGAATGTCAAGAATATATAAGAATAAGATATTTGAATTATTAGTCTTCTAGGTTACATTATTCAAATATGAATCTTTATTGCAAAGCCACATTTCCTCTCAATAAATTAATGTTACATGGAATTAATGTAGCTGCTAGCTAATTACTTCATGTAATGGACAAGGATCTCATCAACAAGCATAACAATTCATTCTTTACTATATAGTCAACAGTTTCTTATAATAAAATATATTTGAGCCATTAGCCTTTTGGGCTACATTATTTGTAATTTCCAAAAAAAATTGTAATTATCATAATTTTTTTTATAAACAAACCATATAACGATTCTTCTTAGAATCAAAACTATATGGCTTTTGGCCATTTAATAAGATAAAAAAATTAAAGAAACATTACTTCTAGACATTTAATTTCAAAATAGAAAATCAAAGATATGTGGCTTCTAGCCATAAGTTAAAAAGTCAAAGTTATATGGCCTCTAGTTTTTTAATAAGATAAAGAAAGATCAAATATATATAACTTCTAGTCATAAGATAGAAAATTAAAGTTATATAACTTCTAGCCATTTTATAAGATAAAGAAAAGTCAAATATACCTGGCTTCTGACTATGGGATAGAAAATCATATTGATATGACTTTTGGTTATTTAATAAGATTAAAAATCCAATATATATGGCTTCAAGCCATTTAATAAAATAGAGAATCAACTATATATGTATATGACTTCTGGCCATAAGATAGAAAATCAAAGTTGTACGGCTTTTAGCCATAATATAGAAAATTAAAACTATATGGCTTCTAGCCATTTGATCTAAAAAGATGGAAAATCAGTTACGTGGCTTTTGGTCATTTAATCTTAAGGTGAAAAATTAGAGTTATATGACTTTTGACCATTTAACTTTATATGGTAACCTTTTGAGGAGACTACAAGTATTGATTCGAACTTCATATTCCATTGAATAGTGACTTAGGTCACCAAGGAACAAAAGAAAAAAAAATCATCCCATCACAATTAGTTCAAAAGGTATAATATCCATATCAAAATTAAATTTTAGTGCTAAAATATAAATATCCATATCAAAATTAAATTTTAGTGCTAAAATATAAAGCAAAATCTCCAATCTTAACCATAAAACCCAATGTACAAAACAGTGGTGAAAGATCTTTTCAATTCCATATAATGGATTCGATTATCTTAGAAGATTGATTACACATATAAATACTTTGAAACACTATTTATATAATACTCGAGATATTTTTATTTGAATAGAGCAAATGATGCTCTAGAAAAAAATCATAAAGGTGATGTTCTAAAGTTATGCTGAGAATCAAGGTATATCATGCATACTTTGGTTAGAGCATCGTGCTGATAACATGTTATAAAACTAAAACAAGAGTAGAGGAGAGGAGAAGAGAATATAAGAGCATTTCACAATATGCTTTCTATTTATAAGCATAACTTTACAACTTCAACAGAATATACAAATTACATAATAATAGAAGATAATTGTGGGATGATAAAGATAAAATATGATATTGAAGATAATAGGGGAGATATAGACATCCACACAGATATTATTATATTCTAACACCTTTTAGTATATTATGAATTTTTCTTATATCTTATTTATACATTTTAAATAGTAAATAAATTAAACAAAAAAAAGACTTAATTTTCTATTTATATTTGAGATTTCGAATTTTATAAATAGAAAAGAATGTATTTTTTTTATTAACTTTCACATTACTTTAAAAATAATTAATTATAAAATTTATTTTCCAAATTAAAAAGATTATAAAGACAAAAATGCCCCTTGTCAACTGACGATAGATGCTTTTTTTTTTAATTTAAAAGGTGTGAGAATTAAAATGACTGTATCAATTTTTATATTTTAATGACATAAGCTTGTTATTCAAAAAATGCTCGTAGTTTTTTTTTTCCCAAGAAAAAATGACAAAAAAAAACATGGAATATGCATACAAAATCCCAAAAAAAGTGTGCTGGAAATTAATAAATTTCTATAAAAAAAATCTCAAAGTGGGATTTTAAAATTTAAGCAAAAGGCAAATGTACGCCCATTTATGAAAAAACACACAGGTGAAAAACCCCTCACCGGAGGGGAATTTTTTTGGTAAGTGGTGTGTCAAAATTTGATCTCCCAACTACTTGCATCCTAAAATTTAAAGATGACCATAGAGCTAGCAAACTTTTTTCTGAACGGAACTCTTTTACTTTAATTGCAGGTCATTCAAAATATTTACACTTGTATTAATTATATTTTATTAGATATTAATAATTTTGTTTAGTAAGTAACAAGGCCCTATTCACAACATTTAAAATAGTATTGATTTGACTTCATTAAATAATAACATTTAACAATTTTGGTTTAGTAAATAACAAGGCCTCCTAACCAGGGCTTAGCAAGATTTCCAAATAATAATTATAATATGTGCGCTTAAACAAGGGTTATTGTCAGAAGATCAAAATGTCCTTCAATAATGGCTTTGACAAGTAGTTAAAATAATAAGGGAAAGGTACATGCAGGTCCTACTAAGGAGTAGAATTTATTCATCCAAAGTCCCTAAAAATCGTTAAATTATTCCTAAGTCTCCAAGAACCTAAGGACGAAACATTACCCTCATAGATTAAAAAGAAAAAGATATGAGAATGGGGCTCACTTCACATGTTTTTTGCTACTGCATGGGAAAGAGAGGATTGACAAAGAAGGAAGTGAGCTCTATAGCCATTTTCATTATCTCCGTTATTCGACGTAAGCTATCTCTTTGCTTCATCTTCTTTGTAGTTCTTATTATTAGCAATATTTTGCTTGTTTGAACTCACAGTCCTTGAAAGTATAATATTGGTTTAAAAGCTTATTGGGAGTGTGTGTGTGTGTGTTTAGGATATGATTCAATTTCCTTGAACCATTAAGGGTGGCTTATTTAATCATATGTGGTTTTAATCATGTTAGGTATAGTTTCATGATTTGTGACTAGGGTTATAAAATGATGCTCTGTTTTTGCTGAAAATGAATGAATATAAAAAGTTTTTGTTGTCATAACCCTTGTTATGTGATGGTCCAATGTGTTGTTAATAGCAACATCGAATGTTGTCATTGTAACTAGATGACTTGTCAATGACAAATGTTTGTGATAGGTTGATATGAAGGATGGCAAGTTCATGTAGGAAACATCTGTTCAATTATCTCCATATAGGAAAACAATTTATTAATGGTGTAGAAGGTAAAATTCAATATGTTAGAGGTGCTATGAGAACAAAAATGATTAAGGAAGGCACAACATATAAAGAATTTAGAGCAATGATAGCATCAACATAAATGTCAGAGTCAACCATAGCATATTTGTAGCAGTTTCTTTTTTTTAACAGCTACAAATTCTTTGATTAGTAGTGGTTATTTGAAACCGCTACAAACTAATTGCTACAAAACACTTTTTTTTTTTTTTGCAGCGATAGAATGGTTATGAAATTCACAGTAACCTTTGATAAATATACATCTGTGGATCTTGTAGATGATGGACCTTATAGATGATGGAGGAGTGGAACATTTAATTAACTTTAATGGAGAAAGTGGTCATGTATATATAGAAAATGGAAATGGAAATTCACAACCAAGAAGGGATAGTTTGATAGAAGAATAACATGTTTGAGTTATATTTATTTATTTTGGTTTTGAATTAATATTTTCCATTGTCAATTTTTCTGTTTAAGTTGTTATTTAAGTGGTCGAAGGTTGTCATTAACAACCCCATGACTTGTCCTGTTATGTAGGATGTAAGACTTATTTAGAGGCGCAGATACATTGTCTATGTCTCCATCTAATGTGTTGAATGAAGACTTACTATCATTGTCAACAGACACTACCTAACTTGTCAATAGCTTCTTATTGGGTTGTTAATCCATACCATTGAACTTCTTAATGGCTGTCTGCAACAAAAGTTTGCTATAATTCTATTGGCTCTAGTTAAAATTATTAGTGGCTTTCAACAGTTTCTTGTCACACCTCTTTTTACAACCCATTATACGTCAATTGAAACCATTGTAACGTGTTTCGCAACGTTTCCAGATGAAAATTTTCAATTTTAAAATTTTACCTTTAACTCTGTCCCTATACTGTTCATCTGAAAATGGGCGAACTTTGAAAATTCATAACTAATTCTAAAAAAATTGAAACAAGGTGATTCTAATTTTCACACGAAGCTTGCTAAGAGTTCTATGGAGGAAAAATATTTATTAGACTCAATTCCATCCAGAAAAGCACCAGAAAATTCAATAAGGTCAATTTTCTAATTTTCAGTATTTTTGCCCAATTTTGGAAGGGCATAACTCTTAGCATAAAACTCCAAATTTGATGGTTTACCACTTGATTTAAAATTAAAAATGAGATCTATAAGCTTGTAAAATTTCATGCCCAAATTCCAACAATTTCTTATTATTTCATGTGCTACAAGAATAGCACTATTTAGGGAGATTTTATCTCATAATGCCACTTTCTTTAATTTATCTCCCGTTTTCCTTTTTCCTACGTTCTTTTAACATTTTACCATTCATAATTGTAGCATTTGAGCATGTCATACAAACATAAATTACATCATATTATCATCTATAATCCATTACAAATTTGACATAACGTTGGATAATACATCACATAATATTCCAAAACAATATGACATTCACAAAACTCTTCTATCCCAATACCAATTCCTTGCCTTCATCCATGGATGAGCCATTTCCTATTTGAGGCATAATCAACATGGGGGTCTTATATTGAGGAAATAGGAAATGGCTCATCCATGGATGAATTATAATTATCATGCAAATAAAGCAAGTTATCATGTGACATGTTATCATACTTCAAGGCATAATCAACCACATAAAATCATGCTTAGTGCCATGCTAAAAGAGGAACATCAACACTTCCACAATGACATAACTCAATGCATTTGGCCCAAACATAAACCAATGTTATTCAACCAATCCATGCCACAACATAAGTTCCTCCATCCAAGTAAACAACAAATCACATTAAACAAGCAAGATTAACAATCCAATCATAATTTAAAGCTACTTTTTTAATACTTGTCCAATTGGTTACTTCAAGAACAAAGCTTCCTCTTGGTTTCTCCTCACAATGCCTATTAAATCAAGTATAAACATAGGTCACATTAATCACTAAACACCTAATTACAATTCTTAAACTTTAACTCAACAATTTCCCCTTTTTTCTTTGATTTTTAACAAAATGATTCCTCTTTTAGAATTAATAACCTCATGACCCAATTTTACACAATTTTTCATGAGGAATCCAATGATGTAATCAGATTTTTGAAATTCAAACTCCTCTCCTATGAACAGTGACTAGCCGAATAGGGGGTATTTATTTCCAAAAATTCTATTTTTGATTCCAATGATTTTAAACACTTTCCAACAACATATCCCTACACAAAAATATGTTTTAAAGCCATTGGAATCATCAAATCAAGCTAAAACAATTAGCTCCTACATGAACAGTAGCTGGCCGAAATTCCTCCCCTTAACCCTAACTTTGATTTCATCCAAAAATCAATCCATACACCACTTAATCTTCCTTATTCCACTTGATTATTAATTTTTCTATCCTTCCCTAAGCATCACATAGTTGGACCGAAATTTACAGCATTTTCCCATGATTTTCCAAGCCAAAATCCTAATCCAATTAATGTAAAACTTAAGGATAATGATGCTTAAACATAAATTAATGTTTTCTTGGTAAAATTTAGATGATTCCTTGCCTAAGACACTCAAGAATTCTGAAGAAGCAAGGCTGGAGCTACAGTGACAGAGTCTCCCCTTATTTTTCCAATTTTTTCAACATTTATTTGTATTTTCTAAGGGGGTATTTATAGAAAAATTAAGCTGCCTCACCCTTTGATTTTGGATGACCAAATGGAAAAAAAATAGGGTGAGTTGGCAGCCATCAAGTGCCTCAAACCTTCAGATCTCATCATGTGGCTTTTCTCTAGATTTTTCCACACAATTATCCCTTAATTTTACATTTTATTTAATAAAAATAGAGAGACCTAGAAACTGCACGAAATTGGGCTCTTATTGGACTCAATGTGGGCCCCACAAAAATTTTGGACTGGTCCAAAAAGATAGCCCACAAACCAAATCACTATCTCAAACCAATTTAAAACTTTATCAGTTACTATTTACTACTAACCTTCCATAATTTTTTTAAAACTCTAAAAATTTATTTCTCTCCATGATAATTCACCTTTTAATATGAGAATATGATCTGAAAATTTTCAGAAATTTTTGCCACCTCTAGGTATTTATTTTGAATTTTCTCTGATTAGGCCTTTATCAGTAAATCTGAGGGAAAATAAATCCCCTAAAATTAATTCCTGAGCTTCCAAGATGTAAAAATAATTTTATAAATTCAAATAAATATTTAGATGAATTATCCATCTTTCTCCCAATTTTATTGAGGCCTCCAACTACTTAAAATAATTATTTTCCTTCAAATTTCTAATAATTTCTTGAAAAACCTTTATTTACGGGAAATTCCGTAATAATTTGCTTTCACCGAAATTTCATATTTCGGGCCTCAACTAAATTTCTAAAACTTCCAATTTATACTTCTCCTATTTTTCAGGAATTTTCTAGACTTTTTCTTAAATTTTTCTGTTTTGCCCTTCCTAAAGCGATCATTACGAAAATGTCAATCCGGATCTTTTCGGGGTTTCACATTAAAAGTTGTTTCATCTCTCCGTCTAGTTCTTATATTAACCCTCATCTCACTTTTCAATCCCTTATAGCTAGGTGAAGATTTTTGGAATGTGACATTTTCCAATTTAGCATTTAAGTTGTTATATGATATTATTTTGTTATAATTTGATTTTATGTAGAGGTTATGTAATCCTATAAAGTTAGTCGTCCATAGACACTTCCTAACTTGTCAACATATTCTCATTGGTTTGTTAATACACGCTGTTGAGGTTATCAATCTGTCATAAGTAGGGGTTATGATAGCAAAATCTGTTGACCAACGCTGTTAAACTACAAAATATTATCAAATAATTGCATGGTAGAAACATCGAGCATATATAGTATTTTGCAGTTTGAACAATGATTGCACCTTAATTTTAATTATTTGACAATATAATGACAGCTCAATATGAAATTAATATGTATTGACATCATTTAGTGGTTAAGAAGGTTTTTTTATGCGGTTCATGTGTTTTCTTTACAATGCAATTTTTCTTCAATACCCCTATGATTTTCAAAAAATAATGAAGTCAATCATAAGTATCCAATTAATCTTGAAATTAAAATAATAAAGATTTTATCAAATTAAAATAATAATTTTTTAATTACATTTGACATTTTAGATTTAACGAATTTAAAATAATAATGAATTTCCTAAGATTTGTAAAATGAAGAAACTAAACGAAGACTTCATAAAAGTTTTAAAAAAATATGCCAAGTGAGATGAGATAATGGGTATATATCAATTTTCTCTGCTAATGCGATTGACAACCTTAGCGATGTGCATTAACAATCCATTGGGAATCTATTGACAAGTTAGAAAGTGTCCGTTGACAACTGATTTTATAGGATTGCATAATGTCCACGTAAGATCAAATTATAACCAAATAGTATAACAACTTAAACACTAAAATGAAAAGCTATTGAAAGCCACTAATAACTTTAACTAAAGTCAATAGGATTATAGCAAACTTTTGTTCCAGACAGCCATTAAAAAGTTCAACGGCGTGGATTAATAATCTACTGGGAAGGTGTTGACAAGTTAGATAGTGTCTGCTGATAACTGACTTTATAGGATAACATAACTTCCATATAAGATCAAATTATAACCAAGTGTGAAGAAAGCATGCAAGACTAAAAGTGGACGTAATGATGGCTTTATGTCAGTAATTGAATTCAGATGGACACTGACAACCTCCACATCGTGTGATGACAAGTCTATAGCAACCTATTGACAAGTACAACAAAATAGAAACATGGCATTATATCAAATTAGTTCCACATTTCATTTACCACTTCATATATACCTATAATATGGTTAGACAACAAAACATACAAGTTGTATGTCTACCTAATAACACCTTAACTTGAAGCATGTATAATGGCATTTACAAAAAAAAAAATTACTGTCACATGCATTCACCAAAAAAAAAAAACATAAAGAAGCCACCAATAAAGCTCAACTTAGATTGGAGTTCTTGCAAGTCTTTATAGTATGGCCTGGCTTATGGCATGTTCCATAATGGTTTTGAAATTGAGATTCAATCCTCCTATATGGAGGTAATAGAACAAATACTTCCCACTTGAACTTGTCATCTTTTATATTAACCTATCACAAACACTTGTTATTGACAAGTCATCCAGTTACAATGAAACTGTCAATGTTTCTATTAACAACACATTTGACTATCGCATAACAAGACTTATGATAGCAAAAGCTTTTCATGTTCATTCATTTTCAGCAGAAGTAGAGCATGAAGTACTGAAAACAGAGTATCACTTTATAACCTTTACCACAAATCACGAAACTACACCTAACATGATTAAGACCATATATGATTAAAATGGGTCACCTTTGATGGTTCAAGAGAGTTGAATCATATCCTAAATACACACACACCCACACCCACACCCAATCAACTTTCAAACCAACATTATACTTTCAAGGACTATGAGTTCAAACAAGCCAAATGTTACTAGTGATGAGACCTATAGAGAGAATGAAGCAAAGAGATAGCTTGTGTGAAATAATGGAGATAATGGAAATGGTTGTGGAGCTCATTTCCTTCTTTGTCAATCATCCCTCTCCCATGCAGCAGGAAAAAATGCACAAAGTGAACCCCATTCCTATATTTGTTTCTTTTTCAATCTATGAGGGCAAAATGATCTTTTCACAATTGTAATGTTTTGCCCTCGAGTCTCTAGGGACTTGGGAACAATTTAACAATTTTTAGGGATCTTAGATGAATAAATTTTACTCCTTAAAACTTGTGTGTAATTTTCACAAATAAGAATATTTTATTGTACCAAAAATAACAATAGTATTTTAAATTTATATTATTTAATGAAAATGTTAATATTTTAACATTTAATACTTTAAACATAATTATATTTACAAATCATATGTTACATTTTATAAATTAATCTCTCGGATTTATGAGCCAATATCATATTTGCATTGCATGTCAATATGTAAATATTCCTTCCAATTTTACAAGTCATTTCTTAAAATTTTACAGTTTATAAATTATCTTTACCTCATAAACAAAATGTGAACATTTTTACGTTATGAGGTGCTTTACAATTATTCATTTACAAGTTCTTTTTTAAAACTTACAAGTCAGATTTCAAAATTTAGATTTACTAAAAACAAAAGAAATTCAAATTTACTTATAAATATCAAATGCGAAATAGTGAATAACTCAAGAAGACTTGTGCATAATTAATGATATTTAAATTGTAAAATATTAAAGTATTAGTATTTTGATAAAAATAATTATTAAAATAAAGATGTTATTTTTTAATATTTATCAGCAACAACACAAGTTGTTAATATTTAATGAAATCTATCAATACCTGTATAAGTGCTATGAATGGGTCGCCTTGTTACTTACTAAACAAAAGATGTTAATGTCTAATAAAATCTAATCAATACATGTATAAATATTGTGAATGGTTGGCTTTGTTACTCGTTAAATGAAAATTATCAATATCTAACGAAGTCTAATCAGTACCTGCACAACTATTATGAATGGATAGCCTTGTTACTTGCTAAACGAAATTTATTGATATCTAATAAAGTCTAGTCAATGCATGTACAAATGTTGTGGACAACCTGTAATCAAAGTAAAAAAACTAACATAATTTTTTCCATTCCAATGTGAAGAAAGCTTGTTGGTTTAATAGCTATTCTTAGTTTTAGGATGCAAATTAGTGGGCATCAAATCTCACCAACACCACTTGCTAAAAAATTCCTTTACCATTTTTTTTTTTTTACAAATGGGGTATATTTATCTTTTTGCTTGAATTTTAAAATTTCATTTTGAAATTCGCTCTTTATGGGATTTGTTGTTTTCAACGTTAATGACTTAACAATGAATACTGAATAGACGCATAGTTAATAGTTTGAGTTAACTAAAAATTATAAATTCAAACAAAAAAAAAATTAAATTATCAATACGTTTAAATTAAAATCAACATATTTAAGTATAAAAATTTCGTGAGTCTTGATGTTTAACATGTTTCTTTTATGTTTTATATTGATCATATGAATAATATTAATATTGACAGATGGCAAAAAAAATAATATTAATATTGACAGAAAATGATTGATTTGTTTGCCATAAATGTGAGGATTGAGTTCAAACTATAATTAATAAGCACAAATAGACTTAACGTTCAGTCATTAGCGTTAAAT
The DNA here is from genome assembly GCF_004799145.2 of Neltuma alba. Lineage (NCBI taxonomy): Eukaryota > Viridiplantae > Streptophyta > Magnoliopsida > Fabales > Fabaceae > Neltuma > Neltuma alba. Next base: position 85,055 of record NW_021635651.1, on the reverse strand, counting down.
TGACTTGTGTGTTTCCAATATTATCATAGTTGCCCCCAAGAAAACGGAAGAAAGTGATGTGCAACCAAATGCCCTAGGATCTATGGCTTCAACTTCAAGCCTTCAATATTAATTCCGGTACAAGCCAAAGAAATCTAACTTTTGCAAAATATTAATATATTATATGAAATGTATATTATAATTATTATTTATCTGCTATTTATTGCTATAGTATTATAAGAAACTAGTTTATCTGCCATTTTGTATCAGACTATTATTTGTTTTTGGATACGTAAACATTATTTATCTTTTCACATTATGTTTTTCATCCATTGAGAAAATTAATAGTTCATGACACTTCTTCAAGGATAATGTTCCCACTGTTTTTTCAAAAAGGAAGGAAAAAAATTTCAATAATTGAATTTCACAGAATGTCATCAAAATGGACTATAGAGAGAATTTGAATTATAGTGGAATATACTTGATTACAAAAGAATTTATTTTTCAGGATACTAAAATCTACATTTACTAGTATTACTTTGTAATAACTGCTATATTTTTTCGTTACTACTTTTTATTTAGGATAAAAAGACATTTTTCACCAAAAAACTTATTTCATTTCTTTTTTTATTCTATTTCGTTTTATGTACCAAGTCAAGCTTGCTAATTACTCGCTCCCATCCCATCTATAAGGTTTAAATTTAAAGAGGGGTGTGATCCATTTTGTTATCTTCAATTTGAGTTTATCTTAACATTTAACGTGTCTTTTCATTTTTTTCTTAATTATTTATTCTTTTTTTTTTGTCACACTCTTTCTCATTATATTTGCTCATATGAATTCTTTTTCATCCTTTTTCTATTTATTATAAAGATGTATTTGGAAACAAAAGTATATTTCTCATCTATTTATTACTTTTAATTAGTTTTTTGTTATACACAAATCAGTTATTTCAAATTTATAATAAGCATAGGAGGCAGTATACTGTATAATTTTTTTTTTTAATAGAAGGCTGTTATTATATTCTTTTACGAGAAGGGTAGAAAGTGATTTATAACAATGCATTATTGCCGTGGGACTAGGGGAGAAAGTGACGCATAACCAAGTAATAGTGACGGAGATTAGAGAATGATTATAAAACTTTTAAAAAAAAAAACTGTTTAAGGATCTAAGAACTCAGAAGTACAAAACGATGAATTCGTATAAATTTTATATTATATGTATGTAAATATGTAGAAAGAAATTTTATTTCAAATATGTTATTTTTTAAATTTAAACATTTTAAGCACTACTAATATTTTTTCCCCTCTTGATCCAATTGCTCTAAGTCAATGATAATATTAATATTAAAAAACTACATGGTTTTTTTAAATTGCTAATTCTTGATAAAAATATGAAAACGTTTTGCTAATTAACCTTTACATAATATTTCAGATGCTAATTTTTAATTTAATTTTTTATTAAAAGTATTTATTTAAATTGTTTAATGTGCGCGGGTGCACATGGTTTAAAATATTTATTATCTTTGCATATGATTAACAGAATTTATAAAAAACTTTGTGCATTTTACTCTAAGTTTTTTTATTATATAATCTTGTTTGGAAAAAGCTAATTGACTAATTTGAGTAGATTAAAAAAATTAATTATGTTAGTTATTTGTAATAAATAGATCTTGTGTCTTTTTTAAAATATCCTTGCTAATTAAATGTATTGGCCAGAACTATCATTATTATAAGAACTACTTTGAAAAAAATGAATAAAATTTGGCATATAAAGTGGATTGGGGTCTTATATTTAAAATCAAAATAAAAATCAAATAAACTCTTATATTAAGAACTGGAAGTAGTATAATTTACTCTGAATTAACTCCGCATGTTTTCTTCAGCTATAAGGGTCATGCTACCCCAAAGCCACTATTCGATATTGCAAGCATATTAACTTGTAACAATAAATAAATATGTACACAGACACACACACACAAAATTTTAAGACTTTTAGTATAAAAAAAAATTATAGTAATGTATATAATTTTCATTCATTTGGAAAAATACCACAAGTTACGCCACAATAGAAGCAAGGCTAAAACCGAAAGCATTGAAAAGTAAATTGGCTACTGAGCATGAGGCTGAAAAAATAAGAAGACCTCATCGATGAAGTTACTGCGAAGGCTATGAACTTAGAAATGGAGAGCAAATTGAAGAAATGACCCTGAGCAATCAAAGAGTCCAAGTCCAGGTCTTATTTGTCAACATTTTTTTTCTCAACAAAAGAATAAAATTAAAGACATAATCATTATTTTATGACACAAGACTTGACTATATGACGTATATTTCAAAATGTGTGTTAAAAAAAAAAAAACCCCATGTTCCTATACTTTAACCGTATTTTATTTTTCATCATCCTTTTAGTTACTTCATCTAAAATATTAGTCCTTTTAGTTTGAAAAATATTTAAAGGCATCATGAGTTGACCCAAATAATATTAATTTTGTTAAATTAATGGACTTAACAGTGTTATAAACCTAAAGTATTTACATTCTCAGGGCTCTTTATATGACAAAAATAACCAAAAAATTCATTTGGCCATCTGACATATTTCGTACCAAAATTTTCATCATTGCATACCACTCCAATCATTATAAATTACTTGTAACTTTCATTTTCAAATACTAAAAAATGCATTTTATCCATAATAAAGTTTTCTCTGTTTGCATTTACAAATTAATCCTATATCTTTCTCCTCTTTCTTTCTTTTCAACAAAAATTAAATAAAAGTAAAATCAGAAAAATAATCATTAAATACCCTACAAGTAACTTTTACATTTAGAACTAAAATGTTTTTCCCACTTATAATAAGAACAAGAATCAGAGTGGCATAAAGTAAGCATTTTGTCAGATGATCATTATATTTTTTCCTATTCAATAATGTGGGTCTGGACCTTCCAAACACAGAAGCAATATAACTGAATCCAAAAACAAGATAATGCAAGACCAGCACATTATGGTCCTTAATTGTGAAATGTGTTTTATGTATGATACATGAAGAGGAGATGGAAAAGAGAGAAGCCTCTAGAAATGTGATCTTTCATGTCATAAGGTCAGCTAAATGATCATTAAATTGAGGGGAAAGGATTCAATTTTTTAAATAAAAAAATATGATATATAGGATACATATAATCTTAGAGTAACATTGTTTGTAACGAAAAAATTTATTATACAAAATAATATTAGATAGTTTTTTGCCTGGCTAGAAACATACTATCATTAAAATAAGATGAAAGGACAAATGCATCATCTCATATTACCGTAGATTTTTTTTTTATCATTTTCCTTTTTTTAAAAGAATAATTGGTTTATATAACTTCAAAGTTATTTTTGAAAATTTTGTTCAAAAATATTTTAAAATTAAAAAATTAAACTGCTCTTTGTATCTTAAATAGAAAAATAACTGAATTTAAAAATTTAAGACTCAAAATAACTGTGTCAAATTTTAATTTTTAATAGTAATCTTATTTTTGAAAGCACAAAAGACGGCCATAGATTTTTGGGGACAATAAATAGGCCAATATAAATTTTTTGGGAACAATTATAATTTAATTTGTTTTTTAAATCTTAAGTTTGGAAAATTAGGGTATGTTTGGTGTGAGGGAAATGGAGGGGAGGGGAGAAAAGGAAAAATTTTAATAAGTTTGATTAAGAAAAATTGAATAAATAAGATTAACAGTATTTAATTAAATTTTTTGATAACTTTTTAATTAATTTTTCTTACTCTTTATTAAAACTTTATATGTAACCCCACTTCTCCAATTTTCCAAATGAAACTCATTAAAAAATTTTCTTCCTTCCCTCCATTTCTCTCATACCAAATACATGGTAAAACTCTATCGGTCTATTGAAACATCCACATGAAGAATATGACTGAAGAAATTATACATATTTCCTTAGACTTCATGAAATATGTGAAAAAAGATTGTAACACTACAAAGTTACCTGACGATAAAGAAAAACATTCTTCTTTGTAAATAGCACAACTATTTATAAATTTTATATCTCATATCAATATGTTGATGATATTATTAGTTATTGGTTTATATATATTGATTATTTGTTGTATTTTGTATTTAAAGCTGTGGGATCCTTATTTCATGGATTTTCATGTCATAGTCATTCTCTAATATCTATCATTAAGATGCTATAAAAATCTTGTGATTTGGTTATGCATCACTTTCTAGGACCAATCCTTCTCGCAAAAGAATACAATGCACTTAGTTGTAAGTCTCATTCTACCCTTTTCATAAAAGATATATTGAACATGTTCTGAAATACAAAAATAACTAAATTAAAGGATTTTAAGACTTAAAAAAAAATAATTGTATCAATTTTTCACAAACTAATGCACTTTATTATCATAAAATAATATTTTTTTAGCCATTGATATTATATTTATAGGTCAAAGAGTAATCTAAATATGTTTTTTTGATTGCATATTTTTTTATTTTTGAAATACAAACATGCTTTTGTTAAGACGAAAAGCAATCTTTTAGTTATCATTTTTATAGAAGTATTTTAGTTTAAATATTTATATCAAAGTATTCTATATTTTTAAAAATGATTATATATATTTTGAAGTATTTATACGATATAACAAACTTTATAAACATTCTGACGAAAAAAAAAACTTTATAAACATTATGGATAATTTACTAATTTTTTATCAATTAATTTGTTCTAAATTAAATCCATATCTTTTCTTCAACCTTTCGGGCCAAACATTGGCCCAAAAGAATAAAATGCCATCCCAGTGATATTATTTCATAATATATTTTGAAGCTTTTAATCAAATAATTATACATAAATTTATCTATTTTGAAAAAAATACCACGAAACAAAACCTGTGCCGCCTAAAGCTGCGCCATAGTAGAAGGGAGGCTAAAGTTAGAAACAATGAAAAGTGCATAGGCTGCTTAGTAGAGACAAAGTATTTTAAATATAAATTGATCTGAGTCTCATATATAATTGATTTAAAGTATATGTTTCAAGTTTCAATTTAATCCCAGTATTTTTAGTTTTGAAATGTTAACATTGTTACTTTTATTTAATAGCTAACTCTATATCGGCCAAAAAACAAAGAGCCGACTCTATAATTACATGCTTACGAGATATGTTCTAAATGTTAATTATTTAATATAATTATTTTTTATTTTTAAATTTAAGCATATTTTGTCAGTTTTTAAAGATAAAATTATTATTTAAATTTTTTAAGTCGGTACTTTTTATCAAATTAAATTAATCGTGTCAAAGATTAAATGACTGAAAATATTATTAAAAAAAACTAAATTTTGATGTAAATTTAAAGAACCATGTGTAGCCAATTGGCCTGACATGTACACAACAACGGTGTCTAACTTTGAAAATTTTGTTATAACTTGTGGTCAAAGATTGACCAGCGCTTCTTCCATAAGAAAATAGAGAAAATTATCGATAAGTTCTAGGTGAAAAAAAATGAAATACCTGTAGGTCTCTTGAATTTCATTTAATATTTACACGTTTTAATGAAATTAATATTTATAAATTTGATTCGCAAAAGACGTAGCTGAACTTATAAATAGGAAAATAATTTAACTTGTAAATATTAAATTATTGAATGTGTTCCGTAAATAATGCAACTCAATTTGTAAATATGACAGTCTGACTTGTAAATATTAAATATCTTGAGACATATTTTTAAATGAAATTGAGAGGATATATTTATATTTAATTTCTTAGTTTAGGTTAGGATTTTTTTTTTGAAAAGAATATTAACTTTAAGACTTTTGGGCTAAAAATATAATGAAAAAAAGTGGATTTGCGTCCTTACGTGTAAAGGATAGAGTGGTTGAGAAAAGTAAAAATCTAATGAAGAAAAAAGCAAAATAGAAAACGGATGAGATATGCTGAGTTAAAATGTATCTAACATTATAAAATATTTTCTCGGATGTATATAGCATACTGTAAAGTATTTTGTAATGCATCTAACATCTTGAAGTATTTTTCATATGGGTCCAGCATCTTTTTTTTTTGGTCTTGGTATTGGATACACCGAAAAATATTTTAGGATGTTAGACTCACTTGAAAAATACTCTAGGGCGCTAAATACATAAAAAAAATATTTTAAGGTACTTCACGTACTTGAAAAGATACTTAAATGTTGAATGCATAAAAAAATATTTTAAGGTACCAAATATACTTAAAAAGATATTTCACGGTCTTAAATGCATTTCAAAATAATTTAGGATGCTCATTGCACGTTTATCTTAATCATTATCTCCCTTTGAGCATGAGACAAACATTTGGCTGTGAGACAAAAAAAGACAAAAATTTCAAAGCAACAAGTAATTGTCATTCTGTTTCCCAATACATATAGAAGATAAGGGAGCCTTAGCCCTTAGACTCTTCAGTTTTTAGAAAATAATGAACATATAATATTTCATCAAATATATTATTATTGGTGACACTATAGGCAACTTTTATTTACATCACTAGAATCCAGAAAAAATAATTAAATTATTAAAATAGTTTGAAATTGAAAGAAAAGCAAATAAGTATTTAAAAGCATAATTTTTAAAAAAAATCTAAAAGTTGAAATAACAGTAATTTTATAAAAATATAATTAAATATGACACCATCAATTTGTTGAAGAAAATGATCATATATTACCAGGAATTGTGTGTGTGTGTGTGTGTGTGTGATGGAAACCTAATAATTCTTTTGCCACTTTGGCATACAGTGAACTGGCGGATGAAAAGTTTAGAGTAATGGCCACTAATCAAAGACATTATAACCTACTAACATGAAGATTTTCAGTGAATATTACGAGTTTAATTATACTTATAATTTTAAATTATCTTGGCAAAAAACATATAATTTCAAATTATGTGCCCTCCAAATTAGAAAAAAAGACAAAAGAAGAATGACCAGTAGCATTAGTCACGATGATGGATCACTCTTTTCCCCCTTCAATTATTGCACACTCTTCTCAATGTGGGACCTCTTGGCTTTATTGCAACCAACCAGCGTCCTCATCTGAAAGCACCAAACCAAACCCCACGCACTTTCTCTTTCTATATAAACTGCCACCGATCACTCCTATCTTCTCACTTCATCAATACACAAAACAAACAAAGAAAAGAAAAACTGTACGTCAGAGTCCCGGAGAAAGGTAGATCGGTAGTTAAGTTGCAGGAGTAATAGCGATGAAGAAGAAGATGGGCGCGATCAGTCTGATGGTGATGGTGGCGCTGATCCTTGACGCGGCGGAGCTGCCACACATGGCTGAGGCGGTGACTTGCAGTCCGGCTGCTCTGAGTCCCTGCATCGGAGCAATAACGTCTTCCTCTCCGCCATCGAGCCAGTGCTGCCAGAAGCTGAAGGAGCAGAAGCCATGTCTGTGTGGGTACCTCAAGAACCCTAGTCTGAGGCAGTATGTTAACTCTCCTGGGGCCAAGAAGGTTGCTTCTACTTGTGGAGTTCCCACCCCTTCTTGTTGAATATTGAATGAAAAATAGTTTTATAGTGAGTGTGATCGACATCGATCGACTAATTCATTAGTATCATAGCATATAAGTGTTTAAGGAATAATTTCAGAAAAATATATTACCCTCTTGGGGAATATATTCATGCTGTGTTCAAGATTCTGCTTGGTTATATAGCTTGATCAATGATTATGCCCAACCGTTTACCTTTTGGTTAATGGAATAATAATGGTTATACTGTCCCTGAACGGTTGATTCTGTACTGTTTTTTCCCCCTTTTTGAATAGGTAATATAATAATTCGAAAACACAATGGAAAGCACGGATCGACGATATTTAATTCTATCTTCCTTCAACAAACTCCACCTTTTGCTTGTCAGGTAGAGGTTGATTATGGATACAAAAATAGTTTTTTATACTGTGAGAAGATTTCGGCAGATAATTAATTAGCATAACTAAGATTTTCTCTGTAACTATGTTTCAATAAGATCTGTCAATTTTCTATGGATAAACTTCCTAGATTCATCAATGATATTGCTAAATGGATGGTCACTATCATATCCTCGAGTAATTAAGCAAATTACTAGCCTCTATACAATCAGAATAAATTACAACAAGTTCTATATCTAATTGCCAAAATTAAGGAGATTAAAAAAATTAGTTGCATCTAATTTTTCCCCCTATCTCCAAGATTTTGTGAATAATTTAAAGTTTACAGCATTACATTCAAGGAAAAATTAGTCAAAACTTACTAAGCAGAAAAGTAATTGTATAAAAGTATTTTTTTCCCCCCAAAATAGTATAAAAGTACTTAACGACCGTGATTTTTGAGTGGATATAACTCATTTTTAGCAGACGCAATTATTCTTCAATTGTGTGCCATATATCTTCCACTAATGTGATCTTCTATTCCACACACAATTAAAGATAGGCTGTATATAATTGAAGAAAAATTGCACTCACTTAAAATAGACTGTACTTTGCCTCATTAAACAGATTATAAATACCTGTGCATAATTAATTTCTTAATCATGAACTTTTGACTAAATTTTTTTTATATATTTAGTTTCACCAACAATATTATATGCTAATTAATTTAAATATGTTGAAAAATCTTGGGATTTCTTATTTCTTATATTGAGAAATGAAAGGAGGTGAATCTCAAAAAACTTGAAATTATTAAGTTCTAAATCAGGTTTCGTAATTATAAATAATTTTTAATAACAATGAACTTACAAAAACTGCCAGAAAAAAGGCTTCTAACGACAGTTAAAAGTGGTTTTTCACGGCGGTTTTGAAGGCGAAGTTGATACAGTCGACGTTGAAAGGTAAACAAAAAACGGCGGTTATCTAAGAAACCGCTGTGGAAAGTTAGATTTCCACGACGGTTTCTTACATAATCGCTGTGGAAAATGATTTTAACGGCCGTTATATGAATAACCACCGTTAAAATTTATTTATTTATTTTTTAAATTCTGCTAGATTTTTATTTTTACCACTCTGCAGTTTACAGTTCCAAATAAATGTAGAAAGTGCAGAATATGCAGAACAAAACCATATAAATAAGTAATCAATTAGTTAGTTAATATATACAACAAGCATTGAAATTTCCTTTACACAAAGCAAAAATAGAGAAACCAAGAGAACTAAGGGGAACCTAAGACTAAAGAACACGTATAGGAACCAAGAGAACCAGCAATCTTGAAAGAAAAGTAACTACTTCTGTCTGTACAATAGAAATCATGAACATGTATAGGAGGGAACCAAGAGAAAATATCTAACAATGAATTTTTTGGAGAATGACCTAACTATTTGAAAGTTTCAATATTTTGTACCAATGTTGTTGACAAAGTGTCCCTCATCAAGTTGATGTCATCCATGGGATATGGCGCAGTATTTTGAAATACCTGTTAATCAAAAATAACATAGTAAACTTAATCAAAAATGTGAAATGAATTGAAGAATGTCATGCAACGTAACTTATCTTTATCTCGTTTAATTTCTCAGTCACTCCTGTCTCAATGATGTCATTCATGTAGCGGATGACGTAATATCCACATTCAACATGTCCTTGTTGACAACGGTGGTAACAAAATGAAATATAAAATTGAATATTAGACATTATTGATTATAAACATTAACTTTAATTAATCTAAAAAGGTTTAAAAGTATATATTTAGTTCAAAACAACACACCTTTGGGAGAATCCATGCTGATAGTTGTCTATTTTGTTTAATCGCCATAACATTGAAACCATGAAAAGCCCTATCAACACTATAAAAGAAAATGATATTAGAGCATGCTTTTATAAACTTCATACGTAATAAATATATAAACATAAACTAACGTGTCGATAACATTTTTGGTTTCTTCAGATGGACTTCCACAGAGTGAATCAAACCAATAAACTTTTTTATCAAAAAGGGCACAAACAATTAGAGTCTAATGATAACTGTAAAAGACAAACCATGTTAATTATAATCCTACACATACAACTTGTGTATCTCAAATACAATAATACACTTACCCTTCCACGTAAGGTACAAAATATATTGGCTTTCTGGTCTGAGTCATTGTGGTCATCATGTAGATCGACCTCGCTTCCACAGTATTAAGCTCTTTCTGTATCCTTTGAGGACACATAAAACCATATGTTCTTTCAAGTCCTCTGTTCCGACAGATTTGAGTAAAGTGCCTGTTGTTCAAATAAGAAATATTAAGACATGCATAAAGTATAACATGAAATAAGAAAAAGTATTGTAACTTACAAAATAGCGAGCTGCATGAAGACTATATCAAGCTCCTTAAAGTTGAGGAACTGAATGAGGTCCTTCTTGTCAACGGTGAAGTCGTATGTTATATCTGAACCCACAATCCCCTGTGACATCTTGAAAGTAACAGGCTTATCCATGTTTGGCACCACGGAATGAAGAACCTCCAAACTGGAATACATAAGCGCAACATCACCAGGAAGAGGCAGGATTACAGGATCTAATGATGTGCTCATTGTGGCCTTCTTCGCTGCTGCCTTTTTCACCATTAGCTTTGCAATAAGTCTCTTTGGCCACAAAATAAAATGTCCTTTAGCTTAAGCCAAGAGTTGAACCTCATCAGTAGGATTGGGCACTGTTATACCGCCCTGATCACGAACAATCCTCTCTACTGTCACCTTTGCTTGATCACTCGGAATTTTGTTACTGTAAATCGTTGTGCCCATGAATGCCCGACTACTAGCGACATTAATAGGTGAATTTTCATAATCCACATAGAGAGTACATGGCATCCCATTGTCTTCAACAGGGTCAGGGTCAGACACTGTCAGTTGCTGCATTTGATTATTACTGCCCTTCCCGCTTTTTATCATAGGTGAACCCTGAAACATAATATGAAATTAGTTAAGGCACATTAAATAAGTTTAAATGGATCAAACGAACCTTTAGAAGATTTGAAAAGATGTGTGATTATTACTTGGGAAGGTTCAGATACTCGGGGCATTTGAAATCCACTCGTGCCCATCATCATCAGAGCCTATTGAAACTTGGCATTGAATTTGTCATGTATCTTTTGCATCTCTGCCATGTGTTGTTGATTGAGTTCAGCTCGAACTCTCTTTGTTTCTTCCTGTAATCATTAGTCGAGCTCCTCTTTAGATACCATGTTAGCGGAGGATGATCCAGTGCTTCTTCATGAAGCAGAGCCGAAAAATTCTTTAATACAATCCCTTTAGGGGTTCCTCTAACTCTACCGGGATGGTCAGCCTTTCTAATGGCAGTGGCCAAGATATCCATCTGTCCTTGAGAGATGAATGTATCTTGGAATAATTGCTCCTCAAGTGTATCCTGTAACATTAAAGCAACAAATTCAATCTAAGATAATTGAAAAAGGCAATTAATGAAGCATAATTCTTAAATATTACTTACAATCCTCTCAGCAACAGCAGCAAACTGTGGAGTAATGTATTGACCCTTTTTAATCCTCGTCGCCTTCTATTTTTCTTGACGAGAAGGATGCTCAATGGGTGGAATGTAGCCAGTAGGATCTGAAGCAGCAGCCACCTGTACATTCTTCATCCGTTCCTCTATCATACTTCTTTCCAACCCGCCATACCCTGCACAAGACATGGTATATGGGTACACATTTTGCTTAGATATTTGTTTGTTCTTCTGACTTAATGCCTATGACAATGAAACAAATTCGACAAAGTTAGTTTAGTTAAATAAAATATGACCTGATTAAAAACTAAGTTTGAAGAAACCAAACCTGAAATGCAGGGTCTTCATGTTGCTTCACAAAACTCTCTCATGCCTCGTCACTAATAAATGAATATCGTTCCTTAGGATGCTCACCCTTTCTTTTTTCATGAATATAATGTTTTGTAAGCATGGATTTAAAATCCCTTCACTGTTCATCAAGTTGCTTAAACAGCCAGTCTCTCATTTGCTTAGTGGCGGGAATATCAAATGTCAGTTGCAATACAATAATAGCATAAAGTTATAAAGTAAATAAGCAATTATAATTGAAACAAGTAGAGAAAACAATTCATAATATACCAAGATATCCTCCCAAATGTTTTGCTTCAAATCTTTGTCCACATTCTTCCAGTTAGGAATGTCAATCCTAATCTTACTGCGTGCGACATGACCCACATAACTAATAAATTGAGCCCCATCCTTTCCTATAGGCTTCAAATCATCATCAAACTCCACTATAATCCTCATAGGCTGTGTGATCTCATCACGTAAAGCCAAATGTCTCAAACGGGTTGGCCCTCTACCCTTTCTCTTGCTAGTAAAAGAGCTGTCGTCGTCAGAACCCTATTGACTGGATCCGTCCATTTCTTGTTTAAAGAACAACGAATTAATAAATGTAAGAATAAGAAATATCAAGTTAATATAAATGTTATTAAGTATATTTAACAAAAAAATCAAATAATTCATTTAAGTCTTACAACGATTATCCTCCCAAATTCCTTCACAATGATCATCTCTAACAGCATAGTCATCATCTACCAAATCTAATTCAATTGTTTTAGGTCAAGTAGCTGTGAAAGGCGGGGTTTCATCAAGATTAAACTCTAAGTCACCATCATCTCCACCAACTCCTTGCCTCTTACCTTAAAGCACGATAGACAATTTCTTTTTTGCTAGATCGGGAACGAAAAACACTTGTTTTGCTTGACTTGCCAAAATAAATGGCTCGTATCCATATCCAAACCTCTCCAGATCGACCGAAACAAATCCAAATTCTTCATCCACTTACACAACATTACTATTAACCCACTTACATTTGAAGATGGGAACTTTAAACTTGGTATAACTAACCTCCCATATCTCTTCTATTGTTCCATAATAGGACATTGTCGCCAACATTGGGTTTTTGTCTTTAGAACTAGCAAAATGCATAGCTTCTGCTACTACCATCACCCCACTATTCTGGATGGTACTCTTATCGTCTTGGGTTTTTATGTAAAATGAATAACCATTTATGTCATATCCGTCCCAACACAAAACCTCAAAAAAAGGCCCTGCAGCTAGCCTCTGTATTGTCTCAAAAGGATTGCTATCTTTTAACACTTCTTGCTTGAACCACTCTGCAAATGACTTATTATGTTCATTAGCTAGTTGCATATCGTTCTTTCTTGGATTCAAGTTCTTCAGCATGTTCTTGTGAGTATTCAAGTAAGGCAGAACTTCGTCCATGTTGTTTAAAATGTATAGATGTGCTTGCATTACAACTTCTCTTGACATAGACCTCACTATGGCACCTCGTGTTCCCTTGCTTCTCCCCTGATCATTTCGAGATTGAGGAAGACCAACTGCCTTTACCCTATCAAGATATGCATTACAAAACTCAACTGCCTCCTCAGCTACATATCTCTCACAATTGATGCCTCAGGCTGATAAGGATTCTTAGAGTACCCTTTTAGGATTTTCATGTATCTCTTAAGGGTACATCCATCTTAAACACACAGGGCCACAAAGTCTTATCTCTCGCACAAGATGAGCTATCAAGTGGACCATAATATCAAAAAATGATGAAGGAAAATGTATTTCCAATTGGGAGAGGATCACATAACCTTCATTTTTTAATTCATCTAACTTAGCAGGATCAACGACTTTGCTGCAAATGGCACTAAAAAACATACAAAGTCTTGTAATAGTATTTCTCACATCGGTTTTCATAATGCCTCGAATAGCAACTGGAAGTAATTGTTGCATCAACATGTGACAATCATGAGACTTCATTCCGTTATCTTCAAATCTTGCATTGAAACAAGTTTCCTTAAACTAGAAGAATAACCTTGTGACACCTTAATACTATTGACAAAACCACAGAAACTTCTTTTCTCTTCTTTTGATAATGTGTGCACAGCTAGATGTAAATAAGCCCTCTTACCCTCTCTTTCTTGTGAGTGGAGGACATTTCTTATTTCAATTTCAACTAAGTCTTGTCTTGCATTGATCCCATCCTTAGTCTTTCCATTTATATGTAAAAGTGTACCAACAAAGCTCTCACACACATTCTTCTCCACATGCATCACATCTAGAATATGCCTCACATCAAGACTTTGCCAATATGGAAGATCAAAAAAGATAGATCTTGTTTTCTATATATTCCTTTCACCGGCAGTCTTCTTCTTCTTTTTACCAAAGGCCATATTAATTCTGTAACACCTTATGTTTATACCAATTAACTTGCATTGCAGAAGCATTTGGAATCACTTTTGAAGACTACAAGTTATGAAAAATCAAGTTTGAAAATTTTCTTTTACGGATTACTATTCATTGTAACCCAAAAATGTGGCAAACTTCAAAAATTCATAACTAATTGTAGAAAAATAGAAATTGAGTGATTCTAAGTTCTATGGAAAGCTGTTTGGATAAAATTTTGAGAAAAATAGTTTCCGAACTGATTGCCTTAAAATTCAAGCCCATTTTTTCTTGGAAAAGTTACTGTTCATATGGTCATTTTTCCATTTTCCACTTATTTTAGCCCAACTTTGGAAGAGCATAACTTCTTGTGTGGTTATCAGGTTCAGGTGAACCAACTCTCATCTTAAAGAGAAAAATCCCATCTATTTGCTCACCAAATCTCATGGCTATACTCACTCAATTGCTTAATTTGACTTTGGTCAAAGTTTAGGACCATAATGTTGACTTTTATCCCCCTTGGAAGGATAAATTGTCTTACTTGACCAAGTACTTGCATACTAATTCTCCTACTATATAATCATGCATATTGGACAACACTAGCATGCTTTCACATATTAACACATAAGCTAGCATATATCTATAACTTAAAACCTTAAAGCATACTCTTAATTACATTCATCCAACATAAGGTTTTTCTTCATTCTTCTTCTTCTTCTTGAGGCGAACTTAACTCTCTACTATAGCCACTTCTTTTCCTTTGCTCTTGGAGGTTGAAGGCCCTAGGGTTTGTTAAGTATGGGGGTAAGTTTCTTGGGGAATCTTAGTAGCACATTGCATACATTACTATGGTTACACATCACAATGTAATTCAAGCTACATGCATACATACATACTTGAGTATTATGTACTTGCCATGGAAAAACATAACATCATAACATAACATATCATCTCAATCTTGCATAAACCAAGGTATACATGCATAGAGGCATCATGGCATAACGTCATAACACATAGCAATGAACATACAATGTACAGTAACTCTAACAAGTAATGGAATGTAAAAGCTACCTTGTTGGCTTTCCTTCCTCTTGAACTATTTTCTCTTGACTAGATCTTTGCCTCTTTGTTGTGTATAGTCTATTAGGCAACCAATGACACAACATTAAGCATTACTTCAACTCCATAACTTAACATAACCCCTTAAACCCCTTTTTTCTTGACTTTTAGGATTTATTTTTCTAGCTTTGATTCTTGAACTTTCTTGGATCTCTCCTACATAATTTTCCATGTAGAATCTATTTATCATGTTAGTTTTATGAAAATCCAATTCCTTCCCATTGAACTTGACTTGGCCGAACCATAGGGATAAATAGCTTCAAAATTTTCATTTCAATTTTTAATGCTTCCAACATCCCTTTCTTGGTATATACCCACACTAAATTATCATTTAAACTCATTGGAAGCATCAAATTGAATTGAAACATCTTTCCTCCTACATTTCTCAATTTGGCCGAACCATATATATAATTATAGGGAAAAGGATTCTCAACAAAACTAACAATAATCACTTAATCCTTAACCTTTAACCATGCTTAATCTTAACCATACTTCATCTAAACCATTCCCTATCATTTTGATAAAATTTGGGCAGCACTTTCCCTTAGGAAAATGACTTTCCATCATCATTAAAATAGCATAAAACCCACATATCATTATCATACTTGAAATAGGAGAGTTGTAGAAGCTTACCTTGCTTCCAAATGACTTTCTCTCATTAGAAATCTTCTCTTTCTCGCGCTAAACAAAAATTTGCAAGAGGTTTCCTACTTGAAAGGCTTCACACAAAATGAACATGTGGGAGGGGTATTTATAGGCTTCCTTTTTCATTAATTCCACATTTGCCCTTCTTGTATAAGACTTAATCTTAGCCTTCCAATTTTTACCTCTTTCCACATGTACAAATCATAGGCTATGTAGCTTAATATGTTGACACTTGGATGGTGAGTCATTAGGGCTTATGTCATCTTTCTTATCCATTAAGATTAATTAGGCTTTAATCAAGATTAACTCTCTTAATTCCTTAATTAACTTGGCTAATTACCCTTCTAGAAACTTTTGACTTTTCAAAGATAGATGGTTAAATCCTCGCCATCTAATGAACCATATTTGCCACGTGTCACGATCCTACGGAAGATGACTTAACCATAATCATTTTACTTATCCCTAATTAAATTTTAATCTAACTTGATTGAGTATTTTCTTTTCCTTTTTCTTTTTATTTTCTTTTTTCCTTTCTTGGCCAATTTGGGCGTGACATGTGTCCTTGACAATCTGTCAGAATTTTACCACCCCGGTTATCCTGACAGTCTACTGAATCGTAATATAATATTAGTTTATTTTATCTGATAGCTGAAAAATTCTAGTATCTCAGAATTCTTATATCAGATCACCATTAATTATATCTCAGTAGAGGGAGCTTTCTTAATTAATGTCATAATTTTTCTCCCCATATAACTCTTTAAATTGCCGTTTCCGTAAAAACAGACAATCTACTGATATTAATTTAGCTTTAAATTCAATTAAAGCTAACCTCCTCATCATTTAGGGTTGGAAATAATTTTATAAATCTCCATAATTCCTAAATGAATTTCCTTAATTCTTCATAATTTTTTGAGATCTCTAAGTATTTTTAATAATTGATATTGGCCAATAAAAGGCACATATATGGCGCTACCTTAGAGGAGCAGAGGGAAAAAATAGTCAACACTATTGACCAATTAGTCAACCTTATTGAGTCACATAGTAGAAATTTTGCTCTACCGGGTAGATAGGGAACTGTCTAACACTTACTCGTATTGCATTCTAATTTTTCTACTGCCCATAAAATATCTTCTGGTGACTCATATGATGACTTATCACCCTCATAAATGAAGCACATGGGAAAGAAGAAGAGAATTCAAGTTAAACTTGTCTTCCTCAAAATATCTGAGATATTTTCTAACTTTGTCTCCTAATTAAGAGACATTAATTATTTAACATTTGACTAGAGCATTTTATGCAATCCTGAACTCGGAAAATTCATCTGTTTATACCATAAAATTTTTTTAATTCTGTAGAAAATCTATGAATTTTCTCAGATCATAACTCAGACAATAAGTGTTTCTTTTTAAATTTCCCATAACAAACACATAAACTACAGTTCTGGCCTTAAAAAATATTAAAGCCATTCTGCTAGCCTTTTAGGATTGAGACTAATTTTATAAATTCTATATCCTCTTAGATCATACATCCCTATTTTACCATAATTTTCTGAGGTTTCTTTATGATTCAAACAATTAAATCTAGCTCCACATCTCAAACTGAGCTATAAACTTATAAATTCCTTTTAAGTCAACTCAAGGGCATTTTCATCATTTCTCCTTATATACAGGCCTTAAAATGTCATTTCCCATTTTTTGGAATTTTCTAGAATTTTTTGGGTATTACTTCCATTTTTACCATTCCTAACCCGAAACTTTCTAAAATTACGGTTTTGCCCTTGGTCAAGTAAACCTCATAAATCAGCCTATTATGGCCTCTATCATAACTTTTGGTCTAAACTAACCTCTTTTCTTATTTCTGGGCCTTGAGACTTTACTGGAACCTGTAACTTTCTTTACATTTTAGTCCCTAGAACTTTCTCTATTTACAGTTTAGTCCTCTGAAACCCTTCAACATTCCTTTTACATTTCTGGGACTCCTGCTCATAGTGATTTAGTAGCCTACCTATTTTAAGCTAATCCGTGTATTCTTAGGCCCAAAACTTGGGGTGTGACAAATTCCCTCCACCCGCTGATAAACTTCTTCTCCAGTTAATGGTCTTGGAGCCATTTCATATTCTTGTGAGCCATTAAATGCCTTCAATCTACGGTAAGGGTGATACCGACTAAGAAACGTTCTGTGAGCAAGGTATATTGTCTTCTTGCGATATTTAAGTTGCATATAGTGGGTGCCTTCTTCGCATATTGGGCATGTTTTATGTCCTTTAACACTGTATCCTAACAAATTTCCATATGCCGGAAAGTCATTTATCATGGTGAAGATCATGGCACGTAAATTGAAAGTCTCTTATTTATATGCATCAAACACATCAACACGTTCCTCCCATAATTTCTTCAGATCCTCAATCAAAGGTGTCAAATACACATCGATATCGTTTCTCGGCTGTTTTAGCCCCAAGATCATCAAAGATAGCATGATATACTTTCTTTTCATACATAACCAAGGAGGCGAGTTGTAAATTACGAGGAGCACTGGCCAAGTACTGTGTGTGCTACTAAGATTACCATATGGGTTAATTTTGTCCATACAAAGCTCTGGCTGAAAGTTTCTTAGCTAGCCACCAAATTGAGAAAATTTTTGATCTATTGTTTTCCATTGAGGAGAATCTGCTAGGTGATGAAGCTTTTGATCACATGTTTTCTCATCGAAATGCCATCTCAAGTTCTTTGCATCTGTGGCATTAGCAAATAGACGTTTAAATCGTGGTATTATTGGAAGATACCACATAACCTTCAAAGGAGAACCTTTGGTCATCTCATTATAATCACCATCATCTTTCTTCACTTTGTATCTTAAAGTCCCACATTTAGGACACTTATTCAACCCTTCATAATCATTTCTGAATAATATGCAGTCATTAGGACACGCATGTATCTTCTCATATTTCAAACCCATCGGACACAAAATCTTCTTTGTTTTATACATTCGTTTCGGAAGTGAATTCCCTTTTGGAAGAATATCACTCAGCAGTTCAAGCAATTCCGTGAAACTAGCATCTATCCAACCATTTCTTGCCTTCAATTTCATCGATTTCAACACGATTGTCAACCTTGTGTAATCATCTTTGCACCCTGAGTATAAAGGCGTCTCTGCATCACTACACAAAGTTTCAAAGGTGGGAGAGAACTGTGTAGAGGATTCATACCTTATATCATGAAACATATCCGAAATTCTATCACCAAAGTCTTCATTCACAACCTTATCCTTTGCAGACAATGTAGTCTTTCTAATTTCTCCATGCCATATCCAATTTGTATACCTCAAATTTATCCCATCATAGATAAGACGTTCTTTTATTTCAGAAATACTTCGTTGACTATTATTTAAACATTTGACACAAGGACAATAGTACAATCCATCTCTTTTACTAGGAGCATTTCTCTGAGCAAACTCAAGAAACCTTTCAACCCCATTCTCATATTCCTTACTAATTCTCTTAGCTTTCATCCAACTACGATCTATTGTTCTACAAAATCAATGAACATAGTTGTCGAGCTCAATTCTAATTTCTTAATTCAAATATTGAAATAATAAAATCATTGAATGTTAGTCAATAAATTAAAATTGACTAACACTTAATTACAAATTAAAAGGAATGTCTCTTTTTTAAAAATAAAAAATTCAACAAAATTTCCCCTTAACAACTATGTACAAATTAAACACCAAATTAGAAAAAAAAAACTCAAAATTTTTAATTAAAATTAAAATTTTCTCAACCCCTATTTATCTTGTTAAATATATTAAAATAAAAAAGTAAAATACATAATTATTTTTAAAAATTATATTAAGTAATTTCTTAAAAATTAGTATATATAATGAATCAACGAAATGTTAATAAAATAAAAAATCAAACAAACATATATAAGTTTTGTGAAATAGTTAAACAAAAATTATTTTAATCAACAAAAAAACTATTCTTCATAACATATTTCAACATGATAAATTTGAAGAAATATAACAAATAAAACAAAAATAAAAATTCAATTCCAAATCAATTCAATGAATAAAGATTCTTAAAGTTAAAACTTTTAAATCCAAAACGGAAATACAAATGATATCTATTTGCAGTGAAATTTTAAACAACAGTTTACCATCAATCAAAGTTCATAACGAAAAAAAAATCACAAAATACTAAACAGATTATTTATTACTAAATTCTCAAATTTATTACAAAAAATACCAAAAATTCGAAATAAATATCAAAAAATTATTTAAAAAATCAAAAACTTCAAAATTAATCAACTTCAAACATTTAAACATGTTTCTAATATAGTATATAGGAAGGAATTGAGGTTTTCTCACACCAAATGCACACCAATCAACAGTTCAAGCACATAAAAAAATGCAAAATCAACAATACAAGCCAACCACAATGTAAAACTAACAAATCTATTTGAAATACAACAGATTTTTATAGTCAAAACATTCAAGAAACCAAGAAAAAAGAATGAAAAAGAGGATACTCACAGAGTAGAGATGATTCAAATGCAAAAAAAAAGGGCGTTCAAATGGCGGCGAACGGTAGTGGACGGTGACAAGACACCATAAGCTAAATAGAGGAGTTTAAACGGTGGGAGAGTGGGGGGAATGGCCGGTAATGGAAGCTTTTTAGTGGTGGGACAGAGGGGGACCACAGTGCAACTGAAATGAAAGTGAAAATGAGACACACCGAATGCGCTGTGTAGGACTATCTTAAAACTTTCCACGACGGTTATTAGGAAAACTGCCGTGAAAAGTATTTTTAACGGCGGCTATTTAAATAACCAGCATTAAAAATAATTTCCACGGCGGTTTTCCTAATAACCGCCGTGAAAAATCATGACTTAATCAACTTATTTACAAAAATGCCACAGTCTTTTTTTTCACGTTGTTTTTCTGATGAACCGCCGTTATTTGACGATGTTAAAAGTCTTTTTTTTAGTAGTGAAATAACAATAAATTTTTGTAAAAAAAATTTTATTTGAGATTTAATAATTTCAAACTTCTTTTTATAATTATTACTTATGGCTTTAAAATATTTGTCTCATTTTTAAGTGGTTTACATTTTGTGGCAGCATATCGCATTCTTTTTCTAATTTTCCCCAACCACTGTCCTTGGCGCGTAATGACGCAATTCCAGTCTTTTTTCTACTTTTTGACTCCAAAGTCTTAGTCAATATTCTCCGCAAGAAGAAAGCCTTCGTTATTTTGGAATTATTTTAATTTTTTAGGTGTATGAGCATTCACCATATTTTTCGCAATAGATTACAATTAATAAATACTACTTTTTTCGTTCTACATATAAGATAGGAAAAAAAACAGAAAAAGGATACTTGAATTTCATAATCCCCAAATGGTCTGCTGAATTTGAGAAATCCCAATTTGGTCTCTTAAGACCAAATTGGGATTATCATGTTAAAAGAAAAGACCAAATTACCCTTCATTTTATTTATTCCTTTTAAAATACCAAAGCCCTCACTGGTCGGCAGGTTAGTCGCCAGAGCTCTGGCGGCAGCAGTCATCGGAGCTCCGGTGACCAGCTGACAATTGATCACCGGAGCTCCGACAGTCATAAACAATTTTTTTGAAAATTTGTTAATTGTTATATCGAAGTTGTAAAAATTTTCAAAAAAATTGTTTCCGACCACCGGAGCTTGTTGAATTTCCCAGAAAACCTGTTGTTAACTGCTATACTGAAGTTGTTAATAGCGTCATAAAAGTTGTTAACCGTTATACTGAAGTTGTAAAAATTTTCTAAAAAATTGTTTTCGGCCGCCAGAGCTTATTGAATTTCCCCAAAAACCTGTTGTTAACTGCTATATTGAAGTTGTTAATAGCGTCAAAAAAGTTGTTAACCGTTATACTAAAGTTGTAAAAATTTTCAAAAAAATTGTTTCCGGCCGCCGGAGCTTGTTGAATTTCCTAGAAAATCTGTTGTTAACTGCTATACTGAAGTTGTTAATAGCGTCACAAAAGTTGTTAACCTTTATACTGAAGTTTTAAAAATTTTCAAAAAAATGGTTTCTGGTTGCGCAAAGCTTGTTGAATTTCCTAGAAAACTTGTTGTTAACTGCTATACTGAAGTTGTTAATAGCGTTACAAAAGTTGTTAATCGTTATACTAAAGTTGTAAAAATTTTCAAAAAAATTATTTCCGACCGCCGGAGCTCCAGTGATCAATTGTCGGCCGGTCGCTGAAGTTCCGGTGACTATCGTTGCCAGAGCTCTGGCGACCAATCGACCGGTCAGTGAGGACTTTGGTATTTTAAAAACAATAAATAAAATGAAGGGCAATTTGGTCTTTTCTTTTAACATGATAATCCCAATTTGGTATCTTGAGACCAAATTGAAATTTCTCAAATTCAGCAGACCATTTGGGGATTATAAATTCAAGTATCCTTTTTCTGTCTTTTTCCCTATAAGATACAAGTAATTGAATTATATAGATAACAATTGGTTAAAATTGACTAAAAGTAATAAATACATAAAAGTGTATTTCATTTCTTAGAAGCACCCTTATTTTTTTAATGAAAAAAGAGAATGAGGAAAAAAAAAAAGAATTGTATGAGATACATCTAATGTAGTGATATAGCACGTGGTTAACGAGGCAAAAACGAAAAAAAGTCAGCTAAAATCTTAGACAACTTTAAGTGTATTTTATAAATAGAACCAGCCATTTCAAAAAAATTTTCTTATATATAACAGGGGCAGTGTAATTTAAGAATAAATTATATTTTTTAATAGTAGTAACTTATGATTAATGCAACTTATACATTATATATATATATATATATATTACTGAGATTGTTTGTATAACTGTATGTGTACAAAAATAAAGTCGATAATATATAAAACAATTACTCAATTTGAATATTTTAAAAGACCACATTATTTTTTCTTTGATTTATTGATCGACAATGAAAATCAATAAAAATGAAGACTGGAATTCGACCCTTTATTCATCAACCTTCATACTTTTCAGTCTTCAACTTTGGCATTGCTTGTTGGTCAAAAGATGTGAAAAAAAGTCAAAAACTTTAGCCTTGCTTCTATTGTGGCGCAACTTGAGGCGGAATAATTTATTTTTATGGAGTTTTTATTTTAAAAATGAACTAAAATATGTATAATTTCTTTAGTTAAAAGTTTAGAAAATAAAATATGTTCTTACAAGTTAACATACAATATGCCATATCCAATAGTGACAAGGGAGCACCAATGGGCTTGTAGCTTAGTAAATGAAAGGTCACGAATTCGATGCTACATGTGATATAAAATTGTTAGCATCTACGCCTCCTTTAATCATAAGAAATTTTCATAAATTTAATGTGATGCTTGTAACTCATCACATCTAACTAATTAATCATTATATAATATAATTTTTTAAAGACAATTTACCATTTATAAATTGTAAAGAACATTGTATTTCTAAAGACGGAGTGGTAAAAATTTAAAATAAAAAACATGAGACAACAGAATATGAATGTGGTGTTAGAAAAAAGAGACCAGCCCAACTACACTCAAATCATGGCCCAATATTAGGAGACTCAGATACACTACACTAGGGCTACGTGTATAGTGTTTCTCACTTTGGTTTCATGCACCTGTATAGCACGTGACACATATACTGCTCTGTCATTAAATACCACACTGCGTAAACTCCATTCTGTCAAGAATATTCAATATACAGTTTATTCTATCTTGCATTATTCTCCATATTCTTTTATGTGGACCTTCCAAGCAGAAATAATAGCTGAACCTAGAGACAAGATAACGTAGGGCAGCGAACATTATGGGTTTCATACAATTAGTAATAAGATATTGAAAAATATATTGATAATTATTTTCTTTCCTCTTACCACAAGAGAATAAAAAAATTAAATAATCTATATTTTTGGTGAAAAAGAACACTCACCCCCACATGCCCACATATACTTTTCATTGTCAAGGAATACATAGTTGAGTGTTCCAATTTATTATGATTTATTCTGAGGTATGAAAAACCAGACCGGACCGGACCAACCGGTTCAAACTGGAAATAGTTGAACCGGCCAAGAAACAGGTCCAGTTGAACATAAGAACCAGGGTTAATATAACCTAGTATGACTCGGATTAGATCGGTACGACTCTGAACAACCCATATAACCTGAAGGGTCATTGGGTCAACTGGGTTTTTAAAAAAAAACATTTGCTTGTTTGAAAACGATGTCGTTTTGCTTTTTTCTTTTTTGCTTTTTTTTTAATTGAAATATGCTTTTGACTTTTTCAATTAAACATTTAAAAAACAAAATATTTCCCCTTTCCTTTAGATTTCTCCTTCACTTTGCTCACTCCCGCTTCATGCTTTGTTTCTCTCCTTCCCTAGTGATTTTTCTTTCCTGCCTTCTCTCTTGTAGAAATCGGTTTCGCCTAGCTCATCTTTCTTGTTTATCACGTTCTAGTCACCATTATTTCTGCGGTGGTTCTTCACGTTGAGTGACTATTCACTTTAGAGTTCAGTATGACTCCATTCACGGTGAGGGAGCCGACGCCATTCAGACTTCAACGGCCTTTTGATTTTGATTGCCGTTCAAATTCTTCCATCTCGCTGGTTTGGTTTTTTTTTTTTTTTTTCCATTTTTCAAATTAGAGTTTCAGATTTCTTGTTCTTTCTTGCAATGGGGATGAAAAAAAATTAATTCCTAAAAGATTTTGCTTTTGATTTGGGTTTAAGATTTTTGTTAAATGGACTTCATCAAAGTTTATGCTGATTTCATGCTTTAGAATTCTTGCTCTGAGCCTCCGATTAAGATTATGTTAGTGACTTTGTTTTAGTGTTTTATTAATTTGTAGTTTTTGTTAGATTGTTTGTGATGAAATTATTGATTATGGATGATACAAATACTAAAGGAAATGAGAATCCGAACCCCATTTCTGGTTCTATCAATAATCTCAGAAATGAGAACCGAACCCCACTTTTGGTTCTACCAATAATCCGAACAACATTACACCCTTATATAGACCTGGTAAAATTGATCCTACATGGGCATGTGTTTCCCTTGAGAAAGAGGGGTAAGTAAATGTCTTTACCTGTCTTTTTTTATGCATTAAGTTATAGCCGAAGTGGGAAAAATAGGATGAAACAGCATCTAGCTAGTGTTTCTGATCAAGTTTATTCTTGTAAAATGGTTCCTCATGACATACGTGCCAGAATGAAAGAATCTTTGGTAGGAGATTCAAAGAAAAAACCTATTAAGTTGTAGAAGATGACACTAAAGTTAGGGAAACTGAGGCACTAGTAGATTCGTCTCCACTTAGAACGGGTACTGAGAGTAGTGGCAACAAGAGGAAAGCTCCTAAGGACAGAAGGGTTGACAATTATTTTGCTACTAGGACAACTCTTGGTTCCCAACCAAGCCTCAAGAGTGTATTGTTAACTAAAGAAGCAGAATATAATGCCAAGATGGTTATTGCTCAATGGGCTATTGTTCATTACATTCCATTTAATGCATTGGATTGTCCTCTTTTTCAAAAAGTTGTTGATGCCATTGCTACTATTGGGCCTGGGTTTAAGGCCCATAATGCTCATGATTTTAGAGTTAACTTGTTGAAAGATTGAAAAAAGGAATGTCAGTTACTGATTGAGAGTCATCATGTAAAATGGAAAGAAAATGGTTATACGCTCACGGTTGATGGTTGGACTGATATTAGACAAAGAACTTTGATTAATTTCTTGGTCTATTCCATACATGGTATGGTATTTGTGAAATCAATTGATACTTCAAATGTAGTTAAGGATGCCAAAACTTTATCCTCATTATTTTCTGAAGTTATTGAGTGGGTTGGACCTGAAAATTTAGTTCATGTGGTGACTGACAATACTGCTAACTATGTAGCATGTGACAAATTGATTAAAGAGAAATATAAAACTATTTATTGGTCACTTTGTGTAGCTCATTGCTTGAATCTTGTTTTGAGAGATATTGCTTATATTCCTCATGTGTCAAACCTTGCAACAAAGACATCTAAAATCACTATATTTGCATATAATCATATAATCTTCTTGTCATGGCTAAGAAAAAGATTTGGTTGGAAGGAAATTGTCCGTCTTGGTGCAACAAGATTTGCAACTACATTCATTACCTTACATAGCATATACTTGCACAAACATGATTTACAAGCTTTGGCTATTGATAAGTATTTTGTGGATCACAAATTAGCAAGAACTAAAGCTGGAAGAACTTTTAGTGCAATTGTATTAGATAATCAGTTCTGGAATGAATGTTATCAAGTGCTGAAGATTGTGTCTTTGCTTATGAGACTTCTGAGGATTGTTGATTAGATGAAAAGCCTTCATTGCCTTATGTCTATGAAGGGATGCAAAGGGCTAAAAATGGAACCAAGGACATCTTTCAGATGAATAAGGAGCAATACAAGCTTTACACTAAAATTATTCAAGCTTGATGGGACAAGCAGTTGAAACAAGAAGTTCATTGATAATGCCTCTGTCATTAAAGCACTCAATTAAACTAGGTTCTAATTAATTTGTAGTTTAGGACCGACCTAGGTCATTACTTCTAAGAAGCAAGTTATGGGTATCTTTAGGTAAAAATTTAGGTGATAAAGAAAATGCAATAAATTGGACCTAAATTAAAATGCAAAATTCTAATTCTAAATACAAGATGTAAATGTCCTAAAATCTATATGAAAACTAAATTAAACTAAATGAATGCAATGCAATATTTTGGGGGGGGTTTTTTTTAAAAGGAAAATAAAAATGATGAATAAAGAAAATTAACTAGAAAGCAAAGAAAATTAACAAGTAAAAATTGAAAAGTTTCTCTTCAGGTAAGGTAGAGGGGATAACTCAGAATTCGCATGAATTTAACCTTTATAACCTTAATCAGTTAATTAGACAAAAAAGAAGTGACAAGAGAGTGGAATTAATAAACTTAATTACCTAATTGAAATAAAGGAAACCCTCAACTTTAAAAACCCTCAAACTATTAGAGAACTCATAACAGTATAAAGTGGGTTAATTAAGCTTATTAAAAACCAATGAAAACAACTCAAATTAATTCTGAAAATTATGTTTGAAATTATCTAATTAAACAATTAGACAATTAACCAACTTAATTAAACAATTAAGAGGTAGAAGAACCCAAATTTTGCAATTCAAACCACAAGATAATTAAACTCATGAAAACTCAATTATAAAGTCAATTAACAATGCAAAGATTTATAAACATAAATTCTAGCAAGTGTCTCAATACAAACAAAATCCAAATATCAATCCTATCCAATAATAAAAATGACAATCTAAAACTAAATTGTCTCGTAAAAAATACAACTCAAAATTATTTAAAAATAAATAATCTCAAGTCCTTGAATTAAAAAAATAAATGGAATATCACTCCCTTATGGCCTTCAAGTATTAGCCCAAGGCTCAAGCCTCCTCCATACCCCTCCCAAGTTGTCTCCCTAACAAGCTTAAGCCTCCATGAAAATTATCTTCCCTCCAAAGTCCTCCAAAGTCATTAGATGCCGCAGCCATGAGGAGTAAAGAAGAGAAGATGATGATTCCGTGGAGATGAAGTGGATCCTCGTGCAGGAGAAGAGATGAATGTGAGAGGGACCGAAATAATGATTAAATTCAAGATGGCTACGTGACATGAATAAAAGGAATATATGGGCACTGCGCAAGAATAATGGAGAAGTGAAATATGGGATGAAGGAAGATATTTGACGGTGGATGGTGCTTGTGGGTGTGAATGGAGAAGGAAAAGTGATGCTAGGCGTGAGTCCTTGCTCTCAAATAAGAAAAATATTTTAATGAGAGAAAAAAAAATTTTGTGGATCCAAAGCTCAAGCCTATTAGTAATTAATTGGCCTACTTGATATTAGTCATTGGTTGTGCTTAAATCCCAAGAAACAATCTTACACCATTAGATTTCCTATATGCTCTTTCTTGACCTATAAGAATTTAAGTGCATTCATTAATGTAGATTATATCCAAATATAATCAAAAATTAAATATCAAATATGCCCAAAAATTAGGCAAGAAATTGCAAAAATTTCTAAAAATAATCTTTCTAAAAATATGAGACTTGTTTCCAAAGAAATAAAAAAATTTATTCCAAGTCAAAAATAGGAAATCACAAAATATTTATATTTTTAATCCAAAATCTCAATTTTTAGGCAAAATCCAAAAGTCAACCAATTAATCCAATAATGCAAAAAAAATCCAATTAAGCTCAAAATTTTCATTTAAATCCTAAATTAATGTGAGATAAAATGTATAAAAACTGGGTTTTATCATTCATGCATGTTATTGAATATTCCTTATTTGCTTTTATTGAATATAGAATTCATTAATGTTGATTTTCTTACATTTTGTCATTAAAGGAATATATTAAACAAGAAAAAGACAAGTTATGATCCTATTGATTATGAATCAATCGATAATGTTCAGTTTTGGGTGGTTGAAGATGCAACTCCTGAATTTGATAATCTAGATGTAATAAATTTTGAAAGAGTTGCCAAATAATGAAGACATTGCAACTACATCAACTTTTGGGACTGAGAGGTATAATGAAGGATTATAATGATCTCTTCCATTACAATTACATTTTTATACAAAAATATATATTATTTTTTTCACATGACCATTAACAATTCAATTATTGTCATACATAGGTGATGAAGATATGCACATGCTTGAGCCTCTATTTTTGAATGATGATGATATTACTCCAAGTGCTTTTGCTGGTTCTTCTATAGCTTCTCCTCCTCCTCCTCCTAGTGTCTCAATGCCTATAAATCTAAATGAAGTTAATGATAACTTTGGTGTTAATATTTATTAATTGGTTTAGTGATTAAATCATTATAGGTACCGATATTTTGTTAATCATATATCTATTTTGATAGTTTTCTAGAATGAATATTTAGTATTTTGGTGACATGGGACGGTAGTATAACAATATGATGTTATTTTGTTATGTGAAAATGGTCAGAACTTGGAAATATATTGTAAATATATGATTATTTTGCTAGTAATTCAAGGTATTAAATTGATATTGAATTTTTGGATGGTATGATAAGAATTTAAATTATTTTTTAATTTTTTTGATTCCTAACTGGTTTGACCCTCAGGTCAACTCTAAGCTGACCCACTAACATTTGACCCATTGCCTTAACTAGTTCAGTTATCATTCTGGTTTTCAGTACCTTGATTTATTCACATGACTCCATTCCATTAAATTAATTAAAGGGCACAACACAATTACTTGATATTTATTGGTTGTAATCTCTTATGAAAAATATTATCAAAACTCAATAAATTATTATGAACAATTATATAAGCTACTCAAAATCTCAATAATTATATGCGATAAGGCACAAAAGTAGAAAACTTGTGATTTATATACTTAATCCCTTTACTCCAAATACTCCACTTTCAGCCTCTTTATTCTTTAAGGACTTTATATACTTGCACATTAAACCAAACAATATCAAATCAAAGGCAAACAAAAGAAGCATAAATCTTAAAAAAAAACAAGGGAGAAAAATTTGGGTTGAGATAACATACCAAGAGGCATTTAATACGGAGGTTCTAAAACTGAAGAAGCATTTACCCAGCTGAAGGCCCAATAAGCCTACCAACATGTTTAAGGAAGTTATAGCTTGAGAATTCTTACATGAAGGAGGACACAGATCAATCTTTAGATGATGACATATACAGAGCTTGACGTGACATATGATAGATTACCTCCAAAGTCATCATGGCATGTGAGTCATTGGTGTATGTGCACGTGGATGCTAAGAAAAATAAGAACATGTCTAAGAGCCAAAACAGAGCACTTGAACTCGATCCCATATTATTGAAGATCTAACACAATCATATGTGCATGAAGGAGTTTATTGGAGCTATAATCTTTTAAATTGGGGCCTCAAATGCATTATGTGATTGACTATGGGAGATCTAGAACGTGATTTATCCATATTCAAGTCCAAACGAATGTCTTAAAAACCCATACATGCTTATGGACATGAATAACATTTATGAAGATCCATTTGGAAGGTCGAAGAAGATTCAAGAAGCATCAAGAGTGGTCTTATATGTCATTAATTAGAATTTTATTTGTTTTAATTGGTTTCCTATTTTAAATAGTCGTTTCTTATTTTGTATTAATTGCTTAATTAGTAGAGTCAAATAATATTCTTCTCATTAATGATGAGATCTTTTTAGGTAGTGAGTGATTTAGATTATTTTATCTTAACTAGTAAGTTAAAGTATTCTAGAAAGTCTTTTGATTTTCCTAATTTTATTGTATTTTTGCATATATTTTTTTATGCATTTTACTTAGTTAGTGTTTTAGGCTCTAATAACGTATAATGGGCTTTTAGAGCTTAGGTTATTAATTAGAGTTTTCATATTAGGGTTTTCATAGTCTTAGTTTATAAATAATTCTATATGTACTCTTTCTAGGAGAGAAGATTTGAATGATTAATAACATGGAGAATTTTATTTCTCTTTATGTTAGCCTTGCTTGCATCCTTGTGTTCTATGAGAATACTCATATTGCTTGTATTAATCTGAAGCTTGAGAGTTAATTGGATTTGTTAATTTGATTGCTATTTGCAAGACCGAGTTAGTGCTCACTTCTACTATTTTGAGATTGTATCAAATTGTGGAGTTAGTCGAGTTGATTCATTTCTACAGGTGATGCAGTATAGTTCATGATAACACATAGTCATGACTATTGGCAAGAGAATTAGTTATCTTGTTAACTATCATGAATTGAATTATTTTAACTCACTATGATTTGCTATAATCATAAGAGTGAGAAGTCCAGCAAGTTGATGGGTAATTTATTAAATTGAGTTCTCATTTTTCTCATTTAAAGGTGAGTTAGGAAGGTAAAAGCAATTTCTAGGTGGATATACTGCATTAATATTGTTGAACCTTCTTTCATTCAATCTTTCTGCTTCTTCAATGTTTGTTATTCTAAATACTAGAAACTCAAAAGTAAATCATAGTATTGTTAACTTGATAATTTGTGGTTGATGATAGGAATTGTTAGGAAATTAAAGTTCTCATAGGCTCCTCATAGACTCCATCTAGGCTAGATTCCACTTTTTACTACATTTGGCTTAGTTAATTTTTGATAAACAAAATGACATGCTTTACAAGTACTAAGTTTATATTCTTCTCAATACAAATATTTAATTATAAGTATCAAACTCCTTAATCACCTTGTCTCTATTCTCAAAAATATTTTAACAAACAATGGGAGTTCATTAAAACATGAAACATGGACTTCCTTATCAATTAAAAATGACTTTATATGCATAGTTTAACTATAGTAACATACTGTTTATTGGGAGATTTTGGAAGGGAGGTGGAGAGAGGGGATAAGAAACTATGTTTGGTTTGGAAAAATAGAGGGGAGTAAAGGGAAAAAATATGTCTTTTAGTGCTCCCCTTCAAATTTGGGGTTTTTTTTTTGGAGGAGAGAGAAATATTATGTTTTGTCCTAACTAAATTAACCATGTAGATCCATTGGAATTAGAGGTGAGCAAAGTCAAACCAAAACCAAAACCTGAATCAAACCACACTCAATTTGGTTTTTTTGGTTTGGTTATTTTGATTATTTGGCTCTTTTTTTTTGTTTGGTTATTTTGGTGTTCGGTGTTTAGTTTGGTGTCCATAAAAATTTTTTAGTTATAACCAAAAAACTGAAATAATAATAACAAAATAAAAAACAGTGCTTCTACCAATTTCTTATATAATATATATATATGATATAATCAATATTTTTTAATTTTCTAGCCTACTAGCCTAGGCCTGATAAAATAACTAATACCAACAATCTGAAGTCCAAATCCAACACATAATACTCACTTGAATCTTTGATTAATGCTTAAAATTTTAAAAAAAATCATTGTATTTTAAGTTGCAAATTCAAAATATGTTCATCTTCAACCCTCATTTTGTCATGTATTGTGCCTTAGCCCTCTGTCGTGCTAACTCACTTGAATCCTCACCATCCTTAGTCTCTCGGATTCTCACCCACACATCTTTATAGTTTTGTTCAGCCTTTACAGTTCTGTTGAGCCTCCATCGTTCTGTTCAATGTTCATTAATCACTATCTTGTTGAGCCTTCACTCGTGTCTCGTGCTACTGTACTGCCTCTACCAGGCTCTTGACTCTTTAATAGCTCAACTATTAAGTGTTTTCAAAATCCAACATCATCTTCAACTCATCTAAGTCCCATGTAATCTTCAACCATCTCCATTCTCTAGTTACTTCGTTGTTTTGGTAAATAATTTTATCGATTTAAAACTTTTAACTAAATTTTTTTTCTGATTAAAACATTGTGTGAAGTTTCTTCTAATAAATATTTGATGATGTATTGTCAAGATGAAACCATGGCTAACCAAACAACTGGAGCTAGAGAAGGTGGCATGAGTAGCGGTACTAAAAGAACTCAAACTTCAACTACTAAGAATAATAAGCCTTTAACAACTAGGGCTGGAAAAAGAAAAGCCCTGAAGCTAAGATCCAAAGTTTAGGAACAGTTTACTATATTTATGGATGATGAAGGCGATATTAGAGGTAAGTGTAATTACTGTGGAAGTGTTATTAAATGTGATCCAAAAGCAAATGGAACCACTACATTTAACAACCACATGAACACCTGTAAATTGAGGCCCTCTCTTGAACAATTTGCACAATCACACTTAAATTTTAATATAGAAGATGATAAAATGGGTCTGGTTAGCTAGAAATTTGATCAAGAAGCTGTTAGGAAAGCTTTAGCATGTATGCTAATCACTAATGAATTACCCTTCAAGTTTGCTGAAGGGGCTGGTTTTAAGCAATTTATACATTGTGCGCAACCTAAATTTAAAATTCAATCTAGATGAACAGTGGCTCATGATTATTTTGGAATTTACATTGATTTTTTAAATTTAAAGATTGTTTGGGTAGTAAAAAACAAAGAGTTTGTGTAACATCCCAATTTTTTTTTTATTATTATTCCTAGTGTTTAGTTAAGTTTAGAAGGAGTTTAATGCTTGATAAATGAGTTTTATTCTCTATTTATTTAAGAAAAGAGAATTATTGAAAATAAGATTTATAAAATATGTATATGGAAATTACTGATAATAATAATAATAAAAAACGGAAAAAAAGGAAAAAAAACGGGGTACCAAACTATAATTTTGTCCCATTTTAATATGGGGTCTTTAACTGGAATTTTTGCCAAAATATTATTTTAACCGTTGGGGGGGCCAGAGAGAGAAACATTTCGACGTGTTTCTTTTTCACCTTCTCCGGCGCCTTCTTTCATTTTTCCAGTAGGGTTTCAACTTTGCAGATCATTTTGGTAAGCCAAATGACTTCTTTTCATTAAACTCTCTTCATGAAAGTTTTTCCACTCATCTAAATCTATCTAATGATAGTAGTTTTATTCTGTTTAGAGATAATTTTTGGGTTTAGGGTTTGAAGCAAGTGTTGAGTTTTGATGATAGGTAAGCATAGTATTGTAGAGCTATTTTAGTAGATCATTTCTATCAGTTTAGTTTTATTTATTGACTGACCTAATATTTTTAAATGAATTATTTTAGTTAAACAGATATTTATTTATGAAAAATATGATATTTATACCATGAAAATGTTGATTAAATTATTTACTTAGATGCATTTGATGTATAGTGAATTTCTAATGGTTGGTTTTTGAGATTTAAAGTTAAAATAGGATTTATGAATTTTAAATATGATAATTTCAGATTTAAAATTTTGAGAAAAATCTGTATTAAAGTAAATACTTTGAAAGGTTTAAATGAAAATTTTGGATTGTGAGGATATATAAATTTTGTGCTAAAAGACTTAATTATGGGTTAGGAGAGGTTTGGGTTTAGCATAGAATTAGAAACTTTAACTTATATATATATATGTTTTAGTTTAAGTAATTAATTAAATAGCTTGTATATTGATATGTAAATGTATTGGTTGTGTAGATTAAATTATTGGGCTATTGGTATGAGTACGGGGTTAACCTTGTGGTAATACTTGTTCTAGACAAGAGGTAACCACTTTCTACTTATTATTCATGCTCGTAGGTTGTTTGTGATTAATTTTTGAATTACAAGGAATTTATGAAACATTATTGAATTATGATGTGAGCTATGAAAGTATGTTGTTATTGAAATTGTCTTGTGAGACTTTTGTTGCAAAAGATATATGTTTACTATTATGATGATCTCAAGTATTATGAGTTAATTGAAAAATAGAAAATCCCAATTGATTTTTACATGTGATGATTGTTTATGAATGCAATATTTTGAGTGTTGATATATGAGGGGTGGCGGATGTTGATGATGGGTACTATAACAAAGAGGATATAAGGGGGTGAATTATGTACATTTGAGGATATAAGGTGGTAGGGCCATCAGGTGTACACTGATTGGTCCTTTGGCCCAATTATTCATTATAGGGCATTGACACCCTACTAGTAGACTAGAGGGGGAACCCATGGTCCGGTCTTGTGCTCTGTGGATTTTGGCCGGTCCATATCACTTGATCGGTGAGCTTGTCTAATTACCAGTCACATGGATGAGGATTTAGCCCATGGGTTTAGTCAGAGGATATAAGGTGGGTGGATATAAAGGAGGTGAAAATAATATTGACTGTACTTTTTATATGCCTTGACAATATGAAATTTGTTGGAATTTGCAATTGTCTCACTTGACACGTCACGAGCACTTACTTGTATGCTTGATAAGTAGGATTGTTGGTTACTGAGACTT
Organism: Neltuma alba; assembly: GCF_004799145.2. NCBI lineage: Eukaryota > Viridiplantae > Streptophyta > Magnoliopsida > Fabales > Fabaceae > Neltuma > Neltuma alba. The sequence continues at coordinate 50,327 of NW_021635651.1, read as the reverse complement.
TTGTCTCACCCCGTTGATTTAACACTTTTCCAGGTGATAGTTCCCGTTCGGGTCAGTCAGGGAAGGCTCCGGAAGCTTGAGCTGCTATTGCAAAATTGTAGCGCTTCCACTCTTTTGATTGTGTTGGATAGATGTATATTGCCATGATAGGGCTCATTCCACATACTCTGATATGTTTGAGATTGATTATTTTGACAGTGTACTTTTGAGAACTGTTACTGGAGTGTATGCTGGTAGAAGGCCGGAGGCCTTTAGGCATTTGCATGTGATTTCTTTTGTTTGATATGAGTGGTGAATCCACAATGATCTTTGACATCAAATGACTTTTGATTTTGTTGAAAGTTATGAAAGGTACTATTTAGTAAAATCGTGTTATGGGCTTATGGTTGAAAATGATATTCTAGATTCATAATACCCAAAGCCCTATCCATTATGAATATCTTTTTGCACGCAGTTAATTTAGAAAAGTTCTTTTAACCATGATAGACGTATTTATGGATTGGTTTAACTCTTTTTCTATCATGGTTAATCTCTTATGATTTAGGATGTTTATATAACCATGATAGTATATCTAAATATTTTCACAACGTTTCTTTTCTATCATGGTTAACCTTTCAATATTGATTAATTTATAAGTGTAGTAGTTTCATTGTTACAGTTTGCCTCAATACTGATACTTGGACTTCCATTCAAAGAATAAATTACATGTGTATTACTGCACACTTTATTGATGATACATGAACATTGAATAAAAAGAATCTTGAATTTGATTCCTATTTCTAGCCATAAAGGGAGTGATATTGGCATGTAAATTGAAAAATGTATACTTTAATAGGGCATTGAAAGAGTATTAACAATCACAATAGATAACACTGGCTCTAATGATGTGGCATGTAAATATTTGGAAGAGAAAATTATAAATTAGGGCTATTCAATTACAAAATGTCAGTTTTTGCATATAAGGTGTATTGCACACATACTCAATTTAATTGTTACCGAAGGATTGAAAGAAATAGGATGTTCAGTGAAGAAAGTTAGAAAGGTTGTTCATTTTATTAGGCAATTACCTCTTAGAATGAGAAAGTTTAAAGAGAGTTATGGGGATGAAAAAATTGAAAGTAAGAAAATGTTATGCTTAGATGTTTCTACTAGGTAGAACTGTACTGATTTGATGTTAAAGATTGCCAAAAAATTTAAAGCCACCTTTAAAAGGCATGAACTTAAAGATCCTTATTTTCGGTTTGATCCTAATATTAGAGAGGAGGTGCCTCAAACTGGAGATTGGAAGAATATTAGAAGGTTAATCATCAAATTGGGTCATTTTTATGATCTTACTTTGCATACTTTTTGGCTCTCTTTTTGTGACATCTAATTGTTTTTTCTATGAAATTTACAAGCTATATAGTATCTTAGATGAGTAGAGAAAAAGTGATTTCATAGAGTTAGCGAATATAGCAAGTAAAATGAAAGAGAAATATGATAAGTATTAAGGAGATCATATGAAGATGAACAAATTTCTGTATGTTACAACTATTCTTGATCCCTGATATAAATTAGATTGGGTGCAATTTGCTCTATCCAAAATGTATACAAATTTAGTTGGTAAAAAATTGGGGATTCATATTAAAGAAGTCTTAATTTATTTGTATAATGAATACAATCAAAATGTTTCTCCCCTAACACAACCTGAAAGGAAACCAGCATATGACACACAAGTAGACTTTCATGATGATGATGACCCTGCTTTAAAAGTTAGAAAATTGCTTGATGCAGAGGAGCAATTTTTCATGGATGAGTGTCTTGGAGGGAAATCTAGTAAAAACAAAGGTTGATGGATATCTGAATGAAGAAATTGAGCTCAAAAAAGATAATTTTGATGTTTTAGGATTTTGATGTTTAGGTTGTGGAAGCTAAATAGTCCCAAATTCCCTATTCTTTCTCTAATAGCAAGAGATGTCTTGGCTATGCCAATTTTCACGGTTGCCTCAAAGTCCATAGTCAGTTCTGGAGGACGAGTTCTAGATTCATTTAGAAGCTCTTTGACTCCTAAAGTTGTGCAATCTCTTATTTGTACTCAAGATTGGCTTAGGCAATCAATACAATACCTTGTAGAAGAAGGAGATGATGACATACAGAAGATAGAGCTCGATAATATTTTACTTATATTTCATAAATCATAACTTTGTAAGAATAATACTACATTTATTGTGACATAGGAAGTTAAGTCTAATCTTGCTATTTTAATTGCAAGATTTGCAAAAAAAAAAAATGCATTGAAGGCAACTGTTGATATCTTGTAGATGCAATATGAAACAAATTGTAAGATTTGGAAGTAATTTTTTTTTATCATTTTTCATCATTGTTGATTTTTTTTTTGTTCTTGATTATTTTTTCTTGCTTTAATTGTAGTTGGCATTTAGGGAGCAAGGCACATTATTTTGTTTTTTGAACTTAATTATGCTTTTTTTATCAAGTAATGTTAAATACAATTATTTAGTTTGTATTCTAATCAATGGACTTATTAGAGTTACTTTTTCCCATTAACATATCAATATATACACCTGTCTCTTTCGTGTTTTTCCTCTATGGCTTGTCTTCTCTCTTTATATATACAACTTCTACCTATATATATATATATATATCTGTGTGTGTAAGAATCCTTTTGTTTCATCTGGTGGGGTCTGTCTCAATGAAATGTAGAAACAAAGTTTAAAATAGAAGAAGTAAGCACTAAGTGGCTTGTCTTCTCTCTTTATATATACAACTTCTACCTATATATATATATATTATATATATCTGTATGTGTAAGAATCCTTTTGTTTCATCTGGTAAGGTCTGTCTCAATGAAATGTAGAAACAAAGTTTAAAATAGAAGAAGTAAGCACTAAGTAGGAAGCCCCATGAGTTTCATCCTCTTTTAACAACTAAGGCATGTAGATATATTGGTTAAAATATCTGTACTTTTATTTTATTACATATTTTGATGTAGTTGGCATAGCTTCTAAATTTGTTTCTTAGAAAGTATTTTAGTGGGAGATTGTTGAAGAATGAAGAGCTTCTTTGGTTTATAAGTGGCTCAACAGATGCCAAGGTAATTTATGAAGTCATATTTATATTATAGCCTAGATAAAGGTTCCTTTCCTATTGCTATAAAAAATGTTGCAGGAAAACTATATCCATATATCTATTGACTTTGCATAGATTATGTTGTTTTTGGATGTTGCTTGGTTGTTTCGTTTTAGGATTCAATTTGTGATATCTATTGTCTTTGTATGACTTTACCAAGCTTAAATCTCGTTTAAGTTTTTTTTATTTGTGGACTGTTTTTTTTTTGTATGCAAATGTATATTTCTCTTAGTGATTCTCTTCTTCTTTTTTTCCCCCAATTAAAACTTTTTTTTTTAATGTTTTTGGGTTTGAATTTTTGCATTGGATATGTTTATAGCAAATAGGCCTAATAAGAGGGCCCATTAATCAAATTAAACCGATTAACCAAACTAAATTAATTCAGTTATTTTGGTTCAGTTATCCAATATAGTTCAGTTTCAATTCAATTTTAAAAATACATGATTTTTGGTTATTTGTTTTTTTTCAGTTGTTACGAAAACCGAATACTCACCCCTAATTGGAATGATATTATCAATCACAAATTCATTAATATGCATGTCCATATATACTAATATTAATTCAATTTCATTTTTAACACAAAAAGGTATGTGTTATCTAATTAAGCATGTATGTTATATACTTTATATAATATGCTAAACATTATAAGGGAGAACTAACACCTTTGTCCTCATAATTTTATCTCATTTTGAATAAGTTCCTAGATGTTATTTTTCTTTTTAGTAGATCCTTAAGGACTAACAGAGTTAAACCAATATTTGTGATGAGTGAGATTACTGCCAAATTAATAAGGTGGATGGTGACTTTGCATCCACGTGGCTAAATGAGTTCATATGTGGACTTTGATTAGAATCCTTTATTTTGAGATGCATCTTCAATCTTCTACCCAGAGGAAAGCTTGTGGGGACAAGGAGGAAGAAGATGGTGGTAAGGTGAGGCGAAGTGAATAAGTTCAACACAGAGCCAGTAGGGGTCAAAGAACTAGGAGCAATGAGGTTAGGGTTAGGGAGAGCAACGGCGGTGGGGGGCTGAGAGGCTAAGGTTGTGATCGGTGGTACTCTCACTTGTGGGCATTCCAGTGGCTGCTGAGAGCTTAGGAATTGCAGAACTTGTAGGGGCAGTAGTCACATTAAAAAAATACGCAACGAAGGGGGTGTGGTTTGCAGCTCTTTCATATCTGAAATATATCGTGTTTACTCTGTGACATGAAATCTTCATTTTCGATTTACTTTTGGTTTGGAAAATAAGCCATCAAATGATTAGCACCATTATTACTTATCAAGGTTTCAAAACATCTTCTAGAATAGTGATGTTTGCTAGACTTGGATAGCTAATAAATTTTGAAAAGTTGAAAACCCAACGAAGAAGAGTGAGAAGCAGAACCACAATGCAGGAAGGAAGACCCAAGACCCACATACACTTAGCCAGGTGGATACACCTCATCAAGCTATCAACTGCCTCACTCATTATAAACATCAATTCAACTCTCTTAGGTTCTGAAGGATCCAATAAAAAGAAAAATAACTTTAAGGGCTGCATTCAAAATGAGGTAAAAATATAGGGATGGGGTATTAGTTTTCCCAACATTATACACATATACGTTTGAAGGTATATGCTAAAGATGCTCCTCAGTATCATGACAGAAAAGATTTTCCGACATAAAATGTGTTAGTAGCTTGCTCGTTTGATTTAAAATTCACTTATGTGCTCACTAGATAGGAAGGCATAGCATCCAATTCTAGGGTTATGAAAAATGTATTGACTCGAGAGGATAAACTAAAAGTTCCTGAAAGTAAGTACTACATTGTGGATGCTGGTTTCATGCTAACTAGTGGACTTATTACACCTTATAGAGGAGTCTGTTATCATTTGAAAGAATATTCAAAAAGAAATCTACCCCAAAAGTATAAAGAATTGTTCAACTTATGACATTCATCATTACGTAATGCAATTGAAAGAGCTTTTGGTGTTTTGAAAAAAAGATTTGACATTTTAGCCAATTTATCAGAGCCTACTTATGGAGTGAAAGCTTAAACACTTATCATTGGAGGATGTTGCATTCTTCATAACTACTTAATGAGCATAGATCCTAATAAGGACCTCATAGAAGAAGTAGATTGTGAATTTACAGCTCAATTTGAGTATCATAATAATAGTTGTAAACGACGTGGTGAGAAAGAGGAGGCTGCTCGAGGACAACTAATTAGAGATTTTGTTACAAATGAAATGTGAATAGATTATCAAAGTAGGCTAATGAGACACGATGGCAATATACCCTAATCAATTTGAAGTTTGTGCTTGGATGAATTTGCTGTTTCAAGTTTATTTACAGTTTCATATTTGATTTTTTAAGTATGCCATGCAATAGCTTTGGAGTTGGACTTCCATATATTGTATTTGAATTTTGAGACTTGTTACTTTTGAGTTTTCTTGTAATGTAATAATTTTGAAATTAGACATATGTATCATATTTGAAGTCTCAGACTTGTTGCTTTTAAGTTTTATATATTGTACTAACCTTTGTTTCCTAGATTGTTTTCTTGCATTTGTGATAGAATGCCATTAAAATCAAGCAACAATAAGCAATGTTTGAATTGGACAAGAGCTATGGATGACTATCTTATTGATGCTTTCATGGAACAATATAATTGTGGCAACAAAGTAAATAGCACATTAACAATCACTGCATATGAGAATATTGTGAAAGAGATGAGTGCTTTACTTGATATTGAAATGGACAAAGAGAAGATTAAAAACAGGTGAAAATATTAAAAAAATTTCTCTAAAATTTATGATAGTTTTAAAACTGGATTAAGTGGGCTTGCTTGGAACTTATCAATCTAATTGTGGGAGGCAAAAGATCAAGTTTGGGATCAATTTATTGAGGTTAGTTTACCTTAACTTTTACTGTGGAGAATTCTAATTAACATCTAAGTCTACTATTTATTCATTAATATTAACTATTTTATTGATGTCTTTTGTAGTCAAAACCTAAAGCTACAAATTGGAGAAATATTTCTTTCCCCAACTATGACAAGATGGTAATCTTGTATAGAAATAATAGAGCATCAGGGGAGGGAACTCATACTGCTGGTGTAATGTGAAAGAAACATCACTCAATCAATGAAGAGGACTTCAATGATACAATCAACAACATTGATAATGTTACTTCCCAGCATAATGTTAACATGGAGCATTTTGAAGAACTTGATAATAGTGTCAATCAAGATACCTCAATTGGAATTGCAAGTGGTTCATCTAAAAAGAAGTAAAAAGGGAATTCAAATAAAGAAAAAGACTCTGACCTAAATGAGATAAAGGATGTTATCTTTGGAGTTGCACAAGCTATGAAAGATGCAAATCAAATAATGAGAGACACTACTAAAAGGCTTCCATGATTTTCAAGCAAACAGGTATGAGACATGGTTAAAGAATGTGGCATTGCGACAATCTATATTGTCAAGATTTATAAAGCTCTCATGGGTAATGATGGGCTACTAAGAACATTTGCTGAATGTCCCCTTGTTGGATGGAAGAATTTGATCATAGAAATTATGAATGACCTAGGAAATTGACTTAGGAAATATTTAGTTTGGTAATCATTTAGGGAGTTTTAATATTTAGTGATTTAGATGTCATGAATAGTTTGCTAACGATTTGTAGTTTTTGATATTTTTATGTTAATAATGTGATTCATTATTTTCTAGTTTAGTGGAACGCTTGATATTAATATGTATTTAATCTAAAAAAATTAATATTACGCAATTTTTTATAATGGTAAGGCTTTAATAATATCAAAACCATCTAATTACATGATATGGATGAAGATATTTTTTAAATAAATTGATACTTTTTAAGGAATTCATATCTATATCATGAAAGCAGTGTAATGATATTTGATAATGATGATATAATATTTTTTTATCGTGAGTTTACTATTTTTCTTAATATAATGTGAGAAATATATTTTTTATGATATGTATATTTGATAATGATGATATAATATTTTCATGATATGTATATATTTTATAGATATGTAAATATTTTATACATGTGAGATAAATTTTTTTTAATATTCATAAATTAGAAAATAATAATTCTGATATAAATATCATAATAAAATAATAAAAAATCTAAATAAAAAAATAAAGATGCATTTGTCAATTTTACAATTAGTTTCCCTTTCCTCTTTTTTTGAACCAAATAAGAAATCTTTCCTCTCCTTCCTTTCCCTCCAATCAAATAACACTCATAACCTCCCTTTATTTCCACTCCCCTCCTTCGAATCAAACAAAGCCTAAAGGGACGCCCTAATTTTACATTTTCACGGTTATCCTTTAAAATATGAAACATATTATTCCATAGAAAAGGATCACATCAACCAATAAAGAATGAGTCGAGTATGTAATAGGAAAGCTCATAGAAATTTCGGCATCTTGTTCACGGCACTCAACAAGATCTCACAAAACAAGCAACGCTTGCTTAAAAGAAAACTGAATGATACTCTATTTTCAACTTGACTTTAAAATAGCATGCATGGTGGGAATATTTACAACACAATAAACTAACTCTAGCCTAAACTTTTAACTTATCAGGACTCTTAAAAAAAAAACTAATTTAATCCTAAAAGCTGAAAAGGATCAAGATGGATAATTGTTAATATGATTAAAGGATAAATGAAAATATTGCGGGATATTTTAATTTGATTATTTGGATAACCTAATTGTAATTGATATGAAATGATTTAATGGATAATGGATTAATGAAGGATATTTTTAAAGATATGAAAAGATATTAGATTATTTAAAATTATTTAATTTATGAATGGGTAAAAGAGATATTTTAAAGTAGGATAAACTAGATCATAGATGACAATCTGATTATAAATGATATTTTGGGATTAATCAGCTAATGATAATAGTAAATAAATCTTATACGAGATTAATGATTAAATGACGCCTATAACACCAAGTAATGACTCTTGGCTCATGACCTTATTTTGAAAAAAGAAAATCATAAAATAAATTGGACTGTAATTGGATTGGTCTTCAAGTAAATACTTTTTGTAACTCCAAGTAAGCCTTCTTTAAGCCCGTTAGGACCATAGCAAGTACTACTCACGATCATGAACTACATGCTTCACCATTACTTGTGTTTGGGCCTATAAATGCAAAGTTATGGTTCAATTTTCCTTGGCCTTGTAGATATTTATATTTTGGGCCTTCAATATGTTGGAATAGGCTCCAAAAACAGGTTGGAGACTTAGGAATCTGACTCTTTTCTTGTGAGTGTTCCTCCATTTGATCGATCTCATGCAAGGTGATAAAACTGCCCTCCAAAGTTCACAGTTGTATTGTTATCTCGAGGACCTACTATCACTAACCTAGTTGATCATCAACTTTACACTTTCACATTTGAGTAAGAAACAATTTAAATGAGAATTATCGAATTGCAATTCAAAGTAAATAAAAATTGTAAATCTATTGTTTCAACAACCATAATTGCACTATAATTAAATGTACTCAAAATTAGTTTGCTAATTTAGAATATTTACAGATGTAAGTATCTTTTGAATCACTTACACCCCTTTCTCAAGTTAAAAATGTCATTCCTAGCATAGCTACGCAAGAGGCAGTAATAATTCATTTCCAGTTTTCCACTCTAATAAGACTATATGGGTCCAATAGTTATGTTCCTATCCTAATGGCAAATTAGAATAACTTCTAATCTCACACTACCCAAGCCAATGGTCCAAACGAGGTTTCCTTTTCCAAGTCTAAAGTGAATTCCCCAAGTTCGTATTAGCCAAGTGTTAAATAGACAAGAAATTCAATTCCAAGACTGATAAAAACAAAGATAATATTAAGCACAATCAAATGGTTCTAATATGCTCTAATAATCCATGAATTAGTTCTTAACTACCTTAGGTTATAAAGCAAAACTAGCCACACAAGGATCTAATGATAGCAAATCCAAGCAATATACATCGGCATCAAGATAAAACGAAGAAGAGTTTAAATGGAATAATCTTGGGCAAAACCCTTGATTCTCCATTAATCCCGAGCTTCTCCGCCTCTCTTTTGGCCCACTAGTGCAAAATACTAATTTAGCTTCTACTTTTGGTGTCAGTTATAGAGGAAACAGAAGTTGTATGTTGTTTCATCACTTTTCACTTCTGACCTGCTTAGACCTGAAGCCATAAACTTACATATGACTTTTGTTCAATTTTGAACAGACTCCATAAATATACCAAATAATTTTAAATTATATTTCATCATTTCATATAATAGCATTAGGACATCTTCTTCTATAAGGTATAAAGGCATTATTACATACTATGGTTTCATTTTTATTTAATTAATTCCATTAAAAATTTTAATTATTTAAATAGAAATAATATATTTTTTAAATTCTTTTTATTTTTTCTTTTTCACTAACTGAATGGTTTTTAATGAGAAATTTTCTTTTAAATGATTTTATACAATTAAAAACTTGATTTATTTCAAACTTAGATGAAGAAATTATCTATTTATATTAGGTACAATATCTAGTATATATCTAACCAGATGCTATGTGCAATTTTTTTTTTTTAGTACAAGCTGTATGTAAGTTTTTTAAAGGCCTACTGCGTCTGGCCCATTACCAGCAGCCGTATGGTGCATATGGCTTCAGTCCCATTTCGGGCCTGAAGCCATAACACGTTGAGCAACTTAAAAAAAAAAATCCCCGCTTCCCTCCATATTTTCATCAGCGCGCCTTCCAGTCTTCCGTGTACAGTCATCAGCTCTAGGTTCTTCTTGCCCCGTTCCTCCATGTCTGTCTTTGCGGGTGTTCAAGTGGGTCTCGCCGGAAGTTTAATCAGTGTCCCGTGGGTCTCGAGCTGATCGTTTCCCCCCTTCCCTCCATATTTTCATCAGCGCGTCTTCCCGTCTTCAGTATATGGTCATCAGCTCTGGGTTCTTCTTGCCCCATTCCTCCATATCCGTCTTCGTGGGTGGTCGAGTGGGTCTGGTCGGAAGTTTAATCAGTGTACCGTGGGTCTCGAGCTGATCGTCTTGCCTTCCTTTTGTTCTATCTTTGAATTGGTTCCGGGTCTCGCCTTCTTCGTTCTGTCTTCAAGGTGGCAGTTGGGGCTGGTGTTCTTCTTCTTCACGTTGGGTTCGAACAGGTTCGGGGGTCTCATCTTCCTCTTTATCTATCTTTGGGTGGCACTTGGAATCTTCCTTCATCGACATTTGGGTATCACCGAAGCTGCTCTGTTCTTTCCTCCTCACCGTCGTCGCTGATGCCTTAGGTCTTGTATATCTCGGTGCCGTGCGTTGACAGTAATTTGTTTGAAGCTTAGGTTCTAGTGAGTATTTTAGTTTTGCTGATTGCTGAAACTGAAAAATTGTTTGATCTGTTGAAGAATCGTGTGATTGCCGTATACTCTGTTCGTTCGGTTTTTTTTTTTAAATTGTTGCTATGGGATTTTCCACCAGCCTGCTGTTTATTGTACATAGAATGCTAGTTTGGCAGCTGTAAATGAGATGAGAAATTATTTGGTTGAATGGGTTTTACTTGCTAACGTGATGACTAATCCTTACCGTGACTTAGGAGTCGAAATTTTTGTTCTGCACGAAGGGATGCTGTCAAGAATGTGAATGTCTTTTTTTGTATTAAATGTCACTATGTTATGCGAAAATTACATTCTGATCAAACTAGGAAAATGGAGCAGTGGTCATTGAACCAATTCATTTGATAGAAACAAAAACGAATAAAAGTAAAGGAATGAGGTATAGCTCGCATCGCTCCCATTCTGACCCTATTCAGGAATGGGATAAGGGATGTCGTTGGTGCATCTTCTTCTGTTCCTATTGTTCTTGATTGATCTGTTGCTGAACCAATACCAGTCAATTTGATAGAAACAAAAACGAATATATAGATGAGCTGTTATACTTGAGGACTAAATATGTTTGATTTGATTTAATTTATTATATATGTCGAAAAGGGACAAAAATAGATGATAATGTGAAATAGAATTGATGCATATGCATAATACTTGATGTAACATGCACGAAATTACTTTGGTTACAAATAAATAATGCATTTTTTTATAATATATAATTTCTCATATTAATAAAATTTTAATCATTCTTTGACCAAAGTTTTTTTCGATGATATTTGATAATTGTCACTTTTTTTCTAGAGTTAGTATTGATGAGTATTATTGAGATTATATTTGTTAGAATATCATATTGACTCTGAAAACTTGCCCTGTTGTTTCATTTGGTATCATATTGCTTTGAAGTTGAATTAGAACTTATAGAGTTTGAATGAAGTTAGAATTTGTAATGTATAGCTTTGAAGTTGAATTAAATTTGATCAGAGTTGATAAAAGTCACATTGCTCTGGAGTTAGTGTAAATGAGAAATACCATTGAGATTTGCTGGAATATATGTTTGATTAGGAGATAACAAGGTTAAATTGAGGGTTTAATGCATGGGAGACGTCATTTTTTAAGCTGTCATGCTGCTGGGTTTTTTATTACCTTAAAAAATAATAAGGTGTTGATATTTGATTTAGGTAATCATGGATCGTAGTTGGATTGACGCTCTACGAACAAGTGACGAATATGAGCGTGGGGTGGATCAGTTTTTGGAATTTGCAAAGAATAATGTTCCTAATAACAATGGATTGTTTTATTGTCCTTGTGTTAAATGTATGAATGGGTTGCGACAAGTTACAACAGAAATAAAGGATCACTTGATTTGTTTTGGGTTCTACAAAGCATATAGACAATGGGTATTGCATGGTGAGTCTAAAAAACATAAAGTGTGCCAGATTGAGAAAGATGATATGGATATGGATGAGCGAGTGGAAGATATGATTCATGATGTAGGTGTTGATGTTGTTGAGCAATTACATAAATATAGTAACTTGTGCAATGATGCCGAAAAGCCTTTATATCCTGGGTGTACAAAGTACACAAGGTTGACAGCAGTGTTAAAGCTAGTCAACTTAAAAGCAAAAAATGGGTGGAGTAATAAGAGTTTCACAGAGTTGCTTATATTGTTGAAAGATATGCTTCCAGAAGGTAATATACTTCCAGATCGTAATTATGAGGCAAAGAAGATATTGTGTCCAATGGGATTAGGATATAAAAAGATACATGCTTGCCCCAATGACTGTGTATTATATAGAAAAGCATATGATGAGCTGGATGCATGTCCGGTCTGTGGGACATCACGTTATAAAGTAAAAGAGATGGAGGGTGGTGATGTTATTTCTAAGGGGCCTCCTGCAAAGGTATTGTGGTATCTTCCTATAATACCAAGATTTAAACGTTTATTTGCTAATGCAAATGAGGCAAAGAAGTTGAGATGGCATGTTGAAGAAAGGAAAACTGACGGAATGCTTCGACATCCTGCTGATTCTTCTCAATGGAAAAGGTTTAATCAATTATTTTCTGAATTTAGTAATGAGCCTAGGAATCTTAGGCTTGGACTTTGCACAGATGGGATGAATCCTTATGGAAATCTTAACAGTCAACATAGCTCATGGCCTGTTCTCTTAGTGATTTATAATCTACCTCCTTGGTTGTGTATGAAACGCAAGTATATTATGTTATCTTTGATGATTTCTGGCCCAAGACAGCCAGGAAATGATATAGATGTTTATCTAGCACCGTTGATTGATGATTTGAAGATGATGTGGGAGGTAGGTGTAGATGTATTTGATGCATATCATGAAGAGTCTTTTAAGTTAAGAGCTATGATTTTTTGCACAATAAATGATTTTCCTGCTTATGGAAACTTATCCGGATATAGTGTTAAAGGGCACAATGCATGCCCTATATGTGAAGACAGGACATCTCACCAGCAGTTATCACATGGAAAGAAGACAGTTTATCTTGGTCATCGAAGATTTCTTGAACCAGGACACCCTTATCGAAGGAAGAAAAAGGAATTTAATGGCTTTCAAGAGTATAGGGACCCTCCAGAGCCACTTACTGCAGACCAAGTATATGAACGGGTGAAAGACATTGATACAGTATTGGGTAAAAGCCAAAAAAGAGTAACTGAGAAGAATCTCTGGAAGAAGAAGTCTATCTTTTTTGATCTCCCTTATTGGAAATATCTTGAGGTAAAGCATAGTATTGATGTGATGCATGTGGAAAAAAATGTGTGTGAAAGTCTAATTGGAACACTATTAAATATAAAGGGAAAGAGCAAGGATGGTAAGAAAGCAAGATTAGACTTACTTGAAATGGGGATTCGAACACACTTGGGTCCAAGAACTGATGGAAAGAGAACTTACATGCCCCCAGCCTATCATACTTTGTCGAAAAGAGAGAAAAAAAGCTTTTGTCAATGTCTACAAAGTATTAAGGTGCCACAAGGATATTCTTCAAATATCAAAAAGCTTGTATCAATGAAGGATTTAAAATTAGTAGGCATGAAGTCCCATGATTACCACATTTTGATGCAACAATTCTTACCAATAGCAATTCGAGACATATTAGAGAAAAAGGTGAGAAATACAATAATTAGATTATGTTCCTTCTTCAATGCCATATGTAGTAAAGTCATTGACCCAGAGAAATTGGATGAATTGCAGAATGATATTGTCATTACCTTATGCCAACTTGAAATGTACTTTGTGCCGTCATTTTTTGATATCATGGTACATCTAATTATACATTTGGTGAGAGAGATAAAGTTGTGTGGCCCAGTTTATTTGCGTTGGATGTACCCATTTGAGCGATATATGAAAATCCTTAAAGGGTATGTGAAGAACCCACATCGACCTGAAGCGTCTATTGTTGAAAGATATGTTGCTGAAGAGGTTGTTGAGTTTTGTACTGAATACCTATCTGGAATAAAACCTATAGGACTTCCTGAGTCTCGCCATAAGGGAATGAGAGTTGCAGGTCAAGGGACGCGAGGGTTTAATGTGAGGCCTATGAAGCGTGATGATGTAGAACAAGCGCATATGTACATCTTAAATAACATTGATGAAGTTCAAGATTACTTGTTTGAGCATAAAGAGGAATTAAGGGTTCAAAACCCTAAAAAGGCAGATAAATGGTTGCTAAGTGAGCACAATAAATGTTTCTCGCTTTGGTTTAAGGCAAAGGTAAAGCAAGATCGTCAAAAGTTCAATGTTTCTGATACAGTAAGATGGCTAGCTAGTGGGCCTAACTATAATGTCACAACTTGGAGTGGATATGACATCAATGGCTATTCATTCTACACAAAATATCAAGATGATAAGAGCACTATGCAAAACAGCGGTGTTATGGTAGTTGCAGAAGCAATGCACTTCTCTAGTTCTAAAGATAAAAATCCTAAATGGGCATCCATGCAGTATTTTGGGATTATTGAAGAAATATGGGAAATTGACTACTATAAATTCAAAGTGCCAATTTTCAAGTGTAAATGGGTTGATAGCAATAATGGTGTTAAAATAGATATGTCAAGTCTTGCACTGATAAATCTTAACAAAGTAGGTCATAAGGAGGATCCTTTTATTATGGCAGTTCATGCAAAGCAAGTCTTTTATGTCACAGATCCAATTGATAAAAATTGGTCCGTGGTTCTACATGGGAAAAGCCTGATTGCTTATGAAGAGAATGATGAATCTTATTGTGACATTGGTGAGACTCCTCTTTCTATGTCAACCATGCCTCAATTGGATGAAGAAGATAAAGAAGATGGTGTACATAGCATAACAAGTGAGCATGGTGATAAAGAAGATGATATGTATGGCGTAAGGACTGATCATGATGAAGGTTTATGGGAGACTTAATCATAATTAATCAAACTCTTATGACAACAATATTAGTAGAGGTGTTTTTAACTTTTGTGTAAGCTTTTCAACATCGTTTCTTTTGATATGTTTGATTATAATTTTAATTTATTATTCTTTTGTTATTGAACTCATTTATATTCCTATTTTCAAAGGTATACATGGAGAATTCATCCAGTATTGGCAACAAAACCACAAAGTCAAAAAATTGTAAAAGAGGCGTCACACGGCTTACTAAATTAGCTCAAGCAGATGGAGGCAAGATTCATATTGAATTTGATAAGAGAGGAGAGCCAATTGATTGGAAAGAAGGGAACACATTTAGAAGTTTTGTTGCACTTGTTGCACGTCAAAAAATTAGCATTTTGATAGATGAATGGGATAAAGTGAAACAAAATGATAGAAATGAAGTTTGGGATACTATACTGGTACCTCTCATTGCATCCTATATCTACTTTTTATTTAGCTATTATATTGTAGTATATGTTATTACTAATTTTATTGCTTACATGTGTTCCTTTTGCAGATTACTTATGACATACCTGATACAATGTTTATGAAGGAGAAGTGGCTCTCTTATGCAGCAGCGCGGTGGAGGGACTTTAAGTCCAAACTCACAAGAAATTATATATTTAATGAAAAGGGCAGTGAAAGTGATCATGATGTTGATGATGACAGTAACTTTGAAAAGCCTTGGCAGAAATACTCATATATTGATGAAATGACATGGATGAAATTTGTTGAAAGCAGATACAATTCTGATTTTTTGGTAAGTAAAAGAAGAATTTGATGTTAAAGTAGTATTTATTTAATGTTTGCTTTTTTATAAATATTTTTCATTGTTTTATTAGGAAAAAAGAAAAAGAGGTAAGGAGAAACAGGAAAAAAATCTATACCCCCATACCTTGTCTCGTGGAGGTTATGCATTGCTGAACAACAAAATGATGGAAGAAAAATGGGAGGCTAAGAGACAACTTGCAGAGGCGAAGGATGATGGAGATGTTTCTCCTCCATCTCCTGTCAATCGTGCTCAAGCATGGAAGAGAGCTCGAATGAATAAGAAAGGGGAGTTTCTTACTGAAAAGGCTAGAGAAGTAGCAAAAAAGATTGTAAGTATTTTGTAATTAACAAACTTGTTATATGCTAAAGGAATAGTTTTCTGATTGCATTTCCTATTTACTTGTCATAGGACTCCTTGGAAGAAGCAGTTACTCAAGGAACCTTTGTTCCTACTGGTAGGCAGGATATCTTAACCACAGCATTAGAGAAGGAAGAGCACCCTGGCCGCGTTAGAGGATTACCAAGAAGTGTCGGTATTAGAGAATACTTTGGACCACCACCTTCTAATCACGGCCCAAAAGGTGTACCATTACAGCAGGTGCAAATGATGATAGAGGAAGCAGAAAAGAAAGCTGATGCAAGAGTAACAGCACTAGAAAAAGATTTTCAAGAAAAAATTATGCAAATGGAATCAATGATGAAATCTTTTAGTTCGATGCATTCGCAGTCTTTGCAAGCACAACAACCTTCTATGCCTCTAAGTACAAAAGGTAGTTGTGTGGCAGAAGAAGTGTCATGTATGCTTTATGTAGAGGATCCTAATAAACGTTTAGTTGCACATGGAAAGGTATACAAATTTGCAACAAGGATCCATCATCAAGAGATTCTAGATTACCAGGTGAAGGTGGTGGTTGAAGAGGTTGTGGATGCTAATGCATTAGTGCCATTCCCTGATGAGGAGGTAAAAACAGTGGGACAAGCTAAACATAATTTCATTCTTTGGCTAAGGCATCTAGTTACCACTACCACTGAGGTATGAATTATTTATGATCTTTCACTTCCTAATTCACATGGTATGCATTTCTAATTTTATATTTGTCATTGATTAGGAAGTCTACCAATCAAAGGATTCTTTTGATTCAAATCCTCAACATGCTATTGAACGTAGTGCCAAACCAAAGCGAGATAGCTTGAGCCAGCTAGCTTTAGCTTTTGTTGATATGGACAATACTGTTCAACTAAATATGAGTAGAGAGATTGTGGGGCGAGCTATTGAATTAACAATCTTCAAGAGAGATGTTGCTGAATTTCTTGCTTTTGATTTGCTAAACATATCAATAATTCAATTTTGTCTCATGTAAGTATGAATTTTATTTTAACTTTACATATATGTTGTTTTTAATTTTCTTACTAACTTATTTTTCATTCTTATAGGTATCTCCACAATCTTTGCAAAGAATTGGGTAGGGCTAATAATTATGGATTCTTATGTCCACATCATATTCAACCAACCGGAAATACTTTCAGTGGGAGAACATCATACATTGGAAGTACGATTAAAGAAGGAAATAAAAAGTGTTGGTTTGCACCAATTATAGAAAGGTACTTCGTTCTAATTCACCTCTTAATTAAATAAAAACTTTCTTAATGATATGGTGTTAATGTTAACTCATGTTGTAGTGGTCATTGGAGGCTTGCTGTTATCTGTCCATCTGACTGGACCATATATTGGTTTTGTTCTCTGCAATGGGAAGTAAGTGAAGATATGAAAGGAGTTCTTGAATCGTAAGTATTGTGTGTAACTTTATTTTGCAAATATATTATCATTATAAATCAATTTCTTACAAGTATTTGATATAAATAGATCTTTGAAGATGCACTCTAAATTGATGAGAAAGAATAGCCGAAGTTTTGTCAATTGGGTTTATGTAAAGGTATGTATTTTAAATTTAAACAATGGTGAGATTAATTATATTGATCACTCTTGTTTTGTGTATATTTGTAGTGCCATAAACAACTAAAAGATGTGGAATGTGGATATTATGTGATGAGGTATATGTATGAAATCATCTCTGGGGGTATAACCAACTCATTCCACAAGGTAATAATATTATATGAAAATAATAATTCTAGTATAAATATTGAGTTGTTTTTAATATTACTGATGTTACAATTTTTTCCATTTGGCAGCATTTTCAAAATTTGGACCCATATTCTGATTTACAGATGAGAGAAATACGCAGCATATGGTCAGAGTATTTCTTGAATTTAACAAAATTAGAATAGAAGGTGATGTATAGCAAGTTCTACATATTTATCCTTTTGTTAAACATGTTAATACTAGGTTCATACTTTTGTTGACAATTCATGTGGTTTGGTTGTAAAAAAACGTTGTAAATTGGTGGTTATATTTAATATTAGATATAGTTGGTTGTATTAACAGGTTTTTAAGTGCAATTATTATTTAATTAAAAATATTTTTAAAAAAACACTACCTAGACATATGGCTTCTGTTATAGCGTATAACAGAAGCCATAAGTTACCTACGGCTTCTGTTCTGCAGAGAACAGAAGCCATACGTCCAACCTACAGCTTCTGTTCTCTGCAGAACAGAAGCCGTATTCGTAGGTCAATATGTATGGCCTCATTTATGCACAACAAGAACAAAAGCTGTGGGTCAATATGTATGGCTTCAATTATGCACAACATGCACAAAAGAAGTTATAATCACGCACCTACGGCTTCTGTTCTTATAGAACAAAAGCCATAGGTCAATACATATGGCTTCAGTTATGCACAACTGAAGCCATATGTATGGCAACCTACGGCTTCTGTTCTCTTACAACAGAAGCCGTAAGTCATACTTTCCACTACAGTTGCTTCCACTACAATACATATATTGTAGCGAAAGGTTCTTTTTAACAGAAGCTAAAGGGGGTATTTTGCACTAGTGGCCCCTTCTTTCTTATAGAGACGAACCTGAAACTCAAAAAGTTAGTTGAAATGAATCTTTAGCACTAAAATTTCACCAAAACTTGAAACTCTGCATTTTTATAAAACCATAAAAAATAAGCCCTATCCACTCAACCTCTAATTCTCCTTGATTTTTTTGTGCTCCCTCCAATCTATAATATAAATCGCTGTCAGAAGAATGACTTGGTCTAAAATTACTCATTTGAAAAGTAATTAATATTTATTTGTTAATTTTGTCATTGTAATTAATGCTTTAATGTAATTTTTTGTATTTTTCTATCTCCTTAACAACCTCATTTAATATGGGTAAATTGAAAAAAATTTCAAACACATTTAATGAATTAACTTAAATCTAAACCTCTTTATGAATTGGTGAAAATGACTCGTATTGTAGAGAAGATGGAATAAGTAACTAGTACGCAGTTTACCTTAAGTGACACCAAGATTACTCCTTTTTAAATGAAATGATGCATGAAAACATAATAAAATATTGGGAATCATCATCAAATTTAAATATTGTCACTTTAAATCATACATGGGGCCCCTCGCTCTCAACTAAATTGTGGTTGGCAAGTGGTAGGTGGTCAGTGGCAACATTATAATCCTTATAAAAGCAAACCTAATTTTGCCACCATGGCCTTAGAACTTGGATAAGCAAAAAAATGGCCACCAACCACGCCATTATGGATATCGCTACTAGGTCCGTTTAGATTAGTGGAAGATAAGTAACTTATTCTCAATCTAATTTTATAAAAGTGAGATTAAGTAAAAGTTAAATTGGGTATTAATATAATATATGTTTGGATTGAGTTTTATAAAAATTAGTTTGTAAAGTAAAAAAATTATTTAGATTATAATTGAATAAGTAAGGTTAGTTTGTTGGTATGACTTTTATTAAATAATAAAAATGATTAAAAATATGAATTTATAAAATATAATAATTTTAAATTATTATAATATGAAGAAGTTATGTTTAATGAATAAAATATATTTAAATAAGAAATCATAATAATGTGAACATTTTTGAACCAAATAATATTACATAATTAATTGGATGATATACTCTGCATAATTTATGTAGGCATAAAATGAAAAATAATATTAAAAATAAAAAATATTATAAAAACTGTTAAAAATTATTTTCTCTTAAAAGAATATTAAAAATAAATAACCAAAAATTGATTGGGAAGCACAAAGAATATATAGAAAAACAAAAAAAATCATAAATATAAGGGTAAACATGCCTTTTAATTTTAAAAAACTGCTTTTGTATAAGTCATAAGTAAGTTTTAAGTACTTTTACAATCACGCTTAAAAAAGTAATTTTTAACTCATAAGGTAGTTTGGCGAAAAACTGTGACAAACAACTTTTAAATTTACAAACTCATTTGCCACACCTATAAATTACTTTTTCCCTCCTCAAACACGTTTCCAAATAGGCACATTATCAACCCACAACTGCTTATATTTAATCGCTGTACACTTAATTTAATGTCGCTTTAATTTTCTCGATGTGGGACCTCTTCTCTTTATTGCAACCAATTCTCCCTCTCCATCTTCAAGCACCAAATTCAAACCCCATACCCATCATGCGTATTTCTATATAAACTGCCATAGATCACTCCTATCTTCACTACTTCATCAGCATACAAAAGACCAAAAACAAAGTGTGCGTGTAAGCAACACAAAAAGGTGGGTAAGGGTACTAGCAGAGGCTATGGCCCCAAAGTTTTTAAGTTTCTCTTTGCATTATACATGTGTTATATGTATCTCCCAACTCCAAAATTTATGAAAACTTTATATTGTATATACTCTTTTAATCTTGATCTCCCTCATTATGAAATTCTGACTTTTGCACTGTTCAGGAGTAATGGCGATGAAGAAGATGGGTGTGAGCCTGGTGGTGATGGTGGTTCTGACAGTCTTTGTGGCGGTGGAGCTGCCACACATGGCGGAGGCAGTGACATGCAGTCCGGCGGCTCTGAGTTCATGCATGGGAGCGATATCGTCGTCGGCTCCGCCGTCGAGCGAGTGCTGCCAGAAGCTAAAGGAGCAGAAGCCATGTCTGTGTGGGTATCTTAAGAACCCTAGTCTGAGGCAGTATGTTAACTCTCCTGGGGCCAAGAAGGTTGTTTCCTCTTGTGGAATTCCCTTCCCTACTTGCTGAACAAAAAAAAAGAACAGTTATAGTAAGTGATTTGATCAATATCGAGTCGTATATTTGTTTAAGGAATAATTTCAGAAAAAGTATTCCCTCTAGGGAATATTCATTCTGTGTTTCAAGGTTCAAGTTGGTTACATATCTTGATCAATGATTATGTGGATCGCTGACATGTAGTTTGTGGTATAATTAATACAATATAATGAGTTCTTGTATCCACATTTTTCTTTTTCCCCTTCCCCTTCTTCGTAACAGTTTGTTTCTTTTTTTAAATTTTATTTGTTTTATAATGTCATTATCTCTTTTTGTCATTACTTACGTACTCTGTTATATCTTTCATACATGGTCCGAATTCACAACCTCGTATTTAAGAAAGTTTAAAAAAAAAAAAAAGTGCAAAACTACAAAACCTAGACTGTGTTATAATGTCAATATTGTGTTTTGTGATATTATATACCACCTTTAGTTCTAAATATAAGATCTAGCTCGTAATGTAATTTGCACTAAAATACAATATCTACTTTGTAGTTTGTAATTTGTAAGATCTAGGATAAGATCTAGTTGTTTGTAATATAAGAGGTAGTACTTTTAACATACTTCCTCCTGTTTAAAATAGACAATAAATTTAACAAATTTACATTCATAAAGAAATCAATTAAAATCCTTTTAAAATAATAAATATTAAGGTATGTAATTTTTTTCCAAATATATTCTTATTAATGAATAGAATAGGTAAAAGATGTAGTAAATGAATCAAAAAGAAAAGAGAATATGTGATGGTAACATTGAAAATAACTCATTAAATACTTAGACAAAACTAAAATATATTTTATAAAAAAAAAAAAAAAACCAAACCACTCCCACAAAATTTATCTTATTGGCAGACCAAAAATCTGCGACAAATTAGAAAAGTAATAAATATCTAGAAAATTGTGTGGTTTAAAGAGATGTTAAAAATATATAGCTAAAAGTAATAAATATATAAGAAATTTTTTTTTGTAATATGCCTGTATTTATAAGTGGATAGGTGAATGTAAGAAAAAATACGAGAGAGAATATATGGGGGAAAAAGATGATAAGAGAATATATTAATTAAAAGTAAAATGAATGAAAATGCATTCAATGTTTATACCAACTCAAAGTGGATCTTATAAAAAGAAATATACTAATTCAAAAATTTGAATCTTATAATAAAAAAAAAAAAGAGGGAGTACATGGTTTATTTTTAATATACTCTTCTACCCCTATTTATAGGGCAGAAAAAGAAGATTTTTTTTTGTTATATTTATAAGACATTGAGAAAAATTTTTTGTACAGATGTATAATTTACCCTTTATTTATCATTGTATTGATTTTATTTACATAAGTTATAATATACATTAAATAAGAATAAAATTGGAAAGTTGAATTTTAAATGAAAGTTAATAAATTTCAAAAAAAATTTTAATCTGTATGAAATATATTAGAAGTAATTTATAAATAAGAGGAGTATAATACAATCAAGCGCGCACACAAACATAACGAATGACATTGCTGCCGGGATAACTAACGGTTGACAAGGAGGGAGTACGTGTTGTGTTAAGTTAATGATGTACCCCCACAAGGCCTGCCGGGTGTAAAATAACACTACGTTGAGTGCTGCTGCAAACATGGAAGCTCTTTCCCCATTAAATTTGCTATGCCTTCTTCCCCCTAATCGCAAACCTAAGTTGCTCTGCACTAATAAATCGCACCACATACCAGAAGCAAACCCTCCACTTCACTGAAGAAGAAGAAGCGTGCGAGAGAGCAACATCCATGGCATCCTCTTCATCATGCATCCATCCGTGGCAACAAGACTCAAACTAACTCAGGACCGGTTTCATTTCAGTGCTCATCGTTATAGGGAAATATCAACTATTTAACAATTTCAACAGTTCATAAATCTATTTTTATTTTCAAATATTTTGTTTTGAAAAACTGACAATTAAGATATTATATTTTGTTTTAAATTCTATACATATTTAAATAATTTTTTAAAAGAATAAAAGTGGGAAAAAAACTAAATTCAAACCATCTAAATTAGATCTAGGTGGTGTTAGTACTCATCAATATAATTTGTTTAGCACCAAAACTCATACCAAGTAACTCAGGAGAATAAAATTCTAATTGGATATATAGAATAAATAAATAAAATAAATTAGTTGATTATAATAAATGTGATCTGATTTTCTTAAAATAGTTTAGATTATATATCAGTTTACAAATTAGATAAATTAGTATATATAAGAGATAAAGTATATTAAGATGATATATTTAGCACGCAGTCCTCTGCCCCAACTAGCTTCCATATATGTTACGGAACTAAAATAGTAATAGGCAATGTTAAAATTAACCAATGGCTACCCATTTTGTTTCATACGATTCAGGGTATTACATTACAAGAAAACATACTTTGTATCTCCCCCATTCATATCTGCTTACGAAAACGGAGGAGAAAAAGTGAGTATTCTTATCTGTTTGAGTAAAACAGCCAAGAATAAGCTCCATGTTCTCATCTGTTGTGTAAAACAGTTGAGAACATAGACCTTCTCATCCGTTCTATTAGTAATAGACGAGAAGTTCTTGTCTATTCTTAGTAACAGACGACAAGTTCTCGTCTATTACTAATGAAACATAGGAGAACAGGCTCCTTCTCATCTGTTTTATTAAAACAAATGAGAAGGGGCCTGATTTTTTTTTTTTTAAATTACCCTAGTTAATCTGCGCAGCCCGCGAATATCTTCCTCCCTTCCCATTTTCATTCCTGCATCGCCTCTTCCTCCCATCTCTACTGCTTCCCTCGGCGACCATAACTAATGCTCTTAGTCCGTCGCCTCTTCTTCCCATCTCCACAAAAAACAAAGGTTGCTGGAGCTACGTCTCCAGTGTAGCGTTTCTCTCCTCTGCAAGACGATGACGACGACATCTCCTCCAAGTCTGTTATTCTCCCTCTCCAAGTCGGCGACTCCACTAAACAAAGAAGGTCGCCGTTAAAGCCACACTCACCTGCGTCGTCTCTTCTCCCCTCTAAGTTGACGCCACATCTACACTCTCCCTTCTTTGATAGCTCTACTGAATAAGGTAAGTTTAAGAGCAATCTTCCTCCTTTTGGTTATTCTATATGTGCTGCAAATGGAACGTGGGTTTGTGTAAGTTGCTGCTGAATCTTGAATTGTATTTACAAAGTTTTAAACTTGTACACATTGGTTGGGTAATAGATTTGAAGATTAAGAAATTTGTTAAACTTGTTTGAATATTAATGCACACAAGGTGTTTGTCAAAATGTCTAAGAGAATTTTCATATGTTGGTATTGCATTAGAATGGTAATATAGCTATTATGATCTTGAAAGGTTTATTTAATAGCAAGTTGATGTTTTTTTGGATGTGTTATCTCAAAAGGAAGCTTTGGCAAATTTTTTTGAAAATGAGTAAGCTTGAAAATTGTGGTTGGGATTGTAAGGTTGAAAATTTTGGTAAGTTTTTTATATGTTGGATTGCTTTAAATTGTTGGATTAAATAATTGAGCTTAATTAATTGGATAAAATTGTTATCATTAGTCTTGAATTTGCATTATTTTGGTTAGCATTGAGTTGGATTAGATTAAAGTGCTAAAATTAGTGTTGAATTGGTTTGAATTTGTTGGAATTGGATTTGCTAATTGTTTTATTTTTATTAAGATTGAGCTGAATTAGATTAAACTAGTGAATTTAGTCATAAATTATTCAAAATTGCTTGTTGAATTTAGTCTTAAATTGGTTTGATTTTGTTGGAATTTCACTGAATTGTATTAAATTGTCATCATTAGTTTTGAATTGTTTTAGGGTTTTTTTCTTAAATTGAGTTGAATTAGTCTTAAATTGTTCAAAATTCCTTGTTCAATTTAGTCTTGAATTAAGTACTAACACAATGGATCATAGGTGGATGAGTACTTTGAAAATAAGTGACAAATATAAGAAGTAAAAGGTCATCCAAAACAAAAGTAAAATGTCTTCATTGTAGTAGTGTTAATTGTTTATGATATTGACAAGCTTTATGAGTGAGAGGTTATAGAAAGGCTAGTTTTATTGACACGTGGCACATTTAAGTGAAAAAAAAATCTTTGAATTAATAAATGGCATTGTGGCTTCTAAAATGTTTATGGAAGAGTGACTGACATCTCAGCTTCAACATTCATTAATTAATGTAGAAGTGGTTCTTTTATGAAGACAATGGAAGTTTAAGAAAGTCTTACATCAAGTTTTGAAATGTATAGAGTTCGTTGACATCAGTCAATGCCAACTTAAAAGAAAA
Source organism: Neltuma alba (assembly GCF_004799145.2). Classification (NCBI taxonomy): domain Eukaryota; kingdom Viridiplantae; phylum Streptophyta; class Magnoliopsida; order Fabales; family Fabaceae; genus Neltuma; species Neltuma alba. The sequence continues at coordinate 25,185 of NW_021635651.1, read as the reverse complement.
ATTAAATGTAATCACATTGTTTTTTTTGTGCGTGAAATAGGAGATTAGAAAAGTACGTATTCAGAGAGAAAGACAGCGTAACGAGTTTCAAATATTAAAGCTAGCCTAACTCAGAATTATGTACAGATAAGCTCCTTAATTTTTTAAACTTCTAATAATAAAACTCTCTACCCTTTCAAGCTATGCAGATAACCCCAAACCATCAATTTTATACCTTTTTAAACATTATTTTTGTGTATATACATAACCCTTTCAAAGTTTGAGTCATATGCATACATGCCATTTAAACTTTAAGCTATTTGCATATAAATAATGAATAAAACTAATAGCACAAGAGTTATATACATAAATGTAAGACTTCAGAAAGGTTCATTGCAAAGTTTTAAGGCCAAGGTAGGAATTGCAATTGAAATTGAGAAAATTCACTAAATGAATATTTAGTATGGTAGATAGTTCTTATTACTTGGGATTGGGCAAATACCATGAGGAAGGTGGTAATCAAAATTTAATCCTGAGATTGGGATTCTTCATGCCAAAATGTGCTCCCTTCCCACCAAATAACAAGGGTTTTTCTAATAACGAAGTTCTTCTAGTCTTTTGACAGCTTATAATAATTTAAAAATAAAATTAATGCAATTATTCTGTCCAAACATTACTCCATACCCAATATAATTTTAAAATTCAATCCCACTCCTTATCCCAATTTCCCATTCCCATTCCCCATCCATCAAAATTAAGACCCATGTATGGCCTAAAGGTTAAAGAAGTCATTTAAATATAACATAAAATTGAGGAACATTTTATACAATTTAACCAATATTAAAATAAGTAATTTAGGGGAAATTAATAAAAAATTGTGTTTAATGCAGCTGGGTATATATCACCATTATCAAAATTAAACACACCACCGCACTAAACCAAACCCCACGCTCTCGCTTTCTATATAAACTGCCATAGATGACTCCTATGTTCACCACTTGATCAGTGCACAAAAAGACCAAATTAAAATCACAGTAGTGTGCGTGTGAATCACGCAGAAAGGTGGGAAGGTTGCCCGGGTAACGGCAAAGATGAAGAAGATGGGTGTGAGCCTGATGGTGATAGCGGTGGTGCTGGTGATCCTTGCCGCGGCGGAGCTGCCACACATGGCTGAGGCGGTGACTTGCAGTCCGGCTGCTCTGAGTCCCTGCATCGGAGCAATAACGTCTTCCTCTCCGCCGTCGAGCCAGTGCTGCCAGAAGCTGAAGGAGCAGAAGCCATGTCTGTGTGGGTACCTCAAGAACCCTAGTCTGAGGCAGTATGTTAACTCTCCTGGCGCCAAGAAGGTTGCTTCTTCTTGCGGAGTTCCCTTCCCTTCCTGTTGAGTTAGGAAAAAAAAATTAAGGTTTATGGTCGTAAGTGTCATCGATATCAATTAGTATCTGCATAAATGTCTAAGGAATAATTTCAGAAAAAAATATTCCCTATGTGAATATTTAAATATGTCGTGTTCAAGATGGTTATAGCTTGGACAATGAATATGAGAAGCAGTTCACATCTTGTGACTCTTTGTTTTATTTTTGGCTAAAGCGTTAAATTGTGGTGACTGTATTACGTTTCAATTGCAATAAGGTAAAAGTACAAGAAAGTTTGGTTAACTTATAATTATGAATTATTTTGTTTAAAAGTTTAATTTGCACTTTAATCCTTTTGGATAGTTATTTTTTAACGAGAAAATTGAAGAAAAATCCCCAAAAAGGACCTAGATGTTTAGGGTAAAAAAAAATAGTACTTAGTACTCGCTCCTCCTTCTGTACAAAATATAAAGGGAGAATTGCAATTAGGTCTCACCTAAGAGAATTAAATATAAAAAGGTCTCTTGAAATCATAAAATTATTCTGAAGTTCTAAGAAACCTTTTTACAATAAATTTCATTTGTTTAATTATCAAATTACCCTTCTTCCTTTTTTTTTTTTAAGTTTGTATTGATAACTGAAAAAGCAGTGATCGACAACTTAGGGTGCAAGGATTGACAACTATCGCGACAAGTTTGACAACTTATGCGTTACATTTTGTAATATGTGTTGTCAAACCTACCGCGATAATTGTCAATCATTATACCCTAAATTGTCAACCACTGCTTTTTCAGTTGTCAACACAAATTTAAAAAAAAAAAGAAAGGTAATTTGGTAATTAAATAAATAAAATTTATTACAAAAAAGTCCCTTGAGACTTCAAAATAATTTCATGATTTCAAGGGATTTTTTGTATTTAATTCCCTTGGATGAAACCTAATTGCAATTCTCCCTAATATAAAAAGTTTTTTAGGGAAAAAACTTTGATCCAAAGCATAAGAGGTTGACAATGTAATTAATGATATTTTTTTACTTTTACCCCTTGTCATAAGGAGGAGAGAGAATTTTAAATGCAGAAGAAATATGAGAGAATTTTTGTATCACATCCTTTAATAAGAGTAAAATAGATAACTTTTATTAATTTGAAACATATTTAATAACTTAACTAACATCTCTTGATTTGTTATAAAACTTAACTAACATTCTATATTATGGATGAGAGGGAGTATTAATTTGCCCATTTAAATTAATTTTAGATCATTCATATTTAATTTTTAATTTAATTATTGTATGTTTAATAATATTTTATTTTGATAGATGCAAAATATTAAAATAATAGAATCTTATGACTATTTTGAAAAATAAATTTATTATTCAAAAAATTTAAAATCCAAGTCATCTAATTAAATTTGAACGATCCAGATTATTTAATCACAATCATCAGCTACTCAAATTTGGTTCCATAATATCAATGAAAACCCAATGCACCAACTTTCAAAGAAGACTTATTTAGAAAATGCTAAAAGTCATATCTAATCATATACTCATCCATGAGAGCTTTGAAAAACAGGAGCAAATTAATCAAATTGATAAGAAAAGCAGGAAAAAGTAACCCCAAAGATAATGGAAAGTTAGGTTAGCGACATGATGGTGAATTAATGTTGTAGGACATTATGAATTGCACTAAAAATCTTAATGGGTCAAATTTAAGTGGGGAAGTGGGACGAAATTTTACATTGGATATGTAAGAATTGAATTATAATGAATATTTAAAAATTAAATATATGTACTAACAAGAGTTGGTCCAGATGGTAAAGAGTTGGCTCATAACCCACAAGATCGTGAGTTCGAATCTAACTGCCTTGGTGAGTTCCCGGAATTCAACTCACCTAAACTTTTTTTGTAACAAAAAAGAAAATTAAATATATGTGTTTGCGGGTGCGTGTTTGTCTGTGCTCCTAAGGAGTATGAATTTGTTTTTTCAAAACAAAAGTGAAACAACCTAGGAGGGAATTAGGGCTTGGATTAATATTTCAACTTACTCCTCCTCCTATTTATAAATTACTTCTAACATATTTTATACAAGCTAAGAAAAAACTTAAATTTTATTAATTCTCATTTAAAATTTAACAACTTTTTAATTTTATCTCTATTTAATATACACTATACCATTCTGTTTCTTATTATAAGTCACTTGTATCCTAAACTCGCAAACCAAAAAATATATTAAATTAACTAGTTTTTTTCCCCACATTTACTCTTATTAAAAGTTGAGAGAGAGAGGGGGGGAGGGGATGGATTGCATAGGAAATAAAAAGTTGAGAGAGAGATTAATTAATTTTTTTATTAAATTAATAGGGGTAAAATTAGAAAAAGCTTATTAATTATTCTACAAGTGACTTATATTTTGAAACAAACTTTTAGGGTACATGTGACAACGGTTCCTTTAAAACCCATTTAGATCAAAATTTTCAATTTATTCTAATGATTAACCATGATAGAAAAGAAGAAACCTTAAAATTTTAAAATCGCTATCATGGTTAAAAGAAATAAACTTATATTACGAGCCACATCAATCGTTCACTTGGGCCTTGGACTTTCAAAGTCCTAGAAATATCATTCAACCATTAGCCCAAACCAATCTTAAATTTTCAAACGTACGAACTGATAAATCAGTTTAATATAAACTATAGAGCTCATTAGTCAAAAGTTAACACTTTCAAAGGAGCGTTACATGCAGAGTCTAAGATGTCTCGAGCCTCATCGCGGCCCTATCATACCAGATAGTAGTAATTAAAAGTATTCTTTTACATCATGATAGTAGATGAGCCCTATGTGGCAATATATAACAAGTCGGCACATAGAATAAAAGCAGGGAGGCTATACAAGCTATAACAGCACACTATGCCTCCGGAGCCTTCTCTGATGGGCCACCACCTGAACTATCGCCTGAAAATGTTAAACCACGGGGTGAGACAAACACCTCAGTAACCAACTTTCCAACTCATCATACATACTAACATGTGCTCGTGAGGTGTCAAGTGGTATAATTATTAAACCTCAATATCTATATACCAATGAAAATACACATATGTATACTCAAATAATCTCAATCATCCAAACTCTCATTAAGAGGGCTAACACACAAGCCACATAAGTCTATCCCTCACTATAAGGGATCAAACCGACCTATAGGCCTATCCCACACTTTGGGGGACGATTAAGTATTCACAAAGGTTCATCCCTTATTATAGGCCTATCCCACACTTTGGGGGACGAATAAAAAGCCACAAGGGTCTATCCCTTACTCTAGGGACGAAGGAAGAAGCCAACCAATGTGCACCAATGGCGACCTTACCACGTGGTAGGATAGCGCTCAATCCAAAATCCAAATAACAACTAACCATTCACAATATAACAAAAATGTCTCAATCTTTTTCCAGTATAATCCATAAGATATAAATCATATATCTTTTCCAAATTTCTCAATCACAATTCCAAAAATCCCACAAGATAATTTTCATAGCTCAAAAGATATAATTTATCTACTGAGTTTCAAATAACAAATCATTATACCAAAATAGCAAAATACTCATAAACAACATATTAGCACATATAACAAGTGGAAAGTGGTTACCTCTCGCCAAAACAATACTAAAGATTACCACAAAGTCAATCCTTCGCTCAACCAATAATTAATCTACACAATTAATATAAACACATATTAATATAAACTAATTAATTAATTACACTTCTTTATATTAGTTAAATTTCTAATTTAATTAAATTTTTATTCTAAATTCCCGCAACTCTCATAACCCAAAAATTATTAAGTATTTTAGAAACAACTTAAAATTTCTAACAACCCAAATTATTTATTTACCACCTCCAAATTATTTACCTTAATAAAAAGGATTTTCCACAATTTCTAAATATAAAATTATTATGTTCTAAATTCAAAAAAATTTCATTTTAATTTAAACCTCAAAATCAAACTATCAAAAATTCAATAATACTTCAAGTATTTATAAATAAATAATCTGATCAAAAACTTTAATGGTATAACTACCACACATATATATTTCCACAAATAATAAACTTTTTAGCTACAATAATTATTTTAAAACCTCCAGTCACCCAATAAATAAAACTAAATCGATTAAAATCTTAATAATATGCCAAACAACCCAAATAAATTACTTAACTTGAATTTAATCGGTAAAAATATACTATAAATCATATATAACAGATTTTTCAACTAGAAAAACTAATTTAAATACTAAAAACTAACAAATGGACAAATCTAACCGATTAAAATTAACAACTCATTCACTTCTAAATTTCTATAGTCATCTTTTGTCAAAACTCAATACGTAGATCATATATAAGTCTTAAAATTTTCTCTAATAACTACAATAATAATGTAAATAGGAAGCTTAAAATATATAGGAAATATTTATAAAGAAAGTTTGATAAAAAGAAATAATTTTATGTACCTAAAATATCTTCAAAGCTTGCCCTCTGGTTCACCGGTATGCTCCTCTCTCTCACACACTTTAGCTCTCTCTTCCTCTCTTATTCTTCATTTCCCCAACTACTTTTCATTTTTTTTCTTCCCTCATTAAATTCCTCTCCCCCCATTTTCTTCCTTCCCTTTTCAACGTTTCAGCTTTCCACCGAATTCGGTGGAAAGTTGTGACTTTTTTTTTTTAATATATTAAAATATTATTATTTTATTATAATAATAAAATATTTTTTTTGAATTTTTTTAAATATTATAATAAAATATTATTATATATTTTTACATAAATCCTAAAAATTAATTTAGGATATTACAGTACAAGTGGCCTATAATAAGGAACAGAGTGATATCTCATAAAAACAAAGTCAACACAATAATAAATGAGAAGGTAAAATTGTACATCCATTCAAAAATTTCTCTCAATGCTCTATAAATAGGATCAAAAAATATTTTCTCTCTTTACCTTATAAATAAGACCAGAAAAGTAGGCAACATACAAACTAAGAACCAGATCATTTCCTCACCATCAAGACAAACCACCTGTGGAAATAAGTTATAGAAATGAAATAGACTTCGGAGTACCGCAGTTGGCCCCTTCTGTGTGTGTGGAATGGAGGGTTACATCATATGAGTATCATGAGTTTCTTTTTTTCTTTCCTTTGAAATGTTTCATGAACTCCCTCTTATGAGTGTTTTAGCCTCTCATTCTGGTTTTCCAGAGGCTCTCCTCACAGACACACTAATCTCCTTAATTGCCTCGTCTGTCATCCCCTTATGCTCCCTCCAATACTCTAAAGTCTCGTTGGTATGAATCACTGAGAATAAAAGGTAAAAATTAGGTTTGTGATTGAAAAAATCGATATAACAAAAGTATTTATATAAGAGATTACTTAATATTTGGAATTAGACAAATTCATATACTTGGAATTGGAGAGTACCACATGCAGAAGTGATATCTCTTGATCTCACCTACATGAGTTTGCTCAATATCAAATATTAAACAATTTGTCATACTAAACACTCATTTAATGTGTTTTCTTAATCTTAATATTAATCTTATATTTTATTTTCAATGCTTTGTGCCAAACATGCTCTAAGAGTGTTTGCCGATTAGTTACACCCTTAATTACTTTGATCATTGTGCCATTATGCTCCACATTGCTCACTGTGCTCATGAGCTGGCGTGCCTTCTACTTGTCTGATGGTTCCCCTTTTTATCCCTCCTTTGATAAACTCAGCCCAACAACCCCCTAGGCCCATCACATTGCTGCATGGTGGAACTTTTTTCCTTTTATGGTGATGAAAGGACGAGAAGAATGTGTAATGCTATAATAGACACACACACACTTATATATAAAAGCTAAATTATATATTTTATCCTTTAATTTTATATAAAGTTTCAGTTTAATCTTGTAACTTTAAAAAGTATATTTTTAGCTTTTTAATTTTAAAATCATTGGTCTTAAATAATTTATAATACTTGTTGCTTGCTATACATCATTTAACGGTTTTTTAGGAGAATTAATGACAAAGTTAAAATTGTTCATAAAATGATATTTTAAAAGTATAATTACTTTTGAAATAAAATTGTATCACAAAATATTTTAAAATGCTATCTGAAAAAATTCATCACAAATTATTTCACAGTATTAGATATAATTAAAAAAATATTTTAAAATGTTAGATGTAATTAAACCAGTTTGGAAATACCTCTGCTCCCTCCTCTCCCCTTCCATCTCCCAACCGAACACAGGGTACCTTTTCCCTGTAAGGCAAATTTCTTTATTTTCTCCCGCCAACCAGCCAATTCATTCCCTCGCGCTCTTTCGCGGGTCAGGCTTTCTCTGCTCCTCGTCGCACCCCGTTCTGCTTCTCTCTTGCTTCGCTGTTAGCATTGGCACACAATATTGATTGTTGAGGGCGAATCCCGATTTCACTCACACCAGTAAGACTTCCTTTCTCCCTCTTCTTCTGTCAGCCCCATTCCCCTCTTTGTTTCCTTGTCGTGCTTGAGGAAATGATTTTAGGTCTCCCTTCTTCACTGTATTCTTTCGTGAATTGATTTGGTGGTTTGTGGAAATGAGTTATTTTGGATTATTCCGGCATTTAGATAGGAGAAAGATACGATGGTCTGAAGCCTGGAGAGTTGCTTTTTTTTAAAAAAAAAAAAAAATACTTTGCTGAATTTGGGCATAGTTAGGATCTTGGAATATTAACATTTGATTCTCTCATGAATATCTCAACACTGAAATGCTGAGCTCGAAGTATCAATCTGCTTTCATTGTTTGGTCTATTTGCAGCTGTTCACTGACAATGTCATCTTGTTGTTGATTTACAATTCAAGGTAATTTGCAATTGCTTTTTTATTTGATGCATAGTTCTTTTGAGTGTTCTAATATGTGATTCGCAATAATGCAACCTGCAGTTTTCAAGTGTTAACTTTTGCCTTTTCCTTCAACTTCTTTGAACTACAATTTAATTATTATAGCCAAAATGGACATGGAAATGTTTACTAAGCTTTATAAGGTTCGTCCTTTTTATTTTGAATCGTCTTTAGGCATTGTAAGTCAATGTGTTAATCACAGAAACTGTACAGGATGGAAGGAATTCTGGATTTCAAGCTTTGTGGGTCCAATGATAAACATTTAGAATTTTATACAGGAAGCGATACTGCATTGTTTCCACGACTAATTGTCTCTTCATTTTTTGTTTGGCTCTGTTGTATCCTTATTTATTCTGTCTCTTCAGGTTGTTCAATTGGAATTGAATTGATTTTTTTTTTTAATATTTCAATAAACGGAATTTCTGTTTACGCCTGAATTTGTTCTGTTCTTTACTTCAGAATGGTGAGGAAGAGAATTCCGAATCTGCCTGTGTTTACATTAAAATCGCCTAATTTGGATTCAGGCTCAAGCCTTAAAGCCCATGCAACTACATCCCCAATCTCTAACAAGAAGAGCATTTCCTCCTCACAATACAAAACTGTATGAACGATCTATTTCCACTTGTGCAATATACTAAGAAGCTGTTTTCTTTCTTACCTTTCCTTTTGCTTTTTTGTGTTTTGGATTCCTAATTATTTATTGTTCATTTTTCAAGATTTTCTTACATGATTGGTGGCTGGTGAAACCTCAAGGAAAAGGTTTAGCTGTGGGAGGAGTTGCTTCAATGGAGTAAGGGATTAATTTCACTCTTTATATATATTTGTTTGCGTTTGCGTGTGTATGTGTATGCTTTTGAGGAGTATATGTCTTCAAAGGTGAAATTTTTGGAAAAGGGAAACAACCTAGGAACTCTACCTGGACTGATAAGTTATACTGTTATTTTTGGAAATGAAACAGACTAGAGTAACCACAATCTTGAGAAAAATAGGGTGCTGCAGTTTTTGCCCAAGTGGAGCTCTGTGTGTAGAATGGAGAGTTATATTGTGTGAGTATCATGCATTTGTTTTTCTTTCCTCTGTAATGTTTCATAAACTCTCTCTTGTGTTTTAGCTGTCATCCCCTTATGCTCTCTCCACTACTCTGACATTGTCAGATGGTTTGTTACCCCCCTAATGTGACCATTCTGCCAATCTGCCCCTCATTGCTTGTGATAGTCATGGGCTGTCTTTCCTTATGTTAGTCTCCCCTCTTAGTCCTCCTTTGATCAACTCAGCCCAACAACCCCCTAGGCCCATCAAATTGCAGCATGATGAAATTTTTTCCTTTCATGGCGATGAACGGGCCAGAAGAATGTGTAATGTCGTAAAAGAAAAATATATTTTACATGCTTTGTTAAAATTCCAATTACTGTAATTTTATTGGATTAAGTCTTAGAGTAATATCATAAAATAGATCTTATGAAATATGGTTCTATGAATGTAGTTGCAAACGATTTGGACTTGTTCTGTTAGGTTAAATTGTGATCACTATCATTTTTTGTGCCTGTACTGAAAGTATGGGTGGTGCAGCTATTTTTGGGTATCATGATTATGCCATTTCCATATACTAGCATCTGAGTCATTTGCTTCATAAGTTTTTACAAAGCTTCTTGTTTCTCCCCTCTACTACAGGAGGCTTGGGGAAAGAGTCATTTCCTCTTCAACTATTGCAAAGAGACATGAGACCAATGTGCTTGAAACGCAAGAAGGGATCACATTTATTATCACCGGTTTCATAAACAAGTCTCGCACAAATGAAAATGGCTTTTCATTTGAGGTATGTAGACTTTCATTTGATATTTCTTGTTATTTTCACCTGATAATAGAAACTGTTGACTTTACAATTTTGAATATCATTGTTGGCATGATGCCCGGATAAATGTTTAATTTTGTTTGGCACAGTTTCTTTGAATAATATCAACATGGGAAGACTATTGTGCTAGCATGAAGTCTTTACTTGTTAGCATAACAGTGTATCTGCGTTCTGAAAATCCTAATGTATAATTTTTAAGCCCCTTCCCATGCAGAGAATATTATAACTTTCTGACTCCATGGGTTAAGACCGAGCTTTTCTCAGGAAGATGCACTTACAGGATTCTAGCCAATTATAAAGCGCTTTAGCATCTAAGGGTTGAGACCAACCTTTTCTGAGGTTGAGATTTACTTTATGTATTCTAGCCATAAAGCACCTTATCTTCTGTGAGTTTAGACCAACCTTTTTCTCAGGAAGGTGCACGAACTGGGTGCTAGCCAATGATAGAGCACCCTGTCATCTGTAAGTTACGGAATATACAGAGTTTCTGCAAATGGTAGCCTGAGGGTGACTACAGTTTATGACAATGCATATAGTTATATCAAGGTTATCTGTGAGTGCAAAACGATAAGATAATGGTCATTTTTTGTGACAGATAATCTTTATTTAGCAAATGAAAAACTGCCCAGGGTTGGTTGTCAATGCGACTGAATGAGATGATGTTCATTTGACAAATGAATGGTTTCTTCTTGGCGACACTAATGCCAAGGAAGGTTCTAATGGGGGAGTGTTACTTTCCTAAGAGTTAAGGGATTTTTAGCAGTGGTATGAATAATTTCTTTGCTTTTGTCTTGTTCTTATCAGATTTTTTGGATCTGATGCTACTTGTAATTTTGTGGATCCTCGTCTATGGTGTTGAATTTTATCTAGATACTTTTAAAAGCAAAGATAATTTAGTAATGGTTTTCCAAATATACTTTCCAAGTCATGGGGTTGGATTAGGGTGAACAGTGAGAACAGCTGCGTGGCTGCCTGTCCTGGTAGAGGAACGCCTTCTAGATATATATATTTTTTTTAATGTTATGGAATTCACAGTTTATTTTTCTTCAATTCATGTACAACACCCAAACAATAAGTTTTTATACGACTTAGACTATGTTGTGATGCAAACTTGATTACTCATACTATATCGTTTCTAGGCTGAGAAGCCTTGTTCCAGTATTTTAGCTATGGCAGTGGGTTTTTTGATTTGTGAGCTGAATTTTTTGTTCCTACATTTCAGTTCTGGTATCTGTGGAGATTTCATACTATTAGAAAGAATTGGATAAGATAATCACTTTGTTTAAATGGAGTTTTCTCCCTTCTACGTGCTATAGAATAGAAAACTCCTTGTATCTTCTTTTTCTTATATGCCAGGCATGAAAGTTCTGTGGCTCATTTTTATTGAGCAAACGATTTCCCCATAATAAAATTATACACTTGAAGATAATGCCCATGGTTAATAAAATATCATTATTATCTTTAAGTTACTTTGCATGATTACACACCTTGAACCACGCACATTCAATCGTTTTTCTACCTGGTACATGGGAACTTAATTTCCAAGCCCCCAAGGACTCTTTCAGAATATAATTGGGTATAACAAGTGACGAGAGTGTGTGTGTGTGTGATATATTTGAATCCTGATGTGTTTTATCAAGATGGGCTTTCAAGTATTGAAAAAAATTACTGTCCGAGGAAATAACTTGAAAACGCAAGACATCGACACACTAAATGTCACTTGAAATTATAATTACTAAACCTTTCCTCTTAACGGGATTGTATGGTATGTTAAATTATAATTAGAATAGCTGTCTTAAACATATAGTCTATTTTTATGTAGCATCCCTTTCCCATATCACTCCAACATATTAAGTTAATGGGATTTATCTGGATGGTCAATAATTAATAACAAGACTACTGAGGAATTACGAGATGTTCAATGACTTTTTTATCAATATTGCCCAGATAATTTCCTTTGATCCTTCGAACTTGTTGCAGGTATGCAGACGTTTCCAGTTGGGATTTCCACATGACTGGGAAGAGTACATATCTTTTGCTGTTGGCGGAAAACATAACAATGAGAATACTGCGGCTGACGATTTAAGTACTAATCTACTGAAGAATGCTGGCGAGATCGTGGATCTTTTAACCAATAAAGGAGATCTGAATTGTTCTTGGCTGCTGAATAAATTGTTAAATGATTCAGTAGGAACATCTCCGCAGAATATTTCAGAGCAATCTGTGCCTGGTTGTAACAGGGAAAGAAACATTAGAATGAACACCAAGGGATGCCAAGGTGCGGGGGATACAGTTCTCGGGACATCTAACCTACAGGGTGACCAGATGCACAATATTGAAAATGGCCTCTCAGATGCTATGCTTGTAGCATATGGTGAAAATCCAAACTCTGGTCTTCAATCTGGGATGAATATGAATTCCCTCAAGTCAAGTGTAGGCCTTCCCGAAAAAAGAACCGATAAAACCCCAGATTCCTCAGAGAAAATGAAAAACAACCCAAGATCAAGTGTTCATAAGCAGAAGAAATCAGAGGATGCTGGTAAGGTCTACTGCAGGAGGATAACCAGAAGCATTTCTAAAATGAGTCATCCAGCTGGAAGATCTCAAGATGATCAGATGCACAATATTGAAAATGGCGTCTCAAATGTTGTACTTGAAGCACAAGGTGAAAATCCGAACCTTGGTCTTCAGCCTGGGAAAAATATAAATTCCTTCAAGTCAAGAAGTGAAGGCCTTCCTGGAAAAAGAACCAATAGAGCCCCAGATTCCTCGGAGAAAAAGAAAAAATACCTTAGGTCAAGCGTTCCCAAGCAAAAGAAATCAGAGGATGTTGCTAACTTTGGCTTCAGGAGGATAACCAGGAGCATTTCTAATTTGAAGTAGGGGCGTGTTTTTGGCATGTATTTTGGAGGTAAGGGGTTTAATGTTAAGTAGAATTCAGTTGATTTGTCTTGTACTGTATTTATTTCATTTCTTAGCTTTAATCTCCCAAGTAAAAATACAACTCTGATCCTCACGTGTAAGGGGAAGTTTTGGTCTTAAATATAAGTCACTTATAGTATATTTAATATTTGTTTTTTTGGATGTTATCCTTATTTAATTCTCACTGAAAAGAAAAAAAGAAAGAAGAGATATAAGAATGATTTGTAACTGTAGAGAGAGAGAGAAAACTTCAATGAGGATAAAATCAGAAATTCTTGCCAATTTAATGCATTAGTCGGTATACAAGAATGAGTTAGAAATTATTTATATTAAGAACCAAAGTGGTACTTTAGATCTTAATGCGTTTTGTGCATGGTATTATTATATTTCAGTTGATTCGTTAAGATTATTAGTTTTAAGATAATATCACATGCGACTTCACTTGAAGGGTGAGATTAAAGTTAATGCTTTATGGTTTAAACCAGAACAGCAACTTTTTCATGAAACTCAATGGTGACGCATTAAGATTGAAGTTTAACTATTTAAGATTTTCACAAAAGGCAAAAACACATTTTTCTCAAATCAATGTTGATGAGTTAAGAGTGAACTTGACCGGTTAAGATTTTAATCATAAAAAATATCACAGTATATTAAAATTTTATATTTTTAATCAATTTTTCTCATAATCAATGTGTACATTAAACATCGAACATTTATTGTTCCGCATTTATCATTCTATATTTGCTTTGAAACAATCTAAGGGTTTTTTTTTTTGAAATAGCCGTAGAATTTTTCAAAAACAATTTTTTGTCTTAAATTAGGTGGAATAAGTGCTTTTGGAGATTCTAATCCTCAATAAAACTAATTGAATTGATTTATAAAATAATTATTCCATTGTTATTGTTAACTGCTTTTATATTTATTACTCCCTCTGTCCTAAATATAAAAACCAACTATTGGTAACTTTAATTATAAATATAAAATATCAATTCATTTTGTTTCTTAAATTTGTGATTTCCCCCCTCAAAACTCTCCCTATTGATGTATTAAATGTAATTTCTACTAATAGGAATAATAATTAAGTAGAATAGTTTAAAAAAATCAATACTTTTTTAACAAAAGAAACACATTTATAACAAACAAAATTAAATTAACTATTTTTTTATCTATCTTTTACATTTAAGACTAAAGAGAAAATATTTTTCACGGCCTCCAAAGTCTACTCTAAACCTGAAACTAGTATTATATTTTAGGCCAGGATTTAGAAATTCAGAATGTTACAATAATGCTCAAATTTCAAGATATTTTTAAGATATGTATTTTTTTTTAATTCAGGAAGATATTATTAAGCAGTTACGTTCATTTAACCAAAAATACATACTACTACCTTCGATTCTTAATATAAGAGTTAGTTGACTAATTTGTATAAATTAAAAAAAATTAGTTAAGTTAGTCATTTGTAATAAATAGGTGTTGTCTTGCCTAAAATACCCTTGCTAATTAATTTTCATTTGATTAATCATTTAACATGTATAATTAGTACAACTACAAGTACTATCTTTAAAAAAATGAATAAATATAAGAGAAAAAATAGTAGATTGAGAACTTATATTTAAAATCAAATTAAAAGTTAAATTAGTTATTATATTAAGGACATGAGGTATATTACACAGTGAACAAAAAATCGGTTTGGACTAGCCCGATTGGTAAACCGTCAGTGGATAGGTTCGATTTGGAAAAGAATCTTAGTATAAATTTTGAAAAGGCTACCATGGTTATAAAAAGAAATTTGATTCGCTAGAAATGTTAACCATAATATAAAAGACTTCAACTACTCATTCAAAATATATATCATAATTATAAAAGTTTTACTAAATAAATTGTATGAAAACCATAATTAATAATATTTCACAATAACTAGGTCTTGGAAGCCCAAAACGTCACATTTAACTCTAAGCCCATAACATGATATTTTCTCTACAAAATTCTTTCAAACCAACAGTAATCAACTACTTTCAAAAGTTATTATGGATCCACGACTCACAAACACAAGCAAGTACCCCTAGAAACCTCTAGTCTTCTACCAGATGCAATCTGGCAACAAATGTAACTAGAATAATCAGTCTTAGATAAATCAGAGTATGCAAAAAGAACTATATGTGACAAGATACAAATACTCATCTCATGACAAAAATGAAGCTATGCAAGATAAACTTGATAGCTAAGCTCTATCGCCTTCCCTGACAGACCAACCCTAAAGCTATTACTTGAAAATATTAAACCATGGGTGAGACAAAAGCCTCAGTAACCAACAATCCTATTCATTAGGCATACAAGTAAGTGCTTAGGAGGTGTCAAGTAAGTGCCTACTTGCAAAAATCATAACATTCACAATTATCACTGTAAGAATGGCTGATCATCCAAGAGGGGCTGAATTGGGTGTTAATTAAAATTAAAAACCTTTTCACAATATAATGAAATTCATAAGAAATTCTGAGTATAAAAACAATGAATTAACATAAGCATAATCACAGCAGTAAAATAGTTTAGTTGGAAATATAACAAGGTAAAGGAAGAGAAGATGCAAACTGTGATTTATCCTGGTTCGGTCCTCACTGACCTACATCTAGTTCCCAGACTCCTCCTGAAATTTTCAATCCACTATCTCCCTCAAGTTTAACACGAGTACTTGAGAACCACTACAACCACAAGTTTGATCTGGGCACTTGTGACACCACTTACAATCCTTAGACTAATCAGTCTATTCAACAGCAACCTCACATTGATGTAAATACTCCCGTTACACACCGTAAGGATACAATCTGATAATGATAATAAAGATTGAATATTTCTTCTCTTAAAGAAGTGATAGATGAATCTTAAGCACGTTTGGAAAACTCTCCTCTCTATCTTACAAAAACATATGTTATAGTGTTTGAAGTACAGAGAAAGGGAGTTTTCTCTCAGAGCTCTAAATGAAAATATGTTAATTCCGTATTTTAGCATTTGATAATAAATTATAGTCATTTTTAATTAACGTACATACTATTTCTTGTTATGTATAAGGAAAAGTTGTTTTGTTAATATCAAGTTTAGACTTGTCATTTTCAAGTAAAGACGTATCATTTTAAAATAAATTATGGTCATTTTTAATTAATGTACATGCTACTACTTGTTATGTATAAGGAAAAGTTGCTTTGTTAATATCAAATTTAGACTTGTTATTTCAATTAAGACTTGTCATCCTTAGGTAAATTATTGTCACCAGCTAGAGTCACAGTAAAAGAGTCAACTTATATTTTTGGTTGCATTATAAAGTTAAGAAATCTTTGATAACCCAATCGCTATTTTTCTTTTTGTTGGCCCAAGTGGCCAAGGGGTTGTGGGATCAAATCCCACTCTCGCCATTTTGAACCAATATTATCCCATTCAAAAAAAATAGTGTCACAAAAAAACTTCACCTACAGCCACCACACTGGTGGCCGGCATTGGTGGCCAGAGGCGGCCGCCGGTTGTCGATGGTGGCTTCCAGTCGCCGGTCACCGGTGAGGGGCTGAGGTCTTTAAAAAAAAAAAGGCAAAAGGCATTCTTGTCATTTTACTAAATTTCAAAATTCCAATTTGGGAAGGAGTTCCCTCTCTGTAATTACATTTCTTTAGCTTTCCAAATTGACATTTCATATTTTTAAGCTTCTTTATGTGTCATTTTCCCGTTAAAAAAAGATGAAACAAAAAACTAAAAACCAATAATTTTCCACCAACAGGTCAAGCCCCATTGGAAAATCACCCAAATCAATGTTATTACCAGACTACCTGTGAATAGTGGGAGAAAAAACACAACACGAAAAAGAAACCGCTGTACCCAAGAACTTCAACATTCTTCTACTTAATGCTATTCATCATTTAGAGTGTTCTTCCTCTCGCTTTTGGTTTGTGCTCTCTAGAAAATCTTATTCCACAACTAAAAGAGGATTCGTTTATACTTGTATTGAAAAATAGTTTCTGGAAAACTTTGTTGAAATCTACCAAGCTTTACTTATTTGACTACTCATCTTTTCCAAGGAATTCTTATTCTTCGATTCAAGAATACTTGTATACTCACCTTATTAATTAATCACTTTTAATATATTGTTCCACATATTTATCATTCTATATTTGCTATGAAACAATGCACTTATTATAAAATCTTTATTCCATATAGTTATTATTAATAGCTTTCATGTTTGTTATCATGAAATATATATATATATATATATCAAACAGTGTTAAGGGTAAGACAAAATAATATCAAGAAAACGAGAGTTTTACAAAGCAGAAAGATAAAGTAGAAATAGAATTGTAAAAGAGTGTGTTTGAATTAGTTTTTCAGAAATAATTTTAGGAGACAAATTTATGAAAAAAAATTTATTTTGATTTGAATAAAAACATTTTTTTAAGTGTTTTAGGGGTTTGCCAAACTCCCTCTAAGAGTAATTTTTTTTACATATGGCGAAAGAATATGTGCCTGTGTAAAAAAAAAAAAAAACTTTGGACATGGCTCACGTTTATTATTTATGTTTCACATAACAGTCAAAGCATTATGGACTTCTTTTTCTTTTTCTTTTTCTAAATAAGGCAAACATTTTGGACTTAGTGAATAAACGTGTGGGTTGCATTATTTATTCTTAGTGGACTTTAGGCTACGAAAGAAAAAAAAAATCTTTGCGTGTTGACATAATTAACTTTCGATGATTAATTACAATATTTTTTCCAAAAAAAACCTTGTTTGGTAGAGATATATATTGGATTGTTGTAAAAAGGGATTTTTTTTTTCCTTTTGGCGAATGACCTTTGGTTCAAACGACATCACCTCACTATTCTAATGGAGTAGCTAAAGGGAAAGTGCAGAAGTGTTGTTCTTGGGTTTGTGTGAATGAATCCCTCCGAGGATGGATAGGATAGGTGTGAAAAAAGTGATTTTTTAAAATGTTTCTTTTTTTTTTTTTTGATGATCAAAACCACGTTTTTCATAGACAATTACAAATTTCTTGTTCTCATTAAAGAAAATAAAACTCATGGTGCAAAAAAGGGATGAAATTCAATATAATCATGTACAAGTCTCTTGTCTCCAAAGTACTATAATGTGTGTGTGTGCGTGTGAAGAGTTATATGTATAACCACACACCAACACACACAAGTTTTCCCGCAACAACTTTTTTAATAATTATTTTTCCATCGATGTGAAGATCATGGTTTGAATTAATAAAAAAATTATATACCAATAATCCACATCATTGCCAACTTTGTGTTCATCCAGTTGAAGAAATATCCCCACAATAACAGGACATGATTAATTCGACATTAAAAAAAATCCGCCAACACACACAGAATATATACATATATATGTGTGTGTGTGTGTATATATATATATATATATTATATTTGTATAACCGACAACCGACTGGGGATCTAAAGTCTAAACAGATGCGTTGGACGAGAAGAAAGATGAAAGCAAAACTGCAATTGAAAACAAGGGGGGAAAAAAGGAAAAAATTGTCACACACACACACACACACACACATATTTAAATAACACACAAGTTGATTTTCACCTTAAATGTAAGATTTTAATGAATTTTATTTCTGATATTTATCTTTTTCCTTAACCTAATTATCTAATTTATAAATTGACATATAATTTAAACTTATATATACAGATATTTTAAAAAGATTGTTTCATATTTATTATAATTAAATAATTTATTTAGCTTGTTTAATTTATCTAAATTAATTATATTAAGGACAAGAGGAGTATTTGCTATCTCTTTCTATTAGAATTTAATCATGTGATTTTGTTGCCATTTCAATATTACTATATCAGGTCCTTAATATAAAAGTTTGTTTGCCTTTTATTTTGGTCTTAAATATAAGACTCCAATCCATTTTGTCTTTCATATTTATCTATTTTTTCTCAAAGTGATCCTTATAAGTTATAACAATGATATTTCTAGTCAAATACACTTGATTAGTAAGGATATTTTAGAAAAGACAACACTTATTTATTACAAATAACTAACTTAACTAGCTTTTTTAATCTATTCAAATTAGTCAACTAACTTTTATATTAAAGACCAGAGGTCATATATAATGAGCAACTAAGCATTATTCGAAACTGCGACAATGATAAAAGAAGCGAACGCAATTTGGTCTCATGTATAATTGAGAAAATCTGATTTGAAGGCTTTTAATAAAGGAAGTTCGTTTGTTATGGGAAAGGAAAAAAGAAACTCCAAGCTAAAGAAAAGTAGTGAAGATACGTGAGGAAGGTGAGACTCGAGGAAGGTACTTACCAAAAGCTCATAAAGAAGACAGGAGAGAAAATACTCATTAAATTCTAAATATAAAAGTTAGTTAAAATATATGGCTCCATTTGAATTACTCATCTGGTCTGGTCCTCTTTATGAATAGAGAAAAAGGCTTTTTTTTATCCTATTTATAAGTCATGTTATTAAAATATTTTTGTTAACTTTATTTTATTGAAAAGCGTATTCATTAAATAAGAATTTGAAGTTAAAAAGTTTATCAAATTTTAAAATAAAGTTAATGAGATTTGAAGTTTTCCCTCATTGATAAAACAAGCTAAAAATACTTTCAAATAGAATCACAATAATATTGTTTTGTTTCGTTATTGTTACCAGGGGAGAACTTATTGGGGGTCGTTAGATGATTATTAATATAAAAACAAAAATAAACTGATATTTTATATTTATAACTAAAAAAATTTTAACTAACTTTTACATATAGGATTAGAAAGAGTATTTACTTGTCTCTGTTTTTTTTTTAAAGAAATAATCCCTCCAATCCTATTTATAAGTTTTAAATTCAAGAGTAGATGTAGTTCATTTACAAATTTTAATTTGGATTTGTCTTAATATTTATTGCATTTTTTTTTAATTTTACCCTTAATTATTTATTCTTTCTTATTTGTCATACTCTCTCTTATTATATTTTTCCACATGTTCTCTTTTATTTTTTCCTCATTTATTACAATGGCTTATTTGAAAACTAAAGTGTATTCCTAACCTATTTATTGCTTTTAAGTAATTTTAAAACAATATATTATCTACAAATCGATTATTTAAAGCTTATAATAAGAATCAGAATAGAGTAACTATTATCTATGGGTTGTTCCTATTTATAAGAAACATTTAGAGCATGTCTCAATTTTTTTTGATTAACTTTCTATTTTGTTCTCGTTCTCATTTTAATGTTAATACATTTACTATCACAGTGACTTTCAAAGCACCCTCTCCACCACACATTTTATCTCTTTCACAATTTTTCTTGTTTCAATAATTTCTTATTCACTCTAATATAATTTCTCTCTTATAAATAAGGATATTCTTAGAAAAATTACGGCTTTTTCGCATTTATTTTCTCTAACCAATTTAAATCAACTTTTTAAATTAATGTGATTTGATCAATCGTTCCTTGTAAAAATACGAGTGAGAGAGCATTAGAATATTATATTACATTCAATAATTGTTAAGTTTAATAGAGAAAAGTCTTTTTTATTAATAAGATTTGAACTTTTAATCAAATTCAAGAATAAAGTATCTTCTATTTAACCCTAACTACTATTACCTCTGGTTCAAAATACAAGTTAAACTTTGTTGGCAAGACTTGATTCTTTTTTTTTTTATATAAGATAGAATAATATCATTTTTATCTAAGTATTTAATGAAATTTTTTTTCATTTTACCTTTATATATTCTCTTTGCTCTTTGATTCATTTATTTATATTTTATTTATTCTTTTTATTAATAAGGATATATTTTAAAAAATATATATTTTATATATTTATTATTTTAAACTAATTTTAACTATTTTTTTTTTATAAATATAAATAGATAAATTTATTTTTTATTTTGAACCGGAAAAAATATTATGGTTGGTGACAAAAGTACAGTTTGAGGCATCCATGTGCATTGCACCGGGAAGCAGCTTTTCATGAATCGAAAAGACGCATTTTTCACGAACAACAATAATGTTGCAGCAAACTTTGGGAAGGACACTCTTATCACTTTTAACGGAAATCCAATGCTGGCTCCATCGTTTACACATAGATGATGGGAAAATTTCACTGTAGGACCGCAGAAGACAAAAATTTCAAAGAGCCCCCAAAACATTCTGAAATCTCACTGCAGGACCAAGGGGCCAATCTGATATTAATTCACAAGCGAAATGACGCCACTGCCCCTAATGAAGACTTATTTCCTCCGAAAATGAGACATATTATCAGCGGGTTTGTAAAAGACGGAAGAAAGACGGAAAGGGAGGGAGATGGCGTTATTTCCTGCCTCTCCCATGCAGCGCGCCGGTGCGGAAGGGAGATAGCTGACAACCATGAGCTGAGAAAAACGCAGTGGCGGAGCTTCACTTTTGCGGTCCGTCCCTCCGCCGTCTTTCGGACTCCAAGCTAGAGTTGGGCAAGAGAGAGAAGTCGCAAGGTGCCCCTACAGTGTGCGTGTTCTCTGGAAGTAGCGTCAGGTTGGCGGTGGTGAGGTAAGATTTTGTTGTGTTAAAATTTCGGTTTTGTTGGTGTGATTCGGTTAGCACAGGTGGGTTGTGATGGGTGAATGAGGAAGAGAAATGAGTATTTAAGTGCATGGGCATGTAGGTTGGGAGTGAGTTGCAAATCTTACGGTTTTTATGGTTTGAGAAAATCATGCTGATGCTTTTGTTTTAAGTTGTTAAAGATGTGGTGTTTGTGATGTTTTCAAAAGTGGGTGCATATTGAGAATAATGCACTGCTGAAGGAACATAGGTAGGCGAAAAAGAAAGGGAAATGGGTGTGTGGCCTGGAATGGGTTATATGACAGGTAGACGCGCAGAGGAATGGTGAAAATACATAGTACGATGGTAAATTTGGTAATTCTGATTGTGTGCGAGAAAAAGCAATATAATGTTGTGAAATACTAATTCTTGTTGTCAATTGTCAAATTGCTGATGTAAACGTACGTTGTGTCATACTTGAATGATGTGCAGCAGCAGAGGATAAATGGCTAGCAGTAGTAGGAAACAAGTATTTTGCATCTTTCATGTTAGAGGGCACTTTGTAAAGACCTCAGAAGGGAAATTCATTTATGAAGGGGGCATCATTACTGGAAGATTGATTAGAGAAGGGATGACATATGAAGAACTACAATGCATGGTAGCTCATGATATGTGGCCAGGGACTCGTGAATATAAAAAAAGAAGTACACAGTTAGCTTTGACCGGGATACATTCTTGGATCTTGTTGACGATATTGGTGTTGGACAAGTAATTGAGTACAACAATAGTAGTGGCCATGTTTATGTTTGTGAGAATGAGGAAGACTTCACACAAGTGTCACAGCTGGACAGTGTACAAGAGTAAGTTGTTCTCAACTGGTTTTATTAAGATTGTGTGTAGGATAAGAAAGAATATGTCCAATTTTGATAAATTGAACTGTAATACTGAATAGCTGTATTTGTTTATGCAGGTTAGATGATTTGGTTGGCCCTTGTGGAATGTCAGTATGTGCAATGGAATTGGATCTAGACACAGACAACATAAACATATCTTCCGTACAAGATGTGCCAACACTGATAGGAAGTGTAGGTATGGAAACGTTGCCAACCCCAATAGCGGTGATGAATTCATCAAAGTGGGCAGATTTGTTGATGTCAAGAGGGCAAACCTTTGTTAGTGCTGAACATTTTAGAGAGGCATTATATAAGTATAGCCTTGCACACAAGTTTGGTTACCGGTACGTAAAGAATGATAGGCATAAGATGATTGTGAAGTGCTGTGTAGAGGGTTGTCCCTGGGAAATTTCAGCATATGGTGTAGGTGAGAATAATGGATTCCTAGTTGTGAGAAGATTTAACTATGAACACTTGCATTATGCACAAGACAACTTAGTTGTCCCTCAGAGAAAGAGGTGCAAACTTGCTTCAGCAGTCATAATAGATGAGTTGATTTCTTGCATGCACAAAGCTCCAAATGACATTAGACGGGATTTGGAAAGAGAGTATGGGTTGAGGCTCAACTACCAACAAGCATATAGGGCGAAAGAGAAAGCATTGGAAAAAATTCATGGTTGTCCGCAGGAGTCTTATATGCTAATCCCTTGGATATGTGAAAGGCTGAAGGAAAGTGATCCAGAAACGGTAGCAAAGTGGGTTGCATCATCAGATAATAGATTTCAAGCTGTATTTATTGCATACGGTTGCTGTGTAGAAGGTTTTTGAAAGGTGGCAGACCTGTATATATGTGGATGGATGCCACTGAGTGGTCCGTACAAAGGAACGTTATTGGGAGCACAAGCGTATGACGCGGATAATGAATTATTCCCACTTGCATATGCGATTGTTGGAGGTGAGACGCTTGATGACTGGGCATGGTTTCTTGGTAACATAAAGGATATTACGGGCTCATTAGAAGTGACAATAGTATCGGATAGAACAAACTCAATAAAAGGTGCAGTGCAAGCCGTGTTTGGAGGAGATCGACATGCTTTTTGCTACCGTCATGTGAAGGAGAATTACAGTGCTGAGTTTTTGAAGGAAAACCAGGGGAAAGAGGAGGACCAGCGGACAGACAAAGGAAGTTGCACTAAAATTACTTGATTCTATTGCATACGCAAGACTTGATAGAGACTTTGATTGCAGTATGGAAAAGCTAATGGCATTTTGTCCAGAATTAGGACAATGGCTTCAAACAAATGGAGACATTGACCGTTGGGCACAAAGCAAATTTCCTTACAAGAGGTGGGACAATATCACAACAAATCTAGCCGAATCCTTTAATGCTTGGCTTGTTGGTGAGAGGAAGCACAACATAGCTGTCTTGATACATGAGCACAGGGAAAAATTGGCAAACAAGATGTACCACAGCAAAGAAGCCATGACGAATTGGAGCAATGGTGTGGGACCTAAGATAGAGGAAAAGTTGATGGATCATGTGGCCAGATCAGAAAGAATGGATGTGCAAATTATGGAATGAACAATTTTTAGGGTCAGATGGGGAAACCTAGATGTGGCGGGTAAATCTTTGTGTTACGTGAATGTACCTGCACAAAGGTTGGCAAATGTCAGGACTACCTTGCCCACATGCGTGTGCTGCAATCAAGAAGGTATATGGTAATGCTTATATGTATGTCGAGGATTGCTTTTTACTCTCAGCCCAAAAGAAAATTTATGGCAGACTCATGATTCCAGTTGAGACCCATGACATCCCTAGGCCAGATTCCCTTCGATATGAAGATTACTCGTCCACCATCTTCCTACAACCACCATTGACAACTCGGCGTGCTGGAAGACCCAGAGGTAGGAGGATTGAATCACAATTCCAGCAGAAGAAAGCGTATCATTGCTCAGGATGTGGTGAAGCTGGTCACACTAGAAAGATTTGCACTAACCCGAACCCTGGGTGACTTTGTTGCTGAAAATGGTCTTTCATTTTTTTGGTTCAACACACAGCTACTTTTGCACATAAATGAGCCCCACTATGTAGTTGTTGAGTTGTTGGGGAAGTAGCTAAGACAACCCATTTTGATTTTTGGTGGGGGGGTTCGATTATATTTTGTATAGTGGTGTCAATAGTTGAAAAATTTCATGACAGTAGGTGACTATAGCTGTCGCAGGATATGTTAGGCTGTAATCTGTCCACATGCGAATGGACTATTTTTAGTTGTAAATATTTGTATGTATGTTGCAAATTGTGTAATGTCACTTGCAAACGGAGATTCCCCCCTGTGCCTTTCACTAACGGACAGCTTCTTCGGGTGAAGGTCATCGTATGTAAATGGACTGATTACAGTTGTGGAATATATACATATGTATGTTGCCAATTGTCTAATGTCACTTGCAAATGGTATAAAAACCATACTTGGACAGCTTCTCCAGGTGAATCAGTCCGCATGCAAATGGACTATTTTTAGTTGTAAATATTGTATGTATGTTGCAAATTGTGTAATCTCACTTGCAAACGGAGATTCCCCTGCCTGTCCAATACGGACAGCTTCTTCGGGTGAAGGTCATCGTATGTAAATGGACTGATTACAGTTGTGAATATATACATATGTTTTTTGTTGCCATTGTCTAATGTCACTTGCAAATGGTATAAGAAACCATACTTGGACAGCTCTCCAGGTGAATCAGTCCGCAT